>NC_057723.1:41814968-42100973 GCF_004010195.1 Chiloscyllium plagiosum
TGCCACCCAGCTTAGTATCATCAACAAATTTGCTAATGTTATTACTAATATCATCTTCTATATCATTAATATATATTGTAAAAAGCTGCGGTCCCAGCACTGATCCCTGCGGTACCCCACTGGTCACTGCCTGCCATTCTGAAATGGAGTGGCATAATTCCCTTTTCCCCAGTTAGATATTTTCCCTTGGTAACTGCACTTTTCCCGCTCCATGGCTGTGGTAAATGTGAGGTAGTTGTGGTCACTGTCACCAAAGTGTTCTCCCACCACGAGATGTGACACCTGCCCAGCATTTGCCGAGCATCAAATCCAAAATGGCCTCTCCTCTCATCAACCTGTCTACATACTGAGTAAGAAAATCCCCCTGAACACATCTGACAAAACTGGCTCCATCCAACCATCTGCACTAAGAAGGTTCCAGTCAATATTGGGAAAGTTGAAGTCACTCATAACAACATCTGCATATTTCCAAAATCTGCCGGCTTATGAGTTCTTCGATCTCACTATTGCTATTAGGGGGTCTTAGAAAACCCCCAACGAGGTGGCTGTTCCTAACTTCCACCCATACTGACTCAGTAAACAAACCTTCCTCGACAACCTTCATTTCTGTAGTTGTGACGCACTCTCTGACTAGCCTAAACCCTGAACATCAAGCAATCATTCCTGCCCCTGTGAAACCCATGTCTCCTTTATGACCACAAATCATAATCCCAAGTATTGATCCACGCTCTAAGTTCATCACTCTTATTTCTGACATTCCTTGCATTAAAGCAGGCACACTTTAACCAATTCCTTTGTTTCATCACATGAAAAACCTCCCTGATAGATTCACTACATCTTGTCACTGCCCATCTACAACTGCCCCCCTCTCAGATATGTAGCTCTGGTTCTCAACCCTCTGCCAAATGAGTTAAAACCCTCCTGAACCACACAAGCAAATCTCCCAAACAGGACATTTGTACCCCTCCAGTTCAGGTGCAACCCACTCTTCATATACAGGTCCCACCTTCCTCAGAAGGCATCCCAGTGGTCTAAGTATCTGAAGCCCTCCCTCCTGCACCAGCTGCGCGGCCATGTGTTAAGCTGCATTCGCTGACTGTTCCTCACCTCACTATCTCGTGGCACTAATAGCAAACCTGAGAACACTACTCTTCAGTTTCTAATCTATCTGTCTGTAGTCACTTTCCAGATCCTCAATCCCTGTCCGGCTATGTCATTGGTGCCAATATGTACCACGATTTCTGGCTGCTCACCCTCCCCCTTCAGAAACTTGTAAACTACCACGATTTCTGGCTGCTCACCCTCCCCCTTCAGAAACTTGTAAACCCGATCGGCAACATCCTGGACCCTGGCACCGGAAAGGCAACATACCTTCCGGGAGTCCCATTCCTGACCACAAAATCTCCTGTCAATCTGTCTAACTATTGAGTCCCCTACCACTAGCGCTTTTCTATTCTCCCCCTTCCCTTCTGAGCCACAGTGCCAGGCTCAGTGCCAGATAGCTGACCACTATGGCTTTCCCCTGGTAGACTGTCCCCGCCAGCAGCATCCAAAACAGTATACTTATTGCTGAGGGGAATGGCCATAGGGGATCCTTGCTCTGTCTGTTGGTTCCCTTTCCTCCCCCTGACTGTAACCAAACTGTCCTTATCCTGTGTCTGAAGAGTGATCACCTCCCTGTACATCCTTTCAATTACCCCCTCAGCCTCCTGGATGATCCGCAGTTCATCCAGCTCCAGCTCCAGTTCCCTAAGTCAGTTTTTGAGGACCTGGAGCTAGGTGCACTTCCCGCTGATGTGGCCAGTGGAGACATTTGCCTTTGTTTAAAAAGGGATGAAAAAAGAAGCCTGGGATCTTTCCACCTGTGAGTCTGACTTTGGTGGTAGGTAAGTTGTTGGAGGCTATTCTGAAAGATAGAATTTTTATGCATTTTTAAAGGCAATGAATGATCCGGGATAATCAGCATAGTTTTGTTCGAGATCATATCTCACAAACTTTTTTGAGGAAGTAATTAAAAAGTTTGACGACAACAGAGTAGTAGACATTGTTTAATTGGACTTTAATAAAACCTTTGCCAATATTCAACATAGTAAACTAAGTAGTAAAGTTAGATCATATGGGATTCAGGGTGAACTTGCCAAAAGGATACAAAATTAATGGACAATGATAATGGAGGACTGCTTTTCAGACTGGAGACCTGTGACCAACAGTGTTCCACAGGGATCAGTGCTGGGTCAGCTTTTGTTTGTCATTTATAAAAATGATTTAGACAAGAATATAGTAGGCATGATAAGTTTGCAGATGACACCAAAATTGGTTAAAAATCACACAACACCAGGCTATAGTCCAACAGGTTTAATTGGAAGCACACTAGCTTTCGGAGCGACGCTCCTTCATCACCTGAATTAGGAGGTTTGAGTTATAAAGAAAGGCTGGAGAGGCTGGAACTGTGTTCACTGGAGTGGAGGAGGTTGAGGGGTGACTTTATAGAGGTTTAAAAAATCATGAGGGGTATAGATAAGTTGAGTGGCAAGTGTCTTTTCCCTATATTGGGGGATTTCAAGACTGGAGACATATTTTTAAGTTGGGAGGAGAGATTAAAAAAAAAACATGAGGAGCAACTTTTTTACACAGAGAGTGGTTCATGTGTAAAATGAACTTACTGATGACTCCGGGCAGGAGCAGGGACTGAAATGCAGGCTGATAGTGCTGCTCCTGGCTTGGGCCCCAGGCTCCCAACTCGAACACTAAAGCCCTTCCAAGAGCCCGAGGTGCCAGATACTATTGAGACCTAACTCCAGGCCCACAGCAGTGTAGTTTAGATTGGATTCCCCACAGTGTGGAAACAGGCCCTTTGGCCCAACCAGTCCACACCGACGCTCCAAAGAGTAACCCACCCAGACCCATTTCCCTCTGACTAATGTCCCTAACACTATGGGCAATTTAGCAAGGCCAATTCACCTGACCTGCACATTTGGACTGTGGGAGGAAATTGGAGTACCCGGAGAAAACCCACACAGACACGGGGAGAATGTGCAAACTCCGCACAGACAGTCACCCGAGGATGGAATCGAACCTTGGACCCTGGTGCTTTGAGGCAGCAGTGCTAACCACTGAGCCACTGCCTCAAAACATTTTAAGAAGGTAGCCCAGACCCTAACTTTATTTTAGGCAGCTGTAGAGTGGATAGAGTGATACAGCTTGTCAAACTACTCAGCATTAAACAAAACAGAATTTATTTAAACACTATAGATTAAACAAGAACAAAAGAAAACAGAATTTAGAATAACTTAACTTATTTGATAACCCAAACGACTCTAACAATTTAACAAAGCTGTTCCAATTCCCACAACATCCCATAAACACACCCCGTTGGCAAATGGTAAATTCAAACACAGGTTCAAAAATAACTAGAAAACCAAATCACAGTGTTACTCAAAAATACTTCAGAAATCTGGAGAATTAAACAAGACAGATGTCCAAAAAATGAACCCAGATGGATCCAACACACCATGCCTCTATGGATTACCCAAAATTCACAAACCAGGAGCCCTCCTCAGATACATCGTCTCGCTATCTGGAGTACCAACTTAAAGATTAGCCAAGGACCTACACCAGACTAAAACATTTAGTAGAAGGCTTACTCCACTTCATTCACTCTACCTAAGAATTCCTGAACACCATCAAAGACACCAAGATAGAAGAGGATGAAATAATGGTCTCTTTTGACGTATCAGCCCTGTTCACATCCATCAACATCAACCTGGCCAAAGAAACACTGGCTACACTATTAGAAGAACCAAATACACATACACCAGGCAGCACCAACTTCATCATTAGCAGAGGCAGTTATGCAGAGACTCGAACAAACAGCTCTGACAACCATCCAACCCAAACTTTGGGTCTTCTACATGGATGACACATTTGCCATCACTAAATGAAACAAATTAGAGGAAACCTTCAAGACCAACAATAATGTCCTTATTGGTAGAAGATTCACAAAAGAGGAGGAAAACCACAGCAAACTACCATTCTTAGATGTCGCTGTAGAGTGAACAGTCAATGGGGATTTTCAAACCAGTGTCTACAGGAAAACAACACAAACAAACCAAATACTGAACTACAGAAGCAATCATCCCAAAACCACAAATGAAGCTGCATTAGAACATTATATCAACAAGCCACCACACACTGCAGCACAGAGGAACTAGGAAGAACAGAGGAAAATCACCAAGATTGTAAATTCAAAAAGAAAGGGTACTTAATGAACACAGTCTAGAGTGTGGTGCTGGAAAAACATAGCAGGTCAGGCAGCATCTGAGGAGCAGGAGAATCAATGTTTTGCGCAAGAGCATTTCATCAGGAACTTTCCTGATAAAGGATTCTTGCCCGAAATGGTGATTCTTCTGCTCCTCCGATGCTGCCTGACCTGCTGTACTTTTCCGGCACAGCACTCTTCACTCTGATCTCCAGCATCTGCAGTCCTCACTTTCTCCTAGTTGATTTTAACTCAATGAACAAAGTCTGCTGATTTCTCAGCAACAAACCCAACAAGCAGGCAAAATGCGCCCAGAAACCCCAGCCACTCTCCGCTACATCGAAGATATCTTGGAAATGACTGCCAGACTACTTAGACCTCTTGGCATCGTAGTAGCCCATAAACTCACCAACAAACTAAAACAGCAGCTAATGAACTTGAAAGACCCTGCACAGACAAAGTAAAACAAGCATCATTTACAAAGTACTTTGCAAGAACTGTAACAAACACTACTTCGAACAAACAGGCAAAAAACTAGCCACCAGGATATATGAACATCAACTAGCCACAAAAAGACATCACCCATTATCACTAGTATTCTTACATACAGAGGAGGAAGGACACCACTTTGCCTGGGACAACACATCTATCCTAGGCCAAGCCAAACAGAGACACATAGGGGAATTCCTAGAAGCATAGCAGTCCAACCAGAACTCTATCAACAAACACATCGATTTGGACCCCATCTACCACCCTCTGAGAAAAAGAACTAGAAATTATATCACTGGCACAGGAAATAATCACATCACCAGCACAGGAAATCACATCACCAATCCAAGGAACCTAAACACATAAATAGAAAGCATGTCATAACACCAGCATTTCACCAGAGGCTCACTGATGATGTTACCTATTATGGCAATGAAAGTCTGAAAACGAACCTTCCAGCTCAGCAAGCAGACTTACATCCACAGGTTCTTACAGGCTGGAGAGATTTTAGAGAGAAATTTCAGGTAAGACCTCTGTTGAAGCATAGAATCTCTTTTCACTGCAGCTGCATCTCTAGGTCCTCGACAATTTCTGACTGCCTGCTAAAACAGACCAAATTAGATAAAAATCCTGAATTGGGATAACTGGCCACTCCCCTGGCATTGTTTTAAAGTATATATTTCCCAACATATTGGAATCTCTGCCTTATGACACCTCTTGAAAAAAATCTAAGGACAACATAACCTTGTTAAAGGGACAACATCATTACATCTGACCACCCAACTACCCCTGCCAACCATACAACAAGCTTGCATGAGCCCCTGATTATTTCTTCATCCTGACCCAATTACCAACCAACCTGAACTGACTACTGCCAAATCAGTGACTTCTACCATCTGGAAGAAAAGCTCACTAGTTGAACAGGAGGACCATCACAAATCTCCAAGTTCTCCAAGTGAGAACATCATAACCTCAAATGTAACATCATTCAGCAAAAATCTTTGAACTCCCTACCTATAATCAAAAGGAGGTTTAATCAGTGGCAGTTAGGGATAGGCAATAATGCTGGCCTTACCAACAATACAAACATTTACTGAACTGCCCTTTTAAGGGTACCTTCCAAGGAAGACGTAGGAGATGCAAGTGCTGTCCAACTCTATGACTCTTCAGTTTTTAATGTTAAATGCATTTTCTATTCTTCAGGATGCAGTACCTGCTTCCACAGGAGATTTTCCATTACACCTTCCGGACAGAAGAACCTTCCCCTTGCTACCTCGGTCAGCCTAGTCCCTTCACACAACCCCATCTCCTTAAAACAGGTATGAAGTTATTGAAAAAGCAAATGATTGATGAAGTGTTTGTTGGACATCAGCCTCCAAATCAAGGCAACTCAGTCCACAAAGTCCAAGAAATTCAGCTCCTTTTTTGTTCATGTTTGTTCTTTGTTGATTTCAGATGTTATAGGCTTGGAGGTTTGGAAAAGCTTGCATTAGATTAGATTAGATTACTTACAGTGTGGAAACAGGCCCTTCGGCTCATCAAGTCCACACCGACCCACCGAAGCGCATCCCACCCATACCCCTACATTTCTCCCTTACCTAACACTATGGGCAATTTAGCATGGCCAATTCACCTGACCTGCACACCTTTGAACTGTGGGAGGAAACCGGAGCACCCGGAGGAAACCCACGCAGACACGGGGAGAACGTGCAAACTCCACACAGTCAGTCGCCTGAGGCGGGAATTGAACCCGAGTCTCTGGCGCTGTGAGGCAGCAGTGCTAACCACTGTGCCGCCCACAACACTGGCTTTTTTGATGGAAATTAGGGACAATATGGTTTATTAGTATCAAACTTAGAGCATGATTCATCACAGAAGGATGCCATTAGGGAGAGGCTGAATAGGCTGGGTCAGTTTTCCCTGGAGCATCAGAGGCTGAGGGGGTGACCTTATAGAGGTTTATAAAATCATGAGAGGCATGGATAGGATACATTGACAAGGTCTTTTCCCTGGGATGGTAGGAGTCCAGAACCAGAAAGCATAAGTTAGGGTGAGAGGGGAAAGATATAAAGGGATCTAAGGAGCAACTTTTTCATGCAGAGGATTGTGCGTGTATTAGATGAGCTGCCAGAGGAAGTGGTGGAGGCTGGTACAATTGCAATATTTAAAAGGAATCTGGATGGATATATGAATAGGAGGGGTTTAGAGGGATATGGGCCAAGTGCTGGCAAATGGGACTAGATTAGGTTAGGATATCTGGTCGGCAAGGACGAATTGGACCAAAGGGTCTATTTCTGTGCTGTACATCTCTATGACTCTATGACTTGTCCTTTGATCTCTGCCCTTTGCATGGCAAAACTACAAAGTTCTTTCCAGGGAAAACAATGACTTACTCAACAACAGAAACAGAAATTCCAGAGAAACGCAACAAGTCTGACAGCATCCGTAGACAAAAACACCGAGTGAACATTTCAATTCCAGTGACTAGAAATTCTGATAAACAGTCATTGGATCTATTTCTCTGTCTACAGATGCTGCCAGCCCTGTTGTGCTTCTTCAGCATTCTGTTTTTGTTTCAGATTCCCAGAATCTGTGGTTCTTCGTGTTTACAGGTTTATTTATATTGTTTTCAATTTAGGATACTGCATGTTACTAAAGGAAGACACAAGGTCAAAGCTTTTCATTTAGTAGTCAACAGGACAAGAATACAGAAATAGACTTGAGAAGGAACCCCAATTTGTACAGTATGAAAAGAGCTGTTTTGTCGATCTTTGTTGACATGGAGATATATTAGACAATTAGCTGTCAATCTTAGTTTTTATCTTAGTTAGGTAGGATCTGATTGGTGAAGTAGTTGTCTAGGGAATTCAGCAGATATTATCAGTCTCCATGTTTCCTTTCCTGATTAAAAAGATGCAATACCTGTATAATTTACCTTTACCAAAGTAAAACATGAGTAATAATATGTGTAGCTACCAGAACACCTAAATGCATCACACTATGAACTCGGCTGACGAACTTAAATTGACGTCCAGTATAATTAATCTAATAATGGTGAAGAAATTATATTATATTTTGAAGTTATGACAGTGAGTCATTTGGAGAACTTGGAGATAGATAGTGGGCTTCCTGTCCAACTAATGCCCCTTTTCTTCCAGGGGTTAGAAGTCACCAATTTGGACGTGGGCTTTGCAAGTTATCACAGTTATCTTTTACATTTTATATACTGCTGACACTGTTTATAGTGATGGAAAGAATAAATGTTTGGGATGCCAATCATGTGAACTGCTTTGTCCGAAATAGTGTTGACCTTCTTGAGTGTTGTGGGAAATGCAGCCATGATCTGGATTACTAATTAAATGTTGACTATTAGCAAATTACATTGAATGTTTGGACATACTGTTCTGAGGCATACAAACATAGCTGAACATAACTGGAATGCTGTTACTGCTTTTGATCAATAGGCTTGATTGTTTGATATGATCTGCCAATTATTAGGACATATGGCCAATAAAAATGGCCAATAAACCTGACATTGCATCAACACTGAAACTCGTACATTATGTATTCATTTAAAGCAGAATGTCATTTTGACTTAACAGCAGCATCCTATTGGTGGAGTAAACCAGTCATGTGTTTACGACAAGGTAGCAGCATAAGACAGCCGGCTTCACCCGTTGTACAAGTTTTTGAGACATTTTCCCTTTTCCGATTAATCTAAGGAAGACTGGGCACCATTCAGGGCTAAAAGTGATAGATAGCCATTGGCCATTTCATGAGTTTACACAAAATACAGTCCGTGACGATTTTACAAGAGTAGACATCCTGGAGGATTTGTTTGATTTGCTTGATATCAGTGTCAAGCTTACATGGTGAGCAGATGCCTAGGGCCCTATTTACAGGGCTGTAATTAAACCAATCTTGTAGCACATGAAACTATAGAAATCCCAATGACAGTGAACATTGACTTTCAGTAAAAGAACCCATTGGCGAATTACTCAATGAACACATTGCTTATTTGATTGTTCCAGTTCCTATGATGGCCCAGCCAATTAGCATATCTTCATATGCCATTCAAACTTTTCCAAGTCTAGTTTCTTATGTCCTGGTCCTAATGAGTGAAGCAATGTTTTGTTGATAGTGTTCACTGCTCACTACCTTACATTGGGGAAATTAAATGCAAATGTCTATTACAGTCTAACCTTTTCAAGTTCAGGTGAAAGGTCATTATCTTGAAACATTGAGCTGGATTTCACATAACTCTGTATTCCCTGCACTCCGCATCCATCTCTAACTAAAATGTCCATCAACTTAAATGTTCGTAGCCATTTAACTTTTGATCGGCGGTTAATTGGCTCAGGGTGAGATGCCTCCAGTATTGCCTGAGCAAGTTGTTGGCCAACCTCATGGGCTGTCAGATCTCTAGGCTCACTAGCACCAAGTTTGAGTGGTGGTCACTATTGGAACTACACCAATTCCCAAAAGAGAAGGATGAGTATAAAGCAATCAAATAAATTTCATGTAAGTTTAAGATATTAGCAGGAGCTGATTGTCAGACAACAGTAAGGCAAGTGAAGAAGAAAATGGCACTGGTAAGGAGGGGAAAAGGGTGAGTTAGCAGAGGGAATATTTATCTGAGAGTGTCTGAAATGGTTAATACTAAGGAGTGCCAAAAGCAATATCCACAATAATGGTGTCATATGGACTTTGAATCTCAAAGAGTGAAACCCTCTGGTCTTCCTCAAAGGTTTTAGAGCAATGTCTATCATGTCAAGGTAAACAAGCTAATTGAAAATATAAAAATGTTATATCTTGTTAGATCTAAGTGACTCTACTGGTTAGAGCACTAAGTGGGTTTCTCTACCATACTTAAAATACTTTGTAATACTTAAAAAAGGATGATGGTACTAACTTTCACCATGATTATTTCCTTGTGACCACCTACATCTGTGAAAAAAGAACCCAAGTCCAGAGCAGCAGCTTGTATAGCATTGCGAGCTAGCATGCCATTCAACAAATGCAAACTCTGGGGGATGTTTTTGACAGGCATAGGCAACAAAATGAGTTACCCCCTTTCTTGCCTGATACCAACTGATGCACTAACAAAAAAACAGGCTATCTAGCTGGTGTTGGCTTTCCCATAACATGGATAATAGTAGTGGGGTAGGGAGGCACTTTAATGTGGACTAATTGACTACTTAAAGTCTTCACTAATCCCAAGGGTAAATTGTCTATCTGACACTTACTCCATCCTTTGTAAAATCGGTCAGGGTCGTTGGGAAGGCACGTGGAAAGCCATGCGCTGTGGGTTATGATCCCTTCCACCTTCAAACAGATCATCTAGGGGATGGGGATCCATGGTGTCATACAATACATTTCATCATCGTCGTTCTCTTTCATCATTGCTGCTGTCTGCTGAGAATTCTGCCACTTTCTGGGTTTTATTTAGTTTTAAATGGATTTCATGCTGTAAATTTTAACCAAAAGTGAACAGTTCCCCTTGGCTGCTTCAAAATACTTGAAGATACCAACTGAGAGTGAAAATGTTTAAAGTTGAGTTAGTGCAGGGATTGCATATGTATATTTATAGTCGAGAGTAGGAAATCATGTTTCACAAACTTGATTGAGTTTTTTGAAGAAGTAACATAGAGGATTAATGACGTCAGAGCGGTGGATGTGATCTATATGGATTTCAGTAAGGCATTCGACAAGGTTCCCCATGAGAGACTGGTTAACAAGGTTAGATCTCATGGAATACAGGGAGACCTAACCAGTTGGATACAGAACTGGCTCAAAGGTAGAAGACAGAGGATGGTGGTGGAGGGTTGTTTTCCAGACTGGAGGACTGTGACCAGTGAAGTGCCACAAGGATTGGTGCTGAGTCCTCTACTTTTCATCATTTATATAAATGATTTAGATGCGAGCATAAGAGGTATAGTTAGTAAGTTTGCAGATTACACCAAAATTGGAGGTGTAGTCGACAGCGAAGAAGGTTGCCTCAGATTACAACAGGATCTTGACCAGATGGGCCAATGGGCTGAGAAGTGGCAGATGGAGTTTAACTTAGATAAATGTGAGGTGCTGCATTTTGGGAAAGCAAATCTTAGCAGGACTTATGCACTTAATGGTAAGGTCTTAGCGACTGTTGCTGAACAAAGAGACCTTGGAGTGCAGGTTCATAGCTCCTTGAAAGTGCAGTTGCACGTAGATAGGATAGGGAAGAAGGCATTTGGTATGCTTTCTTTTATTGGTCAGAGTATTGAGTACAGGAGTTGGAAGGTCATATTGCGGCTGTACAGGACATTGGTTCGGCCACTGTTGGAATATTGCGTGCAATTCTGGTGTCCTTCCTATCGGAAAGATGTTGTGAAACTTGAAAGGGTTCAGAAAAGATTTACAAGGATGTTGCCAGGGTTGGAGGATTTGAGCTATAGGGAGAGGTTGAATAGCCTGGGGCTGTTTTCCCTGGAGCATTGGAGGCTGAGGGGTGACCTTATAGAGGTTTACAAAATAATGGGGGACATGGGTAGGATAAATACACAAAGTCTTTTCCCTGTGGTGGGGGAGTCCAGAACTAGAGGGCATAGGTTTAGGGTGAGAGGGGAAAGATATAAAAGAGACCTAAAGGGCAACCTTTTCATGCAGAGGGTGGTACATGTATGGAATGAGCTGCCAGAGGAAGTGGTGGAAGCTGGTACAATTGCAACATTCAAAATACATCTGGATGGCTATATGAGTAAGAGGTCTTTGGAGGGATATGGGCCAGGTACTGGCAGGTGGGACTAGGTTGGGTTGGGATATCAGGTCGGCATGGACAAGTTGGACTGAAGGGTCTGTTTCTGTGCTGTATATCTCTATGACTCTATGACTCTAAATGATCCTGTAGAAATTTATAAAATAATGAGATATATATAGAATTAATAGTAGTGGTGTTTTCCCTAGGACGGAGGATTTCAAGACCGGGGGTACATTTTTAAAGTGAGAGGAGAGAAATGTAAAAAAGACATAAGATACAATTTTTGTTTACACAGAGTGTGGTTCGCTCATGAAATGAACTTCCTGAGCAAGTGGTGAATGTGGATACAATTACAATGTTTAAAAAACATTTGGATAGGTATTGGAATAGGAGACGTTTGGATTGAAATGGGCCAGGGGTAGGCAGGTGGGAGGGGTCGGACCAAACATTCTGTTCCCATGCTATATGAGTCTATGATGTTATGACTCTATTTGGCCATTTGATGATAGAATGAAAACATTTATACTAATGGTGCAACTGTTGGTGAAGTGTGACTTGATTACCAAATATGGTATTCCACCCACCATATTTGTAATATTACTTGACTATCTTTTATTTCCTTGTTCCGTAGTTCATATTACTGAATACTGATATGATGGTGCATTGAGAAAGGAAATTGATTAACATTAAACAGATCTTTTTCAGTTTCTTGTGAGTTATTATTTCAGATAGCATATTGTGTCTCACTGTCATCTGGTAGGAAGATTACATTTTATCTTGATAGTAATGTAAAAAAGAAATGTGAGCCAAAATTAGCCAGACTGTTCTTGCTTAACAACTTAATTTTAGTACATTTTATGTAACATGTACCATTTTGATTGTAGGAGTAAGATTACCGACTACATTTATAAAGTATAGTACAGGAAGTCCTTTTTTGTTATTACATACTTTATGGATACTCATGAAACAGCTTGAAGGTGGATAAATGGAGACAACCCATGCAATTATAGCTCAAGATAAAAAAGACAGTACAGGAATCTAGTTTGTGAAAGAATCCATTTTATACTAAGCTGAATATTTACAGGTTTAAAATAAGAAACCTGCCAATGTGGCTGTCAGTGAAAAATAGCAGTCTGCTTTGTTTTTCCTTCATCAAGCCAGTCTTGTTAACTCTAATCATAAATAGCAATATTTCCTGCTAACGTTTAGTACTATATGACATCAGATAGAGATAATATTTATATAGTCTGGAACATCTTGATAAAGATTGGTACAGTGTGTGTAAGGGTCATGAAGGATGCATAGGGATTGACGCTTGGAAAAATATACAAGTGGGGTACAATCATAACCATCAGATTGTTCTGACAAAAGATCATAGGCATGAAATGTTAACTCTCTCTCTCCAAGATGCTGTTAGAACTGCTGAGTTATTCCAGCATTTCCTGTTTCTCTGTCAGATTTCCAACATTTGCAGTAAATTGCTTATGTATTACCTTGTAATCCCAGTGCTGGGCATGATTTTATGTTCATTACAAGTTAATAAACTTGCAAGTATTGGGTTTCAATTTGTTATTTATGATACATAAACCACTCCGTCTATTGTACTATAAGAACATTCTACCAATAAAATTTTAATTCTGTGGCAACGTATTCTACTCCAATCTATAACAGCATGAGTCAAACTGGGAGCTCATTTTTGGATAATTAGTAGTTTCCATTATGCTAATGAATAATATATGCAATCAATGATGCCTGCTGACATATCGACACTCTTGGAACTCGGATTAAGCCTGCAATGTTCTAAAAATGCTCTCCCCTCCTCATTTATTTACATTTTATACATAGATTGTTGTTCGTCAATATGAGGACAGACCCAACTCTTTCAACAAACTCAGCATGATCTCATTATACTCATTGTACTCATTACAGTCACAGATTAAACATATTTTAATTCTATGCATTGTCTCCAATATGCAGATCGATAATACATTTTAGGTTCAGACTGTCTGCGACCACTGGTTCTGAAGTATTGACCTGGTGTTTTTGACCAAATGAACTGACCTTGTACAAAATGTTTCCTGGACTAGCTTTTGATGTTGACCTTAACAGCCTGAGAAGTTCCATTATCCCACTTTCATGTTCTTTTGTGATTATCCATAAAGCTTGTAGTAAAGGAAAAGGACTTTGTCCAAAATGTGCTATTTTACAAGGTGTAGTCACTAATCTCATTTAGGCAATAGAAGTGGTACATCCCTTTCTAAAACAAAACAGCACTAAATGATCACGTCATTTAAATAAAAATGCTTTTGGCTCGATCACTTCGTAAAAAAAGTTCTGGCATTCTCAGCATTTCATGCATTTTGTGTTAATGACAAAACAATCAAAGAGATAATGTGAGGAATATCAGCTGAGAACCAAGTCAAATACAATAGGTCAGGATGGGAAATGAAGAAGAAAATAAAGTTGCAAAAGAAAGAATATGAGAATAGAAAGCTTATTATATAAAAGTGAACCCCCAAAAAATCAATTACCAGCATGTGAAGAGTAAGTGGGTAGTAAGAAATGGAGTTAATCTGGTTAAAAAGGATAAAATGATTATGAAAGTGCATGAGAAGGCTTGGAAACCTAATGAGTATGTTGTAACAATGCTTACTAAGGAAGAGAATACTGACGAACATTGATAGGAACAATGGTGGTGAATATGATGAATGGAGTGAAAATTGATATGCAGGATGTACTGGAAAGACTGATTATTCTTAGAGTGGATACATTGCCTGGTGTGGACAATTGTTAAAGGAAGTAGGGGTGGTAATATAATCGCAGAAGGTATAAAGTCATTTACTGTCAGCAGTAATGGGTGAGGTTTTAGAAGTAATAATTAGAAAAAAAAATCATCAGTGCCTATAGACGTTAAAGTTAATTAAACAGAGCCAGAACAGGTTTCTAAAAGGCAGAATATGCTTGATTAATCGAAGTGAATTTTTCAATGAAGTAGCAAAGCGTGCTGATGGAAGGGAATGCAATGTCTATCTGAATTTGAGAAAAGTCATTTGATAAAGCACCACGTAAGATGCTGGTTAACACAACTAAGGCTCATAGAATAGAAAATTTGTTTTAGCTTGCATAAAAACTACCTTAAGGACAGAAAATAACAAATTTGTGATAAGTTTGTTTTCCAGATTGGAGGATGGTAGACAGCGATCTCCCCCAAGGAATAGAGCAGGGACCACTACTTCTTCTAAATTATATAAATCACACATATTTTGAAATATGCTGTAAAGTGATGATACAAATCTCCCAAGTGTGGCAAATAGTAAGGTGAATACAAATCAACAATAACACATAAGAGTTAAAAAAATGTACAGCATAGAAACAGGCCCTTCGGTCCAACTCATCCATGCCGACCAGATATCATAATCTAGTCCCATTTGCCAGCACTTGGCCCATATCCCTCTAAACCCTTCCTATTCATTTACCTATCCAGATGCCTTTTAAATGTTGTAATTGTACCAGCCTCCACTACTTCCTCTGGCAGCTCATTCCATATATAATTGATCAATCAATTGACTGTGTACATATAACAGGGATACAGGCAGGACTGGTGTGTGGAAGGAGCTGTGAAACTGGATAGATGGTATTTTCATTTTGATTTCTGATTTACCAAATGGCTTGAATCTGAACTGACATTGGGAGCAAATGATAATTCCCCAAAGTGAAGATTCAAACCTGAGTTTTTTTCAGACAGAAGATTATAACTGAAGTTACATTAGAGAAAAATGGCTGAAACTAACTGTTAACTTACAATTTCCCATCAGTGTTTTACCCAGCTGAACCTTATGATAAATGGAAGAATGAAGTAGAAATGTCGACATGTGCTCTGTCCTTACCAAAGAAAAGCAGGGTATGACTTAGGCAATGTTGCTTCCCACTGGAAATATTCTCTGGGTTAAAGGTTGAATGACTGGCATGATTTCCAGCATTAATCCAGTGAGGTATAACAGATGTGTTTAAAATTAGGTTAGATTCCCTACAGTGTGGAAACAGGCCCTTCAGCCCAACCAGTCCACACTGACTCTCCGAAGAGTAACCCACCCAGACCTATTTCCCTCTGACTAATGCACCTAGCACTATGAGCAATTTAGCATGGCCAATTCATCTGATCTGCACATCTTTGGACTGTGGGAGGAAACCAGAGAAAACCCACGCAGACACGGGGAGAATGTGCAAACTCCACACAGGTAGTCATCCAAGTCTGGAATCAAACCTGGGGCCCTATTGCTGTGAGGCAGCAGTGCTAACCACTGAGCCACCGTGGTAGAGAATCTCTTTCCATTGAGTAAAAGGTTATTAACCTAAAGAAATGGTATTAAACTGATTAAAGTAATAAAAGGCAAAAGTGACATAAGGTCTTTAGCTGCCCAAGAACCAATCAGTGAGTTGTTGACAAGCTGATGACACCTGACACTGATTCTATGACACCCACAACTCTCACTGAGCACATACAGGAAAAAGTGAGGACTGCAGATGATGGAGATCAGAGTCAAAAAGTCAAAGAATGTCCTGATGAAGGACTTATGCCCAAAACGTTGATTCTCCTGCTCCTTGGATGCTGCCTGACCTACTGTGCTTTTCCAGTGCCGAATCTGCGCATACACCCTAGTGCTTTGCTGTTTTATCTCTCCTCCACCACAGTATGCAAAGCAACAATGAAAACGTAACTCAGAATGAGTTCTAGCATTCTTTTTAACAAGTGCAGATATCCTTCCTTAGTCTCTGGTTTTAAAATAATCCTTTTCCCATTTTAGACCCCAATAAAAAGTAAAGCCAATAAAAAGATGCATTCTCCAGATTTGGTAGTTGTCCAAATTGCCTTAAGCACCTTAATGTCATAGCTCAAGCATTGGATTCACTCTTATTTAGTAACTCCAAAATCAGGCAACACTCAGTTTTTGACAGCTGTTCCTTCTCGTCTACAGCTGCTAACTGATTTCTTTTTCTGCTTGTCTCAAAATTGCTTCCTAGGTGTAAATGTCTATCTGTTTTGTAAGGAAATGTGCAGATAAAACCCAAATCCAAGTAAATCACTTATCTGCAAAAGTATTAATACTTTTAATGGGGCACAGAGGACATGCAAGGATAATGATGTTGGCAATTGGGATGGGTGACAGTGATTGACAGAGTTGTTGCAGGCCGTAATGAGAGTGATGGAGCATGAGCCTCGATGGAAGGTGGGTACGTTAGCAGAGATTGATGGGGTGAAAGGTATTGGAGAGAAGATGTTGCCACTTATAGTGACAGAGAGGATAAGGATACTGACCTACTTCTTGCATTGTTCAGCATTCCTCCAGTTAGTAAGAGTGCTATATTGTGGTTGGCAGCATCAGATCAGAATGGCATGGCCTACTGCCTGTCCTGGGGGGAGACGAAATTGTGTGATGTCAGCCCTCCCCATACCACCTTCCCTTGGGTCTCCAGGATCCTGCTGTAGGGTAGGGCACCAAACCCCCCCTGCCTGTCATGTTCAAGACAATTGTCTAGAGTCATGCAGGGTAGCTTTGGACTGGCAATGTTTGTTCAGGTACATTACCAGCTTTTAAAGATGGTATGAGTACAAGTGATGCCAGTGAATTCCAGATATTCACTGAGTGGCAGGTGATAGGATGAGATGGAAATCAAACATAAGAGATGCCATAGGATGTGTTAGGCAATTAATGAGGCAAGTTTGGTAAGCTAAGTTGATGAAACTTACTAGGCAACAAGAACTTGAGACAATTCAGACTTCGGCAAAAAATAAATAAGATTCATACAGTTACACTGAGTTTTGGAACAATGATCGAATTAAATTTTTTTTGTGATGCAGAAATATAGGAACTTGGGATGAAGGAGGTGGGAGTATCATCCCATTGAGCCTGCTCTGCCATTCAATAACCTCGTGGTTCACGTTGTTATGGTCTCAATTCCACTTTGTGCCCATCATCACCTTTGACTCCCATGTTTATCAAAAATCTATAACTCAGCTTTGAATAAATTCAATGACCCAACACCCACTATTTTCTGGGAGAAGAGAAATATAGATACAAACAAACTTCTTGGGGAAAAAAGTATTCTCCTTGTTATTAATCTTAAAAGTGAGACCTCTTATTTGTAAAATGTATCCTTAGTTCTAATCTCTCCTACAGGGAAACATCCCTTAGAACAAAGAACAAGGAACAAGCCCAGGAACAGGCAGTTTGACCTTCCAAACCTGAGCCGATCCAAATGTACTGTCTAAACCTGTCGGTCAATTCCTAAGCATCTGTGTCCCTACACTCCCCATCTATTCATGCATCTGTCCAGACGCATCTTAAATGAATCTACTGTGCCTGCCTCTACCACGTCTGCTGGCAACGCGTTCCAAACACCCACCACCCTTTGTGGGAAGTACTTGCCGCGTGTATCCCCCTTAAACTTTCCCCCTCATCTTGAAAGCGTGACCCCTTGATTTTGAATCCTTCACCCTGAGAAAAGCTTACTAAATCCATGTATATGACATTAACAGCCCTTCCTTCTTCTATCAACTTGGTTACTTCCTCGAAGAACTCTATTGATTTGGTAAGGCATGATCTCCCCTGCACAAAATTATGTTGCCTATCACTAATAAGCCCATTCTTTTCTAAATATAAATAGATCCTATCCCTCAGTACCTTCTCCAGCAACTTTCCCACCACTGACATCAGGCTCACTGGTCTGTAGTTACCTGGAATATCCCTACTTCCCTTCTTGTATAGGGGGACAACATGAGCAACCGTCCAGTCCTCCAGCACCTCACCTGTACTTAAGGATGCCACAAAGATATCTGTCAGGCCCCCAGCCATTTCCTCTCTCGCCTGTCTTTACCCTTCATGATTTTGTAAACCTCAATCAGGTCCTTTTTTCTAATGAAAATAAACCCAACCTACTCAACCTCTCTTCATATCTAGCACCTTCCATGGCACCTTCCTTTCGTAAACCTTCTCTGCACCTTCTCCAAAGCTTCCACATCCTTTTGGTAATGTGGCGACCAGAACTGTACACAGTATTCTAAATGTGGCCGAACCAATGTCTTGTACAATTTTAACATGACATGCCAGCTCTTATACTCAATACCCCGTCCAATGAAGGCAAGCATACTATATGCCTTCTTGACCACTCTATCCAGCTATGCAGCAAACTTCAGGGTACAATTGACCTGCACTCCCAGATCTCTCTGCCCATCAACTTTTCCCAAGGCTCTTCCGTTCATTTAATAATTCGCTCTAGAATTAGTCTTGCCTAAATGCATCACCTCACATTTGTCTGAACTGAAAACCATCTGCCACTTTTCCGCCCAACTCTCCAGTCTATCTATATCCTCCTGTATTCTCTGACAGTCCCTTATGCTTTCTGCTATTCCACCAATCTTCGTGTCATTTGCAAACTTGCTGATCATACCAACGGTGCCCTCTTCCAGATCATTTATGTATATTACAAACAACAGTGGCCCCAACACTGACCCCTGTGGAACACCAGTGGTTACCTTTCTCTATTTCAAGAAACTCCCTTCAACCATTACTCTCTGTCTCCTGTTGCTCAACCAGTTCTTTATCCACCTAGCTAGAATATCCTGCACACCATGTTACTTCACTTTCTCCATTAGATTACCATGGAGAACCTTATAAAATGCCTTACTAAAGTCGATGTATATGACATCAACAGCCCTTCCTTCATCTTTCAACTTGGTCACTTCCTCGAAGAACTCTATTGATTTGGTAAGGCACAATCTCCCCCGCACAAAACCATGTTGCCTATCACTAATAAGCCCATTCTTTTCTAAATATAAATAGATCCTATCCCTCAGTACCTTCTCCAGCAACTTTCTCACCACCGACGCCAGGCTCACTGGTCTGTAGTTCCCCGCAATATCCCTACTACTCTTCTTGTAAAAGGGGATAACATGAGCAACCTTCCAGTCCTCCGGCACCTCACCTGTATTTAAGGATGCCACAAAGATATCTGTCAGGCCCCAGCCATTTCCTCTCTCGCCTCCCTCAGTAACCTGGGATAGATCTCATCCAGTTCTGGGGATTTGTTCACCTTAATAACCTCTAGCCTACCCAACACATCTTCCCTACTTCTATCAACGTGATCCAGACTAATCAAACTTCTATCTCCAATCACAACATTCATCATGTTCCTCTCCTCAGTGAACACTGATGCAAAGTAATCATTCAGAATCTCAGCCATTCGCTCAGGTTCGACACACAGCCTTACTTCGTTATCCTTTAGTGGACCAATCCTTTCTCTAGTTACCCGCTTGCTTCTTATATAGGAATAAAATGCTTTGGGAATCTCCTTAATTCTGCTCGCTAAAGCTATTTCATGACCCTTTTTAGCCCTCTTGATCGCTCGTTTAAGACTTGTCCTACTCTTTTGATATTCCGCCAGGGTCCATTCTGTTCTTAGCTGCCTAGACTTTAAGTACACTTCTCTTTTCCTCTTGGCTAGTCGTACAATTTCTCATGCCATCCACAGTTTAGAATCCATTCTGTCTAGGCCTCTCGACATCTTACAAATTTCCGTAATATCGCCTCTTTCACGATCTCCCCTGCATAAAACCATGTTGCCTATCACTAATAAGCCTACTAATAAGTGGTGCAGGCTCGAAGGGCAGAATGGCCTATTCCTGCACCTATTGTCTATTTCTATTGTCTAAACTCCGATGGGTAAAGGCTCAACCAGTTCAACCTTTCTTCGTAAAATAAGATTTTCATCCAAAGAATGAGTTAGTGAGTCTTTTCTGAACTGCATGCAATGCATTTATATCTGTTTTCAAGTAAGGAGACTAAGATTATCCATAACACACCAGGTGTGGTCTCACCAAAGCCTTGTACAGCTGCAGAGCAATTTCCTTTCCCTTACATTCTATTCCCCTTGCAGCACATTCCATTTGGTTTCCGAGTCAATTGCTATACTAGAAAGCTAACATTTTGTGATCCATATAGATGGACACCCAGACACCCTTCTATTTGCAATCTCTGTCCATTTAAATAATAAACTGTTCTCCCCGCCAAAATGGACAAGTTCTCATTTATAGATAATTTTCCCATACGATATTCCAGCTCCGAAATGTTTACTACTCACATAACCTATCTCCATCTCTTAATTGTTCGCCAAGACTGCCGAAAAATGCAATTTAGCTGAAGGCGTGGGTCACTTTTGATCTGAACACATTAGGAAATGGAAAACAGAAGTAAAGTGAGCATTAGAAGAGAGACGCTGACAAGGACAAGTCTTGAAAAGTAGTGAAATCAACATCAGATAGTGCCTTGGAATAGAGTAGCTTTCAGCAAGAGAAAGAACAAAGAGAAAAGCCTAACATCCAACAAAGGGTTAGGAACTTAAGTCATTTATAACATATGTAACAATATTGTCCAAATTTAGAAACTGGCTCCTTTGTGATAGTGTGTATTCTGTTGTAGAATAGACTTAAGAAAAAATACACTTAAAAATTGGAATTGATATTTTAATTATATGATAATAGATAATTTTAAAAATGTTTTAGGAGCTGGGCTTCAACTAAAATAAAATTGATGTCAATTATTTGTGAATTTTTAAATGCAGATTCTCACACCCTCTGAATCAGATTAGAGCATTACAAAAGCAAACAGTCTATGGTCTTCATTCCCATGTGATCTCATGCTACTTCCTCCTATTCTTTTAAAGGAAACACCATGAATAATCAGTACAGACCCAAGCACTTATACACCTTTTCCACTTCCAAGGCAGAGCAAGGTTGGGAAAATATATTTCAGTCCTACTTTCTGCATTAAAGCAACAGAAAAATGGCAAATTTAAGAGTCATCATCTTCCTGATTTTCTTCTTGTTTCAGGTTCAAAAAGGTAGGAATGCCTTATGTCTAGCTTCTTTTGGTCCTACTTTAGGTTAAAATAGCTAGTTTAATGAGAATCTATTTCAATTAGAGACAACACTGGTTTTGGTGTTAATCCACATACTACCAAAGGTCTACAGACCACAGCTTAGTAAAGTATTCACAAAAAACAAAAGAAGGTGTTCAGCCTTCCCAACAGCATTACTTTTTTCCCCCCACAAATCCTTATAACATGTTTAATATTTCTTGCTTTCAAACCAAGGTCAGAGAAAATTAATTTTAAGTTTGTTCCTTCAAAAACATTCATCAGAAAACTGAACTTTTTCTTAAGTTTCCCTCAGATAATTGTAATTTTCTGTTTATTGTTCGTGTATTTTTGTACTATTACTCAGATATTTAAAAATGATGTTTTCTGCCACTCAATATAGCTGCAATAATATGCTACTGTTTCTCTATATTCATACTCTGAACATTGTGATTATGAATATTAATTGTTTTGTCGTTGTGCTTGAGCAGGCAAATTTTACAAAGTACCTACCATTTTAGAATTGTTGAGAATTTGTGGCTATCGAAGTTACAGATATATAAGCTGGAAAATTGATCATTGAAATGACCTCCCGTTAACTACTCAACAATAAAAAACACCTTATTGTAGGGATTATAAAGGGGAACAAATGACCTTTGAAGACAGAGGAAAGAAGTCTTGACTGTAATGTATTTTATCATATCCTTAGGAGATCCTAAATTGCTCTCGTTGCAATTAGTTGTTTTTTGACAAATGGTTACTTGTTCTAGCAGCCAGTGGCATTTGGGATGTTTCCAAAAATAGCAAGTGAGAAGAATAACCAGTTGTCATATTTTATGATTCTGGTTGAAGAAACAATAATGGCTAGATAACAGGAAAATTCACTTCCCTTCTTACAAGAACTTTTAAAGACTTGGAGCCTTGTGCCAATACATTATCTGACTAATGACAATCTCTGCTGATTGGCTTCATGTCCTTGAGCTCTCTGCCAATCTATATCAGACAGACTGGAAATATGCTAAATACTATTCCCGATACTTATGTCTCATGAAGGGAAATTCCAACAGCATAAATGTGTCTGCATGCAGTTCAGTGCCTTATTCCTTGCTATTCACGCTGAGAACTCTTACTGTTGGGTGCTTTCGTGTTGAAGGGACAACAAGCCCAAAAGGATAGAAAGCACCTCTGCAAGTTCTTTCAGAGAATGTCTATGCATTGATCATACCAGCAAAGATTGAAATACACATACCTTGAAAGCCATTTTTATGTAGGCAATCTTCTGGACACCTTTGTGACTTGCCATAACACATTTCCCTTCCCATATTGACTAGATTGACTGTCAGAGGCCAGTAAAATGCACTTTCCTTTTTGTATTTGTTCTTGAGGTATAGATTTAGGGTGAGAGGGGAAAGATATGAAAGAGACCTAAGGGGCAACTTTTTCACACAGAGAGTGGTTGAAGTATGGAATGAGCTGCCAGAGGAAGTGGTGGAGGCTGGTACAATTGCAACATTTAAGAGGCATTTGGATGGGTGCATGAACAGGAGGGATTTGGAGGGATATGGGCCGGGTGCTGGTAGGTGGGACGAGATTGGGTTGGGATATCTGGTTGGCATGGACAGGTTGGACTGAAAAGTCTGTTTCCATGCTGTACATCTCTATGACTCTATGACTCTAAGTGTAGCCAAGACTGACAATAAGCTTTTTATTGCCTTTCCCAGTTTCCCTTATACCAAGACAAGTTCAATCTACCACCTCAATGCTTGCCGACTCACATTGGTTCCTGATTAGGCAGCACTTTGATTTTGACATTTGAATAATTTCCACATGCTTGGCTTTCCTTTGTTGCTGTAACCTCCTCCAACAGCTCAGGTCTCTGAAATATCAAATCTTAACTAATGCTAACCTCTCTATCATCCCTGATTTTAATCATTTCACCAAACCTTCACTTACCTCAGCTCCAGACTAACCTCAAATGGAAATTACTGAGTTGGCAAGAACTCCCACTTTCACATTATTTGTCTTGCTTTAACACCCTTACAAAACTTATACATTTTTGTTTGAGGTATACCTTTAAGTTAATAAGTATTGAACATGCTTATGGTCCTGAAACAGTAATTTTCTTTTGTGGAATGCCATATTTCATCATTATGATTTGAAAAACCTTTACTAATGATTTTTTTAAAAATTAAAAACCTTTGCAGTATAGCAGCTTTTACCTTAAACCCATGATTGTCTTCCAATGAGTTATTTTGATAATGGTGAAAAAAACATCAATGCCATTTAGTTGTTCACTTGCTTTTGTTTTCAATTCAGTCATGGGATATGGGCATCACTGGCTGGGCTAGCATTCATTGCCCACTCAGGTTGCACTTGAGAAGGGAATGGTGAGCCGTCTTCTTGAATCGCAGCAATCCATTTGGTGTAAATCAACTCACAATGCCATTAGGAAGGGTGTTCTGAGATTTTGACCGAGTGACGCCAAATTAGGTTGGTAAACAGCTTGCAGGGGAACTTGTAGGTTGTGGTGTTCCCAAGTATTTCCTGTCCTTGTCCTTCTAGAGGGTTGTTGTTGTGGGTTTAGAAGATGCTGTCTGAGGAGAATATACATAAATGTAATTAGCTATTCATCTATGTTTGTTGATATCTCAATACTGGATGTCTGTCCAGATTCAAACTGATAATGGGAAAGGGGAAATATCTGACATCAAAGTATGTTTTATTCCAAAAGAAGTAGGAGCAGGGATAGATCATTGAGCCCATTGAGCCCACTCAGTAATTCAATAAGATCACAACTGATCTATGGTGACCTTAGCTCTGCTTTCTTCGGATTAAAAGAGAACTGGAGATTTGGCTACTGAACTCAAGTGTCCTACTTCTTCTTTGTTGTGGATCTCTAGCATTATATTTTCATAGTACTCTCCTATAATGACAGAACACATAGAAATACATGTAAAGGGTGTGCAAGTCTCTAGTATAGGTACAGTAGATGGAAAAGTGTATCAGCGATTAATAATTAGAAACATAAAGGAACGAATACCTAGTTTTGAGGAAACGGATACAAATGTACTGTGCTTCTTTTCAAAACATTCAAAATATTCCTTGACGATGTAAATGAAAAGTAGCCACATAATATTCTGGTGTAATATATATTACTCATATGAAGGAATGCATTATTAATATGAAGTTATGATGGAGTTTCCTGTCCAGTACAATGTGTAAGATCCTTAAATATTTTGCAGCATTGTAGCCAAAGATGGCTGAATAGTTCTGGATGTAGTTTGCTCGCTGAGCTGGAACCTTCCAGAACCTCAACCTGAGCTACAAATCTTCTCAAAATTCATTAATGGCTGATTAGTGCATATGGCAGTAATATTATGTTATCACCTTTTGCTAGGTATCCTGAGCCACTTGGTCAATTAAAATGTGACTAGGTGCCTGAAAGGGAGGAGAAATTAAGTATCAATGTAATGGTCAAAGGATGAGCATGGTTGGTGCCCATGGATCATGTCCTGAGATACTGTTTGTCCTAAGCAACTTCAGTATATATTTACTTCAACATTTATTTTACATACCTTTGAAGCATTAGAACCGTACTATTAAAGTATTTTTGTCGGAAATTTTCAACAATGAAGAAAAAGACTGGTTATTGTATTTCAGTTAAAAAGCAACACTTGAATCTGCTTCGTAATTGGTTTTTATATTTACAATGCACTAATTCTTAATCCTATACAAGTCCTACATAGAGGATAGTATGCTAAATTTTGCAATGAACAATGAAACAAAACAGCATAGCACAATTTTTAATAAGTTGACATGTATATTCAGAGGTTAGATTTTATTCACATTTGGCTGCCACTAACAACCATTAAGTTTTACAGCGCCTAATATTAGCATTCTTTCGGGGAAACCACAGCCTTGTGATGACTTTCAAACTGGAGAACTGGGAAGAATAAATGCTTACCAATGAGACATGCTAAGGATTCCAGTTGTATGTTTGTGATAGAGTACATAATAATGTGTTCCCTGTCATGCTGCTTTACATTAGCTGTATTATAGACAAGGGGTACAGTGTGGTCCTATAATACTATATCATCCCCATGGTACTCACAAAGGGGTCTCTTCATAAAGGGAAGAAGACAAGGAATAGGTTTATGACAAATCATGGTGAAATATGATCCAGAAACTTGCTTACAGAAGTAACTTAGAAATATATCAGAAATGCAATGGCTCTTAAAGTTCCACTAGATGGAGGTTTCTCCCATAGAATAAAAGTCAACTTTGTAGATTGCAATGAGCCAGATTAACAAAAATAGCTTGAACAAAGAAATGATTCAATACTTATAGGCACCAGAGTTATTGAATATGTCCACCAACCAACCAACCAAGTGTCACTTTCAGTTCACTTCACATCACCACCGCCCCCTTCCTCAGCCCTTCCTGCCAAGCCACATAATCTTCTGAGAAAGACCCAAAGACATTAAAGGACAAATACCCACGTCTTCCAAGTCAACAGGGTCAATCACAAAGTACCCTGGCTGCAGAATTCATAAATGCACTCAGATGTGCTGGGAAGAAGAGGAAAACGAAAACAAACTGAGGAAACGTAGGTGGCATCAGTGCTACATCAATGTATATGCACCATTATTTTTGTCAATATGTTTTCACTTGCATTGTTACAATTTTTGTTGTACTATTATTTTCATTTTAGGACCTGGTTAGGTTACACTCCTGTGAATGATGAGGAACATCTTAGTAAGTTCCAAAGATGTAATAAATTGCAATCACCTCGCATTGTTCATCTCTCAAAGCAACAGAGTCATTGACTGCAGATAGCCGCAAGAATCCTTGAGCGTTGAATTTAAGGACTACAGTCAAGGTGTTACTTGTTAATCTGAAGGACATGGAGATTAAAGACAAAATCCAGGGAATGTTCCAAGGTCAGGCCAGCACATATCTTTCAGAGCTAAATCACATTAGTGTACTGAGATGTAACTCCACTGTCTGTTTCACTGTTGTCTTTTCCCTAATGAAGATATAAAGCAGTTTCTGCATTGTTAGTTTGTCTTTGGCTAGACTGAAGAAATAATTTCCATATGAACATGGATCACATAACATTTAATATGCAGCAGGAAAAATGAAGAACAGCAAACTTACAAGTTAGCCATGTCCTTTATACTAAGTAGGGGCTGGCTGTTCAGATAAGCACTCTGATATGAAAATAATCAAAATCTGAACCCAGAAAAGTCATCCAGGAAGTAGCAGACAATAAATACAATCTGGCCACTCAACCTCTCTGAATCATTGCTGTGTCCTTCTCTCATGGATAACCCTCTTGGTTAATGTCCTGATGCTGAGCTTCATCTTCAGCCTCAGCCTCAGAGGATTTTTTAAAATTAGATTAGATTCTCTACAGTGTGTAAACAGGCCCTTCGGCCCAACCAGTCCACACCAACCCTCCGAAGAATAACCCACCCAGACCCATTTCACTCTGACTAATGCACCTAACACTATGGGCAATTTAGCATGGCCAATTCACCTAACCTGCACATCTTTGGACTGTGGGAGAAAATCAGTGCACCCGGAGAAAACCCACGCAGAATATGCAAACTTCACACAGACAGTCACCCGAGGCTGGAATTGAACCGATTTTTCTTGTTCCTCAATTTAATTTGCATCCAAGACATCCTCCATTGTCTGTACAAATTGGAAAGGGCACAGCATATTGCAATGACATCTGCGATATACTATAAAGCCATGTTGGAGTGGACCAGGCATCAAAACTTTATCATCAGATGGTTTATGGCTTGTTCCACTATGGTACTACAAGAAGCAGGAGCAGCACTGTCCCATAGTACTGCAACAATCTGTGCCTTTCCTACAGTTGCCATGATCTGGTCTCAGAGAGGTTACCATCTGTCTGCTAGTCAGAAATAACAAGCCTGAGTGCTGCTCTCACCCCTGACTGGAGCACAGGGGCCCAACCTGAGCTCAGCACAGTTAGCTGACCCCGATGTGAGTGCGGTGGTTCTGTCCTTGATGTGAACAGTACAGACCATCTAGAGCCATGGGTCCTGATGTACCCTACTGTCCTGAACAATTTGCTCCCAACAGCCATCTCTGTATGGACTGAGGACCTCTGGAAGAAACAGTATTTTTATCATGCAATTTTATTGTCCCCAGTGTTTTCCAGTTGCATTTCATATCTAGAGAACAGCAAGTGACAGTAATGGCAGTAGACATGGTCAGTACTAGATTCTGTCTAGTTACCAGGTACCAGCCCCTTCCCCAGAGCCTCCATATCTCCTTAATCTGCAGTATTGCAATTTTAACATTTGTCCATATCTGGAGTGAAGCCAATAAGCCCTAGTTCTTAGCATTCCTGCGTGCATTCTGAATGGATTCTGTCCTGCTGCTTCTCTCTTTGGATATTGCTGGTCTTGCTGGGCTTTCTAAAGGACACTACATTCTACTCATATTAATTGTCAGTAGTTGCAAGACCACCATAGCAGGATGGACTTCAGACATTTCAGATCCATTAGCAAATAATCTGTAAGGAAAGTCAGAGGAATCGCACAGTGTTATTGAAGGGATGCCTGACCCCTCACATCATAATCATGTTGACTATTATCGTCTCACATATTAAGGCATATAAACTATCAATCTGTGACAAGGAACTCCAAGATGTGTGACTTTTCCAAATGCACAGTTGTCAACCAATGCCTCCAGACTTCTGCTAGGAAGACACCTTGAAATGCACCTCACTTGCAACCGTACCTTTCACATCACAATAGACTTGGTGACTTTTCTGCGTAGGGCTATGGAAGCTGCTACAAGTTATCTTCCAGTTCTTGCTATAGATTGTCAATGGGACAAATCCCATCTATCAAATGGGAATGTCAGATTTAACTTTTAAGCTCCTTCTTACAATAGAACTTATTGAACTTACACAACAAGGAAGCAGTCAATGGGAATAATTTTACGCTCATGACTGCTTGAAGCCATAATCATAAGCTGCAAGGGTGGCATGGTGACTCAGTGGTTAGCACTGCTGCCTCACAGTACCAAGGACCCGGGTTTAATTCCAGCCTCGGATAACTGACTGTGTGGAGTTTGCACGCTCTCCCTGCGTCTGCGTGGGTTTCCTCTGGGCACTCTGGTTTCCTCCCACAATCTAAAGATGTGCAGGTCAGGTGAATTGGCTATGCTAAATTGCCCCATACTGTTAGGTGCATTAATCAGGGGTAAATGTAGGGGAATGGGTCTGGGTAGGTTACTGTATGGACTTGTTGGGCTGAAGGGCATGTTTTCATACTGTAGGGAATCTAATCTAATCTTTGACAATTATTGACCTCAAAAGGAATGGCGATTTGAAGGCAGATAGATAATATTGTTTAATCAATGAAGATATGATAACTACAATTGCCTCTCGCAGGGCCACAAAACAAATATTCCAAACTTCACCCTGTGGATGGAAACAGTAACTTGCTCCTTTTACTTTATGTGTGGTCCCATCATTTTGTAAACCTATTGCACAGTTGACTTTCAGTCCAATGTTGTGAGGTTCCAACTTATGTTTGTGAATGTAAATTGCAGACACTACCTATGACCCATGCATTCCCCTATTCTTCAAATTCTATTTTATGTTGTTTTTGTGGCCCTGATGAACTTTCAGCCTTCCCACAGTTTCAGTTGATCTTCTGTACATCACTTAACGTGAATGTTTTACCCACAGAAACCATGATGCAGGAGGTTCTTGTTGGCCCCACAACCTCCATGCGTAGAAGCCTGAGTAACCATGACCTACATGAATTTTCCTTCGAAAGGTCCCAGCCCCGTCCCATTCACTAAGATATCCCACTCTAATATCTACAATCCACCTTTCATCATCACCTTTCTCTCAGTGAGCCAGTACAGCGAAGCTCATCCCCAGACTTGATCTACCCACTTTCTCCAAGATGTCATGCATTGCCCTGATAGGCTCCCAGACTATTAGTGATGCTGACTGACCTCCCTGTAAATCATTAGACTGCTTACACTTGACCACGTGGCCCAATTACTGGATTGCAAAGATATAGATTCCTAGACTCAGCTAACTCCAAGTGTCTGACTGACTCTGGCTGAACCCCTGGACCAATATCTAACAAATTGTGGCAGTATCCACTTACTGGCTAAAGCTCATCCGCACTCACTAAGCATTCATCTCCTTCAGCTTTAACGCATCACCATTTCCTTCCAGCGCATAAACTGTTTCCTGAATCAGCTATTGGCACATGCTGCAGCTCTGATGCTGACGTAACTTTGTGTAACACATTTCCACACCCTCTTTGACTGAAAGATTTACTCTTCAATGTTCCCCACCACCCTGCCATTCCTTCTGTGGTAAAAAGCAAACTAAAACATTGAGGGTACCTGCTTATAAAACAGCCTAAAAGAGAGAAGCTGCCTGTCTCCAAAAGACCTTGTGTGCTACAAAACAGGCTAGGAGGCAGAAGATACCTGGTTCCATGTCAGAAATAAACATCCTCTATAGGCGCATAAAATGCCTGGCCGTTTAGTGTAAACTGATCACCCACAAGCAAGTAAGTCCTGGCCAGTTAGCCTAACACCCATCACTGGAAAAAAAATCTCGAAATAGCAGAACATTGAGAAAAGCTTAACACAACCAGATAGAGTCCACATGATTGGGCGAAAGATGTAGTGATGTAATGAGATAAGCCAAGTGGACTCCATGGAATATGAGCTCCCGGAATAGGCTTGTTAATCTGGTCCACAGAATCAGAGAGTCATAGAGATGTATAGCAGGGAAACAGACCCTTCGGTCCAACTCATCCATGCCAACCAGATACCCTAACCCAATCCAGTCCCACCTGCCAGCACCCGGCCCATATCTCTCCAAACCCTTCCTATTCATATACCTATCCAGATGCCTTTTAAATGTTGAAATTGTACTAGCCTCCACCACTTCCTGTGGTGGCTCATTCCATACACATACCACCCTCTGCGTGAAAAAGTTGCCCCTTAGGTCCCTTTTATATCTTTCCCCTTTCACCCTAAACCTATGCCCTCTAGTTTTGGATTCCCTTATACCAGGGAAAATACTTTGTCTATTTATCCTATCCATACGCCTCATGATTTTATAAACCTCACTGAGGACACCCCTCAGCCTCCGATGCACCAGGGAAAACAGCCCCAGACTACTCAACCTCTCCCTATTGCACACATCCTCCAAACCTGGCCACATCCTTGTAAATCTTTTCTGAACTCTTTCAAGTTTCACAACATTTTTCGATAGGAAAGAGACCAGAACTGCACACAATATTCCAAAAGTGGCCCAATCAATGTCCTGTACAACTGCAATATGACCTTCCAACTCCTGTATCAATAAAGGAAAGCATACCAAATGCCTTCTTCACTATCCTATCTACCTGTGACTCCACTGTCAAGGAGCTATGAACCTGCACTCCAAGGTCTCTTTGTTTAGTAACACTCCCTAGGACCTTACCTTTAAGTATATAAATCCTGCTAAGATTTGCTTTCCCAAAATGCAACACCTCCCATTTATCTAAATTAAACTCAACCTGCCACTCCTCAGCCCATTGGCCCATTCGATCAAGGTCTTGTTGTAATCTGAGGTAACCTTCTTCGCTGTCGATTACACCTCCAATTTTGGTGTTATCTGCAAACTTACTAACTGTACCTCTTATGCTCACATCTAAATCATTTATATAAATGGTGAAAAGTAGTGGACCCAGTACCGATCCTTGTGGCACTCCACTGGTCACAGGTCTCCAGACTGAAAAGCAACCCGCCACCACCATCCTCTGTCTTCTACCTTTGAGCCAGTTCTGTATTAAAACGGCTAGTTCTCCCTATATTCCATGACATCTAACCTTACTAATGAGTCTCCTATGGGGAACCTTGTCAAATGCCTTACTGAAGTCCACATAGATCATGCCTACCATTCTGCCTTCATCAATCCCCCCTCTTTGTTACTTCCTCAAAAAACTCAATCAAGTTTGTGAGACATGATTTCCCACGCACAAAACCATACTGACTATCCCTAATCAGTCCTTGCCTTTCCAAATACATGTACATCCTGTCCCTCAGGATTCCCTCCAAAAATTTGCCCACCACCAACGTCAGGCTCACAGGTCTATAGTTTCCTGGCTTGTCCTTACCACCCTTCTTAAACAGTGGAACCACATTAGCCAATCTCTGTTAGTCTTCGGGCTCCTCACCTGTGACTATCGATGATACAAATATCTCAGCAAGGGACCCAGCAATCACTTCCCTAGCTTCCCACAGAATTCTAGGGTACACCTCATTGGGTGCTGGGATTTTATCCACTTTATGTGTTTCAAGACATCCAGCAATTCCTCCTCTGTAATATGGACATTTTTCAAAATGTCACCATCTATTTCCTGACATTCTATAACGCTCATGTCCTTTTCCACAGTAAACACTGATCCAAATTACTCATTTAGTATCTCCCCATTTCCTACAGCTCCACACAAAGGCCACCTTGCTGATCTTTGAGGGGTTCTATTTGCTCCCTAGTTACCCTTTTGTCCTTAATGTATTTTTAAATACCCTTTGGATTCTCCTTAACTCTATTTGCCAAAACCATCTCATGTCCCCTGTTTGTCCTGCTGATTTCCCTCCTAAGTATACTCCTACTGTCTTTATACTCTTAGAAGTATTCACTCGATCTATCCTGTCTATACCTGACATATGCTTCCTTCTTTTTCTTAATTAAACCCTCAAATTCTTTAATTGTCCAACAATCCGTATACCTACTAGCCTTTCTTTCACCCTTTCAACAATGTACTGTCTCTGGACTCTTGTTATCTCATTTCTGAAGGCTTTCCATTTTCCAGCCATCCTTTTACCTGCAAACATCTGCCCCCAATCACTTTTGAATGTTCTTGCCTAATACCATCAAAATTAGTCTTCCTCAAATTTAGAACTTCAACTTTTAGATCTGGTCTATTCTTTTCCATCACTATTTTAAAACTAACAGAATTAAGGTCGCTGGCCCCGAAGTGCTCCCCCACTGACACCTCAGTCACCTGCCCTGCCTTATTTCCCAAGAGAAGGTCAAGTTTACCACCTTCTTTCATCGGGACATCCACATACTAAATCAGAAAATTTTCTTGTATACACTTAAGATATTCCTCTCCATTTAAATCCTTAACACTATGGCAGTTCCAGTCTATGTATGGAAAGTTAAAATCCCCAACCATAACCACCCTATTATTCTTACAGATAACTGAAATTTCCTTACAAATTTGTTTCTCAATCTCCCGCTGACTGTTAGGAGTCTATAACACAATCCCAATAAGGTGATGATCCCTTTCTTAATTCTCAATTCCAACCAAATAACCTCCCTGATGTATTTCTAGGAATATCCTTCCTCAGCACAGCTTATCAAAATGCCACTTCCCCTCCTCTCTTACCTCCCTTTCTGTCCTTCCTGTCACATTTGTATCCTGAAACATTAAGCTCCCTGTCCTGTCCATCTCTGAGTCACATTTCTGTAATTGCTATGATACCCCAGTCCCATGTTCCTAACTATGCCCTGAGTTTATTGCCTTCCCTGTTAGGCCTCTTGCATTGAAATAAATGCAGTTTAATTTATCAGTCCTACCTTGTTCTCTGCTTTGTCCCTGCCTGTCCTGACTGTTTGACTCATTTCTTTTCTCAATTGTACCAGTCTCATATTGAACCCTTTCCTCACTATTGCCTTGTGAACCCCAACCCTCCCCACCAAATTACTAGTTGAAGTCCTCCCGAGCAGCTCTAGCAAATTTCCCTGCCAGTATTTTGGTCCTATTCCAATTCAGGTGCAGTCTGTCCTTCAGGGATTCCTGGCTGATAGATATAAACAGGAATGTCAGAGGCACTGTTTACTCCAAAAGTTGGCTCTGAGGCAGCTATCAGTATTTTCCATATACAAATAAAGTGTGACTAGGTGATAGGACACCAGCCTCTGTCGAGTTACTTCAAAATTGAAAACAATTTTCCGATTGTTCTTTGTGGATATAACAAGCAGTATTGATAAAGAAGAACCAGCAGATGTAGCAGATTTGGATTTTCATACGTCTTTGTATAAGGTGCCAAAAAGAAAATTATTGCTCAAGATAGGACCACACAGTGTTGATGGTAATGTATTAGCATGAATTGGAATTGATTACACAAACATTAGATAGAGATTTGGGATTAATGGGTCATTTTAGGATGGAAATCTATAACTAATGAGTGCCATAATAATTAGCCTAAGGGCCTCAATTATTTACCATTTACATTAGTAACTTGGAGGAGGGAGCAGAATGTAATGTGTCGAAATTTGCTGATGATACAAAAATAGATGGGAGGGCATGTTGTAATAAGGACATAAGGAATCTGCAAGGGGATACATGCCAGTTGAGTGACTGGCAAAAACTTGACATTTGGAGCTTAATGTAGGAGACAGTGATGTTATGTACTTTTGTAAAAAGGATTAAAGACAGAACTATTATTTAAATTCAAAGAACCTCCAACAAAGCATAGCACAGAGGAGGGATTTGGGTGTTCTTATACATGAAGCATGTAATGTTAGCTTGCAGGTGCAGCATATAAAAAAGAAGTTTATCCTTTATTGCTTTCAGGCTGGAGTTTTTTTCAATTAGATTAGATTACATTACAATGTGGAAACAGACCCTTCGGCCCAACAAGTCCACACCGACCCGCCGAAGCGCAACCCACCCATACCCCTACATTTACCCCTTACCTAACACTACGGGCAATTTAGCATGGCCAATTCACCTTACCTGCACATCTTTGGACTGTGGGAGGAAACGGAGCACCCGGAGGAAACCCACGCAGACATGGGGAGAACGTGCAAACTCCACACAGTCAGTCGCCTGAGGCGGGAATTGAACCCGGGTCTCTGGCGCTGTGAGACAGCAGTGCTAACCACTGTGCCACCGTGCCACCCATCAAAGCTCTGTTTAAAAGTGTTTAAAAATAGACAGTCTTGTTACATGTCTACAAGGTGTAGGTGAGGCCACAGAGGTGAGACTCTGTACAGTTTTGGTCACTGTTTTAAAGAAATCATACATTGGTATTTGAAACTATCCAAAGGGATTCACTCGGCTGATCCCTGGGATGAAAGGATTCACTTATCAAGAATGGCTAAACTAGTTAAGGCCTCTACTCATTAGAGTTTAGAAAGATGAAGGTAATCTTATCAACAAATATATGATTCTGAAAGGGCTTGACAGAGCTGGTGTTAAGAATAAAAACAAAATAGTTTGGATGCTGGAAATGTCAAACAAACAGAAAAATTACTGGAGGAACTGAAATCTGGCAGCATCTGTGGAGAGAGAAACAGATGTGAAGGAGAGTCACACAAGACTCAAAATATTAACTCTTTATCTCTCTGTAGATGTCCAAGGTCAGACTTACACAGTTAATTGTAGGTCCCAGGGGAGTGTTCCTGAACAGACAGACCTAGGGGTGACGGTAGATAGCTCCTTGAAAGTGGAATCGGTGATAGATAGGCTGGTGGAAAAGGAATTTGGCACGCTTGCCTTCATCAGTCAGAGCATTGAACACATGAGTTGGGACGTTCATGTTAAAGTTGTATAAGATGTTGGTAAGGCCACATTTGGAGTACTACATAGTGGTTGCCCTGCTATTAGAAGGATGTTATTAAACTGGAAAGGGTGAATAAAAGATCGACAAGGAAAGGTTGGATAGGCTGGGACTTTCTTTCCCTGGAGCATGGGAGACTGAGGGGAGTGACCTTTAAGAAGGTTATAAAATCCTAAGGGGCATATATAAAGTGAATAGCCAAATTTTCTCCTCAGTATAGAGGAGTCTAAAACAAAGGACATAGGTTTAAGCCGAGAGGGGAAAGGTTTAAAAGGGACTTTAGGGACATCTATTTCACACAGAGGGTGGTGCATATATGGAACAACTGCTAGAGGAGTGAAAGGGTTGAGTGCAATTATAACATTTAAAATACATTTGGATAGATACGTGGACAGGAAAGGATTAGAGGGATTTCAGCCAAATGTAGGCAAATGAGAATAGCTTAGTTTAGGAAGCCAGGTTAGCATGTATGAGTTGGTCTGAAGAACATGTTTCAGTGCTATATGACCCAATGATTCTATAACTGTATGTGGAGAAAACATTTCTAAACTTGCTGTTCTGCTTTTCCCTCTAGTTTATTCTCCAGTTATCAATTTTTTGAGTGATCTAAGTAAAGGATCCTAGTCATAGAGTCATAGAGTCATAGAGATGTATGGCATGGAAGCAGACCCTTCGGTCCAACTCATCCATGCCAACCAGATACCCAACTCAATCTAATCCCATCAGCCAGCACCTGGACCATACAAACACTTCCTATTCATATACCCATCCAGATGCCTTTTAAATGGTGCAATTGTACTCGCCTCCACCACTTCCTCTAGCAGCTCATTCTATACACGTACCACCTTTCGAGTGAAAAAGTTGTCTCTTAGGTCTCTTTTATATCTTTCCCCTCTCACCCTAAACCTATGCCCTCTAGTTCTAGACTCCCCCACCTCAGAGAAAAGACTATGTCTATTTATCCTATCCATGCCCCTCATGATTTTATAAACCTCTATAAGGTCATCCCTCATCCTCCGACATTCCAGGGAAAACAGCCCCAGCCTATTCAACCTCTCCCTATAGCTCAAATCCTCCAACCCTGGCAACATCCTTGTAAATCTTTTCTGAACCCATTCAAGTTTCACAATATCTTTCTGATAGGAAGGAGACTAGAATTGCATGCAATATTTCAAAAGTGGCCTAACTAATGTCCTGTACAGCCATAACATGACCTCTCAACTCCTGTATTCAATACTCTGACCCATAAAGGAAAGCATTCCAAATACCTTCTTCACTATCCTATCTACCTGCGACTCCACTTTTAAGGAGCTATGAACCTTCACTCCAAGGTCTCTTTGTTCAGCAACACTCCCTAGGACCTTACCATTAAGTGTATAAGTCCTGCTAAGATTTGCTTTCCCAAAATGCAGCAGCTCGCATTTATCTAAATTAAACTCCATCTGCCACGTCTCAGCCCATTGGCTAAAAAAAGTAAATATTCCTAGGAATCTGCTGAAATTGTTTGCACTAATCTGTGACTTTAGAATCAAGCAAGTTATCCAGTTCTATGTGCCTGTGAACATCTCATTGTCCAAAGGTTTCATGAAGACCTGGCATTCATCATTTGAAACTGTTTCATTGAGTGGCAAGCTATAATTCCTTTATTTTCTCTTTAACATATTCTTTAACTGTGTCTGTCTGTGTGTGATTGAAAGTTATGATCAAAGATTGCAAATATTGCTTCAATCACTTGTTTTATCTTTGTTCTACTAAAGTTACATTGTTAATAATAAATTGATTTTTTTAAGTTATAAACTTGATGTTCTTTTATTTGTAAAGTCTGGTTAGGAAGAAATGTGAAATGTTTAGAGTTATTGAATGTCTTAATTTCACTGTGTTACGAATCCAATGATAGTGATGCTAATTTGGTTGGCTTGCTATATCTGTGTTGTAATATTTCTTCTTTGCTTGTGAGTGGAGGAGGCGGGGAGGGGTGAATGCAGGATGATGGTGTGGGTGAAGTTGGGGATTTTAACAATGTACAGTCGCCCCTTTTAGGCTAAGTATTTTCCTAATCTGCAAATGCATTTATTTCAATCAAGGAGCAAACTTTCATGACTATCCTACATTAAGCATAGGATCCAATTATATATTTCTATAACATTTATTTAATGCCTCATGCATCATTACCGGGGAACAATAAGTATCACATCCCTGCACCCTACTGTATTGAATGGGTTCCCTTTCCTGTTCCTCAGGTGCTGTCTGACCTGCTGTGCATGCCCAGCACCACTCTAATCTCAACTCTAATCTCCAGCATCTGCAGTCCTCACTTTCGCTTAGAGAGAAGGTAGCTGACAGTGCAATAGGTAGATGAAGGTGGGGGTATTTTTGATAGGTCGGGGGGGGAGGGTGGAGTGGATAGGTGGGAAGGAAGATGGACAGGTGGGAAGGAAGATGGACAGGTAGGATAGGTCATGGGGGCATTGCTGAGCTGGAAGGTTGGATCTGGGAGAAGGTGGAGGGAGGGGAAATGAGAAAACTGGTGAAACTCGTGGATACAGGTCCAGTGCTGGTCGGAGGAGGCAGAGGATCAACTCCGGTGCTGTCTGGAATCGGCTTATTGAGCCATGTTCAAACAGTCCGCAGGTACCTTGGACGGGTATGCCACCACCGTCACAGACTTTATCAGCAAGTGTGTGGGGGACTGCATACTGAGGAGGTCAATCCGGGTGTTTCCCAACAGGAAATCCTGGATGAATCAGGACATAAAGAACCTGTTAAAAACCAGGTGTGAGGCCTTCAGATCAGGAGAACTACTCAAATTTAAGGAATCCAAGTATGACCTTCGCAGAACCATTAAGACAGCCAAGGACCAATACCGATCCAAACTAGAGACCCGGACAGACACCCAGTGACCATGGCAAGGACTGATTTTTTTGCATTGTCATTTGGGTGACATAGGTGAATTTTTAACTTCCTTAATTCCTTCAAACATCTTTATGTGGAATTATTGGGATTGAGTCTTCATGCCAATGCAAATACAATGCTGTGTGTAAAGCAGAACAATGAATGAAGAAATATAGCAGTTACTTTGGTCAATACTTTAAAGTTAAAGTAATGCATGCAAACTAAATGCATGGGTCCGATTCCTTTGGGGTTGCTGCATTGCTGCAAATAAACAAGTTAGAAACCAAAATGCAAAAATGCTTTGCAACTAATTGTTGAAGAGTCAAGATTTTGTTCGTTGTGGCCTTGTTTCTATGCCCTTATATTCAAATTGCCCAACATCTTTCATATTTCAAAATAAAAATGATCATGCCAAAGCTGTTATTGGCTAGAACCAAAACCTGTTGGCACATTGCCTACTAATGTTTGTTCACCAGAGTTTCTGTAAAGATGCAAAGCTTTGATGAAATTATATTCATCTTCCAAAACATCTTTTGGAAGATGAATATAATTTCATCAAAGCTTTGAATAAGATTCAATCTACTGGCTGGTGATACAACTTCCTCTATGCCCAAGGAAACAGGGTTTGGTTCCTGTTGGCTGAGCCAGCCAGAGTCTATTTGCAGAACAAAGCTTTTTCTAAACATCCTCTACTGACCCTTTCTGTTTTATGAAGCTTTCAACACAATCGCTTGAAGTACACTGAAATTATTTTATCTCATTATTATCTAAATACTTCAAATATATTTTTGCATCAAAAACACTGTTAGTTTATGGCATTTTTTGGAAACTCTGTTAAAACTGACTGTAAATGCAAGCAATTTTAAATTATGAAATTAACAGAATGTTTGTGATAAATTATTAACAGAATCCCGGGCAGCTTTTATTAAATTTTATTAAAAATATCTCATTACATTTTTCTTCAATTCCTCTTTCAAGTAATACCAAAAATAATTCCACAACTTCTGTGACATCTACCGAAATAAATCCAACAACCTCAACAGATATTTGTTATAAGGAGTCAAAGGTTATTGGGGTTAGGTCAAAATTGTGGCCATACTTATATCAGCCATGATCTTATCAAATGTTGGAGCAGGCATGAGGGCCTGAATGAGCCACTCCTGCTCCTAAATCATTTGTTTTTATGTTTGTTTTTAACACTGTTTACACTAGACAGTCAAATACTTTGGCATTAACAAAATTGCATTGACTTGATCCCTCATTCCCCTAAGATACAGACTTACAATTATTTTGTTTTGTGGTTACTTCCAGTTTAGATTATAAAACAAAATGAGTGTTAACAATCACAACATGATTAGAAAGCTTTGTGACAAAGAGTTCCAAATTCTAATAAGTGATATTTTTTCTGCATCACCCTTAATTCTTTAATACACTTAAGTATTTGTCCCCTTATTGTATATCACATACAAGTAGAAACAATTTAACATGAAATATCTTAGTATAAGTATTCCTAATAATATCTGAGTGAACATAAACAACATTTTCTCTCTTTTTGATACTTCAAATAATACTGCTCAAAATTACATACAACACAGTGTAGCTGCGGTTTAATTAAAATCTGAGCCAGGCTGAATATTTGTCTCCACCTTTGGATTATATGCCTCCAGATACAAAGCTGGTGTTTCCCATATCCTTTGAATGATCTTATATACCAAAGTGTGCTGCCACCTTTGATAATTTGTGTTGTACCTGTAAAATCTCCTCATTGGGTCTAAATTTTCTGATCCAAATATTAATGGCACACAACAACTCAGACTTCATTCCACTTAACGAGTTACCTGTTACTAAATTTCTAAGTAATACTACTTACTCACAACAACACTGATTTCTGAGACATCTTACAAACTATGGTATGTCTCAAGTGGTCAGCCCATCAACAGTTGTCCTGGCATGTCTTCTGAAGTAGGTAACCGAACTGTTCACAAAGTTGTTTCTTTATTCCCCTTTCCTTGCTCCGACCATGCCACATAAGGTAACAATTGTCTTTATCCCATCCAAGTGATTTTCAATGATGTTGCTATTGTGTTTGAAGCCTGTATTTTCTCTGGACCCTTTCTTCAAGGCAATGCTTGACTAAATGCAAGCAATTGTTTAAGATAGTATCCTTAATATGTCTCAATGATTGAGTGTAGGTTACAGTTTTCCAATCACAGAAAAAAAAATGTCCTTCACAGCTTACACACCCTAGAAAATTACTAGAGACAGTCAACAAAAATTGGTGGTTTGACCAATATTTTTGCATCCTCATGCCCATAATTGCATTCTACATCCAGGTTACCAATTACTTCCTCCACCACCATAAGACAAATCTAGCTCAGAGAATTTCACCACAACAAGCTAACATTCATTAATAATAAATAAAAAAATAAAAGCCTGGTTGCATGATTCAACGTGATTGATACAAGAATAAATTACACGTGGATCATGGACTTATTGTGTGCTTGTATCTGTTTCTGCATATTCTTACATATCATTTTTATCATGTTCTTCTCATAAATTTAAGACCATATGAGGTAAGGTATAGTTGCCACATACTATATACTCTTGTTTCTACGTTGTCCATACTTTGCACCCTATCTGCCACTTCTTCATCCATTCAAGCTTCACCTATGTCTTCCTGCAGTATTTTTATCCAAAATAGTAATCAAATTTTTCTTACCTCTGTACTAATTGAGTGACACTAAATCATTCCAATATTGTTCCCTCAGAGCCAACATTATATCCAACTATTTATATACAGCAAACCTAACAGAAACCATTGTGAAATACCACAGTCTACAACTTTCTGGATTTTTAGTCCTATAGATTTCCTCTTATCATTTTAATTTGCCTTTTGATATTCATCAATCTACTCATCTGAGTAGAATTCTTTGTAAGAACATTTTAGGATAGATTTGAAATTAAAGGATGATATTTGCACAGATATTCAAATTCATTTCTGAAGTTTTTTTTCTACATGGACTTAAAGGGAGTATTGCCTAAATATCAGCCTTTTAATTTGAAACTATCCTTAATTGTCATTACAAGGAATTCTTAAAGGTTGATTCAGCATGCCTGTCATTTAGAAAAATCACACTGTTTAACCGTGCTTAATTCTATCAATTTTTAAAAATTGTTTTTAATGATTCTATTTTATTAACTCTAATAACTTACAAAATATTCTGAGCAAAGTTAATTATTAAATATTTTCCTAACTTATATCTATCTTCTATTTTAAATAAGTCACATTTTTTGGGTTTAGTAATGGTGCAACATCTACTGAATTTTGGAAAATTATAGCCTTACCTCCTTTTATTGCTTTCCTACTTGCCTTAGGCTTCTGGATGTAAACTAGCACATCCCTATAATTGGTCTCATTTATACTTGAGCACTTCCTTTATGAAAGTATGATCAATTACCATAAAAAGACTGCCACGGTCACTGTGCCTCAGTACACATGACAATAAATTCAATTCAATTTAATTCAATTTTCAGTGAACAATAAAGATTGCACCATGAATACATTGAAACAACTTTGTTAAGTATTTTGATTTAAAAAAGTTTGTAAAATATTCCAGTTCTATAACCATCTAAAGGAGAAAGAAGAGGTGACGCTTTAGGATGGACAGTTTATTAGTTTGCTACTTCTGATGAAGTGCCTATCCCTTTTCTTGCTCAATAATGAAGGCCACAATGTGTCCCAGGGATATAGTGAAACCTAATGGGAAATGATTGGAACAAAAGGATGATGATATGTGTACACAGAGCTAATTAAGACCCTGCCTTCAATGCAAATTAGACAACTACCCCACATTCTGGTGGAACATTTGATCAGAGAATTTACCAGTAAAACTTTAAGGAAAATAAATTACCTGTGCCTTATGCCCGATCAGTGCCCTTGCCCATTTTCTCGTGCACCTCCTCTCCACGTACCCACAATTTTCATTGCATCAACACCTGACATTAACAATCATCCAGTGTAATGTTGATAAGCAAAATAAAACTTCATAGGCTAATGGTACCTATCTCTGATCATCCTCAGCTTTAAGAACTGAGTGTGTTACCATTGAATCTGGTCATTAATCTTTTATTAACAGAAAATAGAAAACTATTCTATGAATGTTATGCCCTAGGAATAACAACCAGAGGAGAGACTACAACTGTTAAAACAAATACATCAGAATCATCAGTGACATGGGGCAACACAAGTTCACAAGATGCAGGTAGCCAGCAAACTACGAGAATCCCAGGTAAGTGTTTTAATGTTTCAGCTTTCAACACAAAGGTTTATGAATTTGGAATAATACAAGTCATTAACTTTAAGGCCAGTAAGACTCCAAAGAAAGGGTTGTATGCATTCTAGCAATGTGCACTTCAGCAGCAAGAATAATAAAGCAGAACCTTATTTGAAGCAGAGAGGCAACAAACTGCTGCAGTACAGAGGGTTCTGGGGTTCTTCTAATGTATTACAGGAAGTCAGCATGTAGGTACAGCTAGTAATTAGGAGAGTGAGCAGATTCTGTGCTTTTTTTGCAGGTGTGCCTTGGCTTACTGTCTGGCAGCCAGAAAGCCAGAGGCAACCATACTGCAGCCATGTTTTGGAGACAAAAGGTATGCTCCTCTGAGTGTAAATGTCTTTCCTGATCAATAATAATTAATTTTAAGGAGCCTCCCAGTGCACTAAACAGTACAATAGACATCATAATTACACAAAAAATAAGTTCATGTAACAGATGTTTCAAAGTACAGATTTTTATTACCTTAGGCAGTCAGATGATGGCTGGTGTAAAAAATAAAAGATTTGACAGAACATGAAGGATTTTGTCAAGGCAAATGACAAGGGACTCGCCACAAAACAGTAATTTTGCAGTTCCCCAGTTGGGAGCATTTATTATCAGAGAGCACAAGTCAGAGGTTCAAGTTTAATTTTCAGGCCTGTCACTGACTGCCACTCACTGCAAGCATACTCCCTGCTGGAAAAATAGGATCATAGAATGACCCCTTTAATCATAATGCAGGGTACAACTGGATAATAAGAATGCATATCAATTGAAATAATTTCCATTTCTCAACTGAGAACGCAGGCATCTTTGTCTCATAAATTGAAACAGTAAAAACTATTACTTTATTGTTTGCTAATAAGTATGTTGCAACTAGATGCTGGCAAGGTTGCTCATTCGTATGGTTCCAAGAGGGATATCACATACAGTTAAGCTCCCAGGTGACAAGGAAAAACTTGTTCCTTTCCTTAATTCACTTATTCCCTTTATTGGTTACAAAAAGATTAAGTTAGAAAGGATTCCTTCACTTCTGCATACCTTCTCCAAGACCTAAACTTTAAAAAGGAGCCAATTTAACAAGGCTTTTTTTTGGATTAACAAAAGGAGTGAACTTATTTTTTTACTAGGTATGAGAAGAAATACTACCACAACACACACACACAGCAGAATTTTCCCAGAGCATGAATGAAATGGGCTATGTGTAAAAAAATTGGATGAGATGTCCAGTGGGGCCCTTCTCTACATTAACACTGAAAAGTCATATTTTCAAACTAAATCCTGGCCGTCCAGATGAGATTCTTGCTAGTGAACAGTGAAAGGCTATTACTGAGATTATCATTCTTATTATTTTTACTTTTTAAAAATTTGTTCATAAATGAATGTTCAACACCTCCTCCCACTCCACCAAGGATATGAAAATTCTGGGCCTTCTCCACCACCAGATCCAAGGCACTGGACAACTGGATGAAGAATGCCTCATCTTCCACCTTGGGGCCCTTCAACCACATGGCATCAACATTGATTTCACCAGTTTCCTCATCTCCCCTCCTCCCACATCCAATCCGCCAACTCGGCATCACCCTCTTGAACTGTCCTACCTGTCCGTCTTCCTTCCCACCTCTTTTCTCTAACCTCTGTTCCGACCTATCACCATCAGCACCCACCTGTATCCACCTATTGCTTTTCTAGCTACCTCCCTCCCACCTCACACCCACCATCTTGTTTATCTCTCAGCCCTCTTCCCCTTCCACAGTTCTGATGAAGATCTTATGCCTGAAATGTCAACTCCCCTGCTCCTCAGATGCTGCCTGACCTGCTGTGCTTTTCCTGTGCCTCACGTTTTGAGTCTGACTCTCCAGCATCTGCAGTCCTCACTTTCTCTCATTAGCAGGAATGACACAAAGGAAGGGATTGCGATGAAAGTAGGTGGCACAGCTATTGGTGCTCATGCAGGTTGGATAAAGCTGTCCCAAGTAAGTGAGTTAACAGCGCAGGGGACGTGCAGATTTTATAGTGTGACAATTTCCCTTTGTCTATCATGTTTGGGGTAAATTTCGCAAATTGTACAGACTGGCTCTGCACTGCCAATTTTCGATTGGTTGTGCAAGGGCCTTTCAAAAATGATCAAGGCACTCGGATCTCAGGATATCCTGGCAGCAATGACTATTTTACCTACGATGACTAGGAGATTTAATATAGCATCAGGTGACTGGGGTGCATGGATTCATGGGATATAGTTAATGAGGTGGTTTAGGGACAATCCTGTGAGAAAACTTACTCCTCCATGGAGCTCAATGAAAATGACAATTTTAGTAAGGTCAATTGCACTTGGATTAGAAATAGGAGGTTACTCCAAAAAAGAATAAAAGCCAGGTTATTTGGTTGTATTTGAATTGTTCTATATTGCAGGAATATTTGGTTACTCCTGTAAAGTTGACGTTGACAGTTGAACAGTTGATTTTTGAGATCCTAAGCTTTGTAGGTTGATTAAAATGCTTTTCTCCTGATTCCTTTTTTAAAAAATAATTGCTTGTGGGCGGTCAGAGACAGACATATGTCCTTCATTTCTTTAACTGTGTGCAGGGATTTCCAGAGCATAATAGGCATGCACTAGTCCACAGCAGCTTAATAATACTGTTAACTAGTGGTCAATTTCTTTTAAGGCTTTTAAAAAAAAAATATTCATAGAATGAGGTTGTCACTGGACAGGCCAGCATTTATTACCCATCTGTAATTGCCCAGAGGGTAGTTAAGAGTCAATCACATTGGTGTGTGTCTGGAGTCACATGTAGGCCAGTAAGGTAAGGATGGCAGTTTCCTTCCCTCAAGGGCATTAGGGAAGCAAGTGGGTTTTTCCAAAAATTGTCAATGGATTTGTGGTTATCATTATACTTTTAACTCCACAATTTTTATTATTGAATTCAAACTCCAGTCTCTGCCATGATGGGATTTGAACCCAGGTCCCTAGAACATTACTTAGGGTTCCAGATTAGAAGTCCAGCGATACACTCAGTCATTGACTCAGCCCCTTTTTTGCATATTCCTGGAAGAGGAAACCACAAAAAGTACCTGCAAGAGATGGGTCACTGCCAAGGGGTGAAAAGTGGTGGAGTGATGATCATTACCTTCGTTATCTCAAGTTGCTTTCTGTGTGAACTTTCTTTGACACCTTTATGTGTTAAATACTATTGATTCCACACAGAAGTTCTTTTGGTAGCCAGCCACTGAATTTATACCTGTGGGTATTTTTTCTATTGCATTCCTCTTTTTCCTATTGAAAAAATATTTTGGAATTAAGAGTTAAAAACACCATAGTGTTTTGGGATTCTGACACGGTGTTGTAAACAATTGCTTTGAACTGTTGTGAATATTTGTATCATAATCAGCAATACTTCTCATTTTATAGTGTCAAGTATTCCTTCAGTGACAGACACTTTCACCATTGTACCATCTACAGGAAGCAAAAACACAACATTTGAAACAGTAACCTCTCAGAAGAATGAAACAACAGGTAAAACCTGTCACTCCATTAAAATGTTGGTACTTCAATGTGGTGTAAACAATCCATCTATACTGGTCATTTTAGGCTTGACAGGGTTTGACATAGATTAAAGATTTCTCCATGTGACTGTTCTTAACAGTGACACAAGAGGACAGTTGATGCTTCAAGAGGTGAGCTGTTGCACCTTCTTATGGAATGTCTAAAGTCACAATATGCCTCAGGCAGGATTTTTTCAGTCTTAGGGAATGCACTATAGAACAGATATTTGCGATCAACAGTTTGCAGATGATCGTGGTGTTTTGCACTCTGCACCAGACTTGAAAGTCACTCTCACTCTCTCCAATTCTGCACACAAAACCCAGCCTGACCCTGAATGTTGCTAAAACAAAACTCATATATCAACCCACACATAGTCAGCCTAATATTTTACCTCTCACATATGTTGAAGGAGAAACTCTGGAATATGTTAAGCATTTCCCAGACCTCAGTTGCCACTTTTCTGAAAAGTGAGAAGATCCAACACTTGAATTAGTTGCCCCAGTTTAGCTTTCTTCAAACTACTACAATAAAAAAAACAACAAAGTCTTAGTATAGAAAGCAGTTGTCATCTCCTTACTACTATGGTGGCCAATTTAGACTGTGCATCAGTGATGTGTAAGAGAACCACAGAAGGTTCATTAGCAAAGCTCTTCCATATCCTCCAGATTTATTGTAAGGAACATCAAACACACATTTGGGTGCCCTCTTTGAAGCCAGCTCCACGAGCAGTGAGGTGAAACTCTTGCAACTTCAGAAAACTGGACACTATGTCTGAATGGTCAAAATTTCATCAGATCCTGTTTTCTCAACTCTCAAATGGTCAATATTCCAGGGGAGGGCAAAGAAAACTTTTCCAAGGTACTCAAACTCTCCTTGAAACAGGGTAGTATTGATAATAATTATTGGAAGGAATTTTTACCTATTGGTCAGAATGACAACAACATGCCCATCAAGCTGCATCACACTTTAAGGCACACTGTCTTAATAGTAAGACCAGGAGGAAAGAAGAATAAGCAAATTCTGTACTCTGGATTCCACTATCTCATGGGGCATCCTGATTTTTGTGCCCAAAGATATACAGTTCGAGAACTGGCTTATTCATTCCAAGTTCATAGCGCCAACATTATGCAACTCGTTGCAAGCTCCCTACAGCAGATCTAACTCAAACATCTCTTATAACTATACAAACATCAATGATCGATGATTGAAATTTACACCTCTGAGGGGACATCATTACTGAATTAAGGGACAGGTGTCACTAACAAAACAATCAACATAATTTGTATATGTATTTGTGCATATTTTTATTAAGTAACTATCTCATCAAATAAACATTGTTATAAATTAGGACAGAAAATTCATAAAATGGTCCCAGTTCTTGATATAGTGAGAAAACATGAAGAGATGGGTTTGAAAGGTAGTATCTGGTTAATGAACAGGAAAGGGTTAATGGGGTTTTGCTGCATGCGGCAGAAATTATTGCTGAAAATGTGCTAACAACATTGGTACAAATTAGAATTCAATACTTGATTCACAATAAATTGATATTAAATTTCTCAATTACAAAATTAGTCTCAACTTTTCTCTCCATCCTACATCTTCAACTTCTTCCAGTGATACATGCTAGTTCACAACATAAGTTCACCTGAATCTGAGCTTCTTAATCCTCCACTGTAAGGGATCTTCCCAGTACTTCACCCATAGAAGTTTGCTTTGCGCAAGACATGAAAAGAAATAATGGCACTACTCAAAATGAAACATCTAATAATGAAATAGAGTGGGGCATTGATGCCCCTGAAAGGGAGCAAGCCTGTTAGCCAGAAGGAACATGGAAAATAGTAAAAGAAGGTTGGAGGTATGGGAAGAAAAATGGCAGATCAAGTTTAATCTGGGCTAATGAGGTGATGCGTTTTAGTGTTCAAGTACAAGTGGGAATTATATAATCAATAGCAGAATCCTTAGGTGTATTGATATGCAGAGGGATCTGTGTGTGCAGGTCTACAGAATGACTGAAGGTGCAGCACAGGTGGATAAGATAGTAAAAAAGGCCTATGGCATGCTTGCCTTTATTGGAAGGGGCATTGAATATAAGGATAGGCAAGTTATGCTGCTGCTTTACAGAACTTTAGTTAGATGACGCTTGGAATATTGTATACAGTTCTAGTCACCACATTACCAGAAGGATGTGGATGCTTTGGATAGGATACAGAAAAGGTTTACAAGGATGTTGTCTGCTATCAGGAATTTTAGTTATGAAGAAAGGTTGGCTAGACTGGGTTTGTTTTCACTGGAACACAGGAGGTTGATGGGTGACCTGACAAAAGTTTATAAGATTATGAATGGCATAGACAGAGGGGAAAGTATGAGATTTTTTCCCAGAGTGGAGGGGTCAATTACTAGGGAACACAGGTTCAAGGCGGAGGGGGGAATGTTTAAAAGAGATGTGTGAGGCAAGTTTTACACATAAAGGGTGGTGAGTGGGAACATGCTGCCAGAGAAGGTGGTGGAAGCAGACACAATAGCAGCATTCAGGAAGCACCTGGATAAATACATGAATAGGAAGGGAACAGAGAGATACAGATCCTGTAAGTGAAGACAGTTTTATTATGGAAGGGCAAAATGTGTCAGCGCAGGCTTGAAGAGCCAAAAAGCCTGCTCCTGTATTGTACTTTGTTGCGCTTTGTTCTTAAAGCGAAAGACGCTCAGCAGTTTTCTACAATACGATGGTTGTGTTCTTGTGCAACCCTGCGTAAAAGAAAAATCGCGCTTTAGAAAGAGCACTTAGAGTGTAGGTGATGTAATCGTGTTACAGCCAAAACACATTTTAAAAGTTTATGCTTTAGAAACAGTGTCCTCAATTCGCCAATCGTGTTGCAGCAAATTTGTGTTGACGAAACATACATTAGAACAGAATGTAATCAAATTGGGATTTGGGGGCTAAGGGTGGAATTTATTACGGTGAAAAAAATAAATGGAGACTATTAAAGAGGACAGAGTTGGTAAAATTAGATGACAAAGGGAGAAGATACAGACAAAATCTAGCACTGGCGCTTTTTGTGGAAAGAAGGAGGAGCTGGAAAGTTAAAGAAGAAGGTGTTATCTGTTCTGGAGCTCCAATTTAGAACATCGCCTAAAAGATTCAATTAATAGAATTCAGGGGATTTGTGGTAATATGGATCCTTGTTCAAGTCCTTTGTCGCCATTCTTATTTGTTAATATTTACAATTATTAATTACATCGCACCTGTATTTTCTTGATTTTCCCTTATAGTTAACACAACCACTGCTACTCAGTCAACATTTATCTCTGTGGCAACTACTAGACTGGCTACATTCTCTATGATGTCAATCAGCAAGGCTGAATTAACAGGTAAAGACTGTCACTGGTTTTATTCTCGTATTAAATTAACTCTATATTTGGCAAGTGGCCAATTAAAGTAATATGTAACCCAGTAAAGCCAGACTAATGGTCTGGGGATCAGGATTCAAATTCCACCATGGCAGATGGTGAAATATGTTTAGAAATGACCATGGAAATGATGAAACCTTTTATCCTTACTGAAAAATCTCAACTACACTGACTCAACTTAAGTGTGGGTTGCAGCAACATCCTTTCAGTCTCAGGAACTAAGTTTAACAAACACTTTATGAAAATATATTTTTCCAACATGTCTATTTATTTAATAAACATCTACCATAGTTCTGTGAATAAAGATAATAAATGATCTGCCTAATGTCTTGTCAGCCAAAGCCTATACCTAAAATGGCTACAATAAGCATTGTCAAGGGTAAGGAGTTATTGTATAAGGAATATCATTGTTCCAGTTCTAAAATGCCTAACATAAACCAGAGTGACGCAATGATGCTGATATTTAATAGGAGGAGGGGAACACATGGGCAACCTCATCAAGCAGGGCACATCAATTTCTGTGAACCTTAAAGGCACAGCCGAAATAGTACTCTTTCCTTTTGCTTTCTATCATTCACCTTTCAAGTTACCATTGCCAGGAAGGTCTTTGTCAATTTAGGAAGTTGCAGATTGGTGCTTTGTGAACCAGGAGAGAGGCTGTTATGGGAGGGGAGATGTCAATGTTCAGGGACCAATGGTCAGAAGAGGAGGCCATCTTAGCAAGGGGAAGGTTGCTTGCTAAATGAGTCTGAGGGCAGGCAATGAGGGATCAGATTTCCCTCAGTCGATTTGAGAAAGACGTGATCATGATCAGCAAAGGGAACGTGGAGGGCTTTCATGAGAAGTCCAAGTTCTACTGCTCCTCCTGGCCTAGCAGAACTTCTGTAAATAGCACATATCTGTGTGGAATAACTGATTCTATCTTGTTTTTATTTCTCGGGTTACCAACCCTGGCAAAATACCAATGAGGTTTAAACTGGGCTGGCAATTGCAATGTAAAAGTTTAATTTAAGTAAATAAATTAAATGCCCCACCTTTCCATCGTAGGGGGCTCTAATGACATGAAACAGGTCATTTTAAAAAGGAAGGCACAGTGGCTAGCACTGCTGCCTCACTGTGCCAGGGACCGGGGTTCAATTCCCACCTCAGGCAACTGCCTGTGTGAAGTTTGCATGGTCTGCATGGGTATGCTCCATTTTCCTCTCCACAATCCAGCAATGTGCTGGTCAGGTAAATTGGCCATTCTAAGTTGCTTATAGTGTTAGTTGCATGGGTCTGGGTGAGTTACCCTTTGGAAGATCAGTATGGACTTGGTGGGCCAAAGGGCCTGCCTCCATACTGTAGGGAATCTAATCTAGACAGCTGGCATATATGTGGATGATTAGTGTCTCATAGTTTTATCTTTAATTCCCCTACCTTGACCTTGTCCAAATATTAACATAAAAGCTCAAACGTCTGGTAAGATCAGATGTATAGATTTGACAAATAGAGGACAAGGAGATCATCTCAGTTTACTAAACAAAATTAAAGAACAGGTCTCCTGAAAGGAAAAACGGTCTTGAGGTTTACATACTAAAGCACCTCCAGGTCACCTCACTTTTATCTCTGGAAACGTAAACGTGACTTCTCTCCTCCCAGCCTGGGCCAACAACTTTCCTATTGAATTTCCTCATCAACTTATTAAATTGCAGTCAGAATATCAAATTGGTTATGGTTCCTGTGCTTCAGAAAATTCTCATCCTAATGCTAATTATATTGTGTCACAAAGGCACAGCTCTCAGAATTGATGGTAAACCTATGTATTGTATTGAGGGAACTGGTATCAGATTTATAGTGCCTGGCTGAATACTTTGTTGATAATGCAGTTGATTGGACACAACACTGGTAATGCAATCTCCCTCACTTTCTGTGTTTACTCATTCACACAACGCTCAAAAGGCATTATTAATATATCTTAAGGAATCAGAGGTGGGTAGATTTACATGCAGAGAAACCTATACAGATTCCATTGTGAAAAAAATCTGCCTCAGAATCCAATCAGTTGTTGTCAATGCAATTTGCAAGTGTGACTATTTTTTAAAAAGTTAATTTATTGTAAGCATCGTTGGCTGGGCCAGCATTTATTGTCCATTGCTAGTTGCCCTTGAGAATGTTATGGTGAGGCACCTCCTTGAACTACTACATACATAATACTGATAGGGAAGGAGTGTAGGATTTTGACACAGCAATAGTGAAGGAATAGCAATATAGCTCAAGGTCAGTATGGTCTGCTGCTGGCACTGTGCATCAGTGACAGAATGAATGCTGAAGACGTTAACTGAGGTGCAAATCAAGCAGACAGCTTTGTCTTGGATGGTGTGAAACTTCATCAGTGCAGTTGCATCCAAGCATTTGGAGTGTATTCAATCACACTCTTGACTTATACCTTGTAGATGGTAGATAGCCTTGCAGGAGTTAGGAGTTTAATTGTGACATAATTTCCAGACTCTGATTTGCTTTTGTAATCACATAATCATATGGCTCGTCCATTTCAGCTTATAGTAATTAGCAATGGTAACCCCAGCATGCTAATAATGGAGGATTATCGGGGCAACCCCCACTGTATATATTGTCCCACCACCTCTCGTGGGTCTGTCCTGTCAGTGAAAAATAATCCACCTAGGGATGAGATGGTGATGGTGCTGTCTGAAACATTGTCTGCAAGGTATGATTCCATGAGAAGATTGTGTCAGGCTGTTGCTTGATTATTCTGTAGGATACCTCTCCTAATTTTGGAACAAGTCCCTTGACATTAATAAGGGAAACTTTTCAGTGTTGATAGGTATATGTGTGTTGTAGTTATTTCTGGTCTGTTGGTCAATGCCAGACAGTGTCCAGTTTCATTCTTTTTATCAGTATTTCTAGTGTTTAAATATAGTCAAGTGGATTTAATACAGTATTTTGAGTAACAGGTTTTCATACTTAACTGTGACAGTGAAATCCTCATTTCTATTAAAATAGTTTACAAATGTTTCTAAGCATCATAATTCAATGCAATTGTATGTTTGTAGTAACATCCCAAAATTTGATAAACTTAGCTCAAATCAAAGTATCTTAGTCCTATGGTTTTTATTTTAATTGCACATTCAATAATCAATATGTTACTGATTTTTTTGTACTGATTCCTTTTGATAGATCCTGCGTCTTCATTACAGCCAACTTTAACTACTTCTGCAAATGGATCCAGTCCTTTGTCTGTACTAGCCTTTGGTAATTTTATGCTGTTGAATACACAGTTCGTTTGGTCAACCTAACACTGTCTTTTATGTTTGTGCTCAATTCTCATGGGTGGCCGTCAAAGGTAGGGTAAAAGCAAAAACATGGAGGTGGGCAAAATGGAAATGGAGACTTACAAAGAATACCAATGGTTCCCAATTTTGATCATACCTTTTTTTTATGCATTAGAGATCTTGGGGTAAATCTTGCTGGGCTCAATTCCTGACACAAAGGAGCAAATTATCAGTACTGAAGTAATTAGCCCAAGTCAGGAATCTCCTGACTCGCTGAAGCTGTTTCAGTAAATAATGTGCCACTATGTGCAATCTTTGGTTAGGGAGAGCAGGGTTGATGAACTGGATGTATCAGCCCAGGAAGCAGTCCCAAAAGCAGATAACTGTGAAGTTGAACTGGTTAGAATGCCAACCTCCATTCTCTGGGACTTCACTCCAGTTTTTTTTAAGTAAACTATTAGGCCCTCTAGTGTTGGGCCTTGAAGGCCCTTGAAGGGCCTATTAGGCCCTTGAAGAAGCTTTCTTCCTCCCTCTACAAGGACCATGGCAACACGACGGTTGGAGGAAGAGCGCCTCATCTTCTGCCTGGGAACCCTCCAACCACAAGGGATGAACTCAGATTTCTCCAGTTTCCTCATTTCCCCTCCCCCCACCTTGTCTCAGTCAAATCCCTCAAACTCAGCACCGCCTTCCTAACCTGCAATCTTCTTCTTGACCTCTCCGCCCCCACCCCACTCCGGCCTATCACCCTCACCTTGACCTCCCTCCACCTATCGCAATTCCAATGCCCCTCCCCCAAGTCCCTCCTCCCTACCTTTTATCTTAGCCTGCTGGACACACTTTCCTCATTCCTGAAGAAGGGCTTATGCCTGAAACATCGATTCTCCTGTTCCTTGGATGCTGCCTGACCTGCTGCGTTTTTCCAGCAACACATTTTCAGCTATTAGGCCCTCTAGTCTAGTCTCCACTTAAAAAACCACCAACATTCTATTCAGGCCAGTTCAAGGACAGTTAATGCTTGAACTGCCTTTTCAGCAAGCAAATCAGATGTGAAATCAGATGTGAAATTCCTGCTGAGATAATTGTAGCTTTTGAAACCCAGCCAAGTATCACTCATGACATAATAATCGCCCTTAGGTAAATGTCAACAAAGAAATCTATTGAGGTAAAGTGAGGACTGCAGATGCCGGAGATTAGAGTCCAGAGTGTGGTGCTAGAAAAGCACAGCAGGTGAGACAGTATCCAAGGAGCAGGAGAGTCAACATTTCAGGGCAATGAAGGACTTTTGCCTGAAATATCGAATCTCCTGCTCCTTGGATGCTGCCAGAGCGGTGGTGTTTTCCAGCACCACACTCTCGAAAGAAATCTGTTGAATCAACATGACCAGATGCTATTTTTTTCTTACCTACACCTAGCAGTTCCACATAAGATTTACTTCTTATGTCTCAGTGATAGCTGCAGTTTTGTTTAATATTTAAAGGGTGGGCCTTTTAAAATCTAAATAGATCTTATCTATCCTTCAGGTATGTTTATGTCTACTCCATGAATTTGTGACTCCCACATTGTGGATTAAAGCCCTTGCAACAGTAAAATGGGGTCTTTTTGAATTCAGCACTAAGTACAAACGGCCCTACAGAATTCAGGTTTCTTTTCTGTGTGAATCTATGGTTCTGTGGGTGGCATGGTGGCATAGTGGTTAGCACTGCTGCCTCACAGCGCCAAAGACCTGGGTTCAATTCCCACCTCTGTGTGGAGTTTGCACATTCTCCCCGTCTGCATGGGTTTCCTCCAGGCGCTCTGGTTTCCTCCCACAGTCCAAAGATGTGCTGGTCAGGTGAATTGGCCATGCTAAATTGCCCATAGTGTTAGGTGAAGTGGTAAAAGTAGAGGAATGGGTCTGGATGGGTTGCTCTTCAGAGGGTCGGTGTGGACTTGTTGGGCTGAAGGGCCTGTTTCCACACTGTAACTAATCTAATCTAATCATGCCTTTTCCCTACTGTCAAAAATTTTATCTGTCAAAATAGAGATGGAATCTTTGCAACTGAATCTGGCTACTATTTTTAAAAGGAGAAAGTGAGGTCTGCAGATGCTCTAGATCAGAGATGGAAATGTGTTGCTGGAAAAGCGCAGCAGGTCAGGCAGCATCTAGGGAACAGGAGAATCGACGTTTCGGGCATTAGCCCTTCTTCAGGAATGAGGAAAGTTGGTCCAGCAGGCTAAGATAAAAGATAGGGAGGAGGGACTTGGGGGAGGGGCGTCGGAAATGTGATAGGTGGAAAGAGGACAAGGTGAGGATCCGAGTTCATCCCTTGTGGTTGGAGGGTTCCTAGCCAGAAGATGAGGCGTTCTTCCTCCAACCTACTATTTTTAAAAGTCTGCCTGTCCTGATTCTCGCTGGATGAAACACTGTCTCCAGAGATGTGTACATAAAAGTCCAGATTTTTCAAACAAACATTTAAATGTACTGAAAATCTAATATGAAGGACGTTGTTGCAGATTAATTACTGAAACACAGAAGTCTCATTGTGAAAAAGGAAGTCATTCAGCCCATTGTGTATGCATCAGTTCTCTGAGCATTTTGCCTTAGCACCAATCTCTAGCTTTTCCCATATCCTTGCACAATGCTTCTATTTAAATAATCATATAATGCCCTCTTAATGCCTCAATTGAATCTGCTTCCCCAGACGTCCATGCAATGAATTCTATCCTAACTTCTTGTAGTCTGAAAAAGTTCTTTTTCACTTCTTATTTCTTTTTTCTGCAAAATGTTTTAAAACTGTCCCCTCCCTTCTCCTTTTGAGGGGTCCTTTTACAAGTTGGAATAGTTTATCTCTATCTGCTCTGTCCAGACCCCACATAATTTTGAAAACTTCCAATAAATCTCCCCTCAGTCTTCTTCTATCCAAAATATATAATCCCAACTTTTCCAATCTTTCCTCATAACTGAAATTTCACATCCGTGGAACCATTTTTTCTAAACTTCATATGCACTCTGTAATGCGTTTGTATGTTTACTAACATGTGGCACCCACAACAGTACATAATACATAGCACACAGCTGAGGTCTAACTTGTGTCCTATATAGGTTCAGCATAAAAATCCTTGCTCTCATACTCTATGGCCCTATTAATGAATCCTAGAATACTATAAATGTTATTAACAGCTCTCTCAACCGGTCCCACCACTTCAAATGATTTATGCATGTACACATCTAAGTATTTCTGCTCCTCCACAATCTTTAGAATAGTACCCTTTCTCATAATTGTATCTCCAAATGCACTGTACCAAAGTGCATCACTTTACTCTTCCCTGCATTGAACTTCATCTGCAACCCATTCTCTCACCACACCAACTTGTTAATTTACTTTCCATATTCTACATTCTCCTCCTCAAAGTTTACAACTCTCCCATGTTTTGTATCACCTGCAAACTTTGAAATTGTTCCTGTTATTGAAATTGTCCAGATATAGATCATCTATACAATGGGAAAAGCAAGGGTCCCAAAACTGACCCCAGGAGAACTCAACTCCTAATCCTTCTCCAGCCAGAAGAAAAAATGCCCATTAACCATTCATTGTGTTTTATCTGTCAGTCCATTGTGTAACCATGTACTACTACCTCTTTTATTTCATTGTCTATAACTTTCCTCAAAAGTCAGTTGTGTGTTAAACATCTTTAGGAACTCCATTAATTTAATGCTTATTCTAACCTTACCTACTTGCCTACTAAATTAGCCTTATCTTCTTTGTTGTCATTTTAAAATTCATCCTTGTGAGATGTAACATTTTCACCTTATGGATGTTTTGGATGTGCTTTCAGCGGTGATCATCCTGATCCTGATCCTTGTAATAGTTGTGGTGATCCTCGTCAGTGTCATCAGCCTGCGGTTTAAATGCTGTGATGTTCAGGATGCATCAATAGGTATCCAACCCATTTACAACACTTTTTAGCCAAAAGTTACTGCAAGTTAACAAACATAGCGATAAAACTCTTTTTAAAACTTAAATGTGTCATGAAAAAAATATGACTGTATCTTCTAGCATTTCCATTTCAAAACATGTTTCATAGAGTAATGTACTATTTATATAATGATTAGAAACAATCAGTTACTACACTTACTACATCTTTCAAAAAAACATATGAGCAGATACTGAAAAAGGACAAAAAGAAACTATTCAGCAAAGTATTTTGCTCATATGTGAACAAGAAAGATTTGGAGGGAGATGGACCAAGTTGAGGGAGATGGACCAGGTGGAGGGAGATGGACCAAGCAGACAGGTGGGGCTAGTTTAGTTTGGGATTATGTTCAGTGTGGATTGGTTGGATTGAAGGGTCTGTTTCTGTGCTGTATGACTCCATGACTCTATATCTTGCTAGTGACTCTTTAATAGATTCACCTTTTTAAAAAATTCTTTAGATTCAAGGAAGGCGAGAAATGCTGCACCATCAGAAAGGTAAGTAAGTTACATTTAGACAATTCAATTCAATTATATTTCACAATTCCTTAAAAATTGAGAAGTAATAATTGATACAGATAATATTGGTTTTTCAAAATCTATATAACTGCATTTTCCCTCAGCTCTCAGGCTAATGGAGAAAAAGAGAGCATTACTCTGGTTTCTATGCGAACTCTAAGTACTGAAACTGGTGCGTAATTACAGAATACATCATTCAGAACATTTTGTTCCTATTGTAATTGGATTCTGCAGTGATTATGTTTATGCTGTACTTCAGCAGGACCAGAACCATTAATGCAGAGGTCTCTTCAGAATGATGCCATTGAAGCTGGTGAGACTGATAAAAACTTCCAACAAATAAATAATACAAAGGTGTGTGTTTTTTTAACAGCAAAATGCATTGTGGATAAGGTGCATATTAAAAGACTCCCTTGCATATTATTCAACTTGTTTTACCTTCTCTACATGTGAAGAAAAATCTATATTGTTTTCTATTCATCTTCTCATCTCACATGATTGTTCTTCTACTGTAATAAGAATAGCATATTCTTGCAATTTAGTGCTAATCTATCTCATTTTAAAAAAGGCTGTAAAAGAAATCACTTCACTTTCCTTAGAGAACTCTTCTCCATTTACCTAGATTTGGGTCAATATGAGAGAGGTATTAAATCTAATGATATAAAATATTAAGGAAGTAAATTATTCCTTAGGTGTTATTTGGCCTTTTCATTTTGAAGAAAAATGATAATAAATTGTTCCTTACAGAATTAACAGAGGACCCATCAAACTGGCAACCAAGTATAATTTTCATGGCTGGGAGAGGGGAAGAAGTGAGGAAAACAGATGAGGGAAAGGAGCAAGAACAAGAGAGGGATGGCAAAAAATGAGAGGAGGAGCAACGAGAAAAAGGAAAACTTGAATGGATAGTAGGGAGAAATGCAGGAGGAGATAAATGGAAGAGGAAAGCAGGGAGAAATGAAGACAATAGAGGAGAGGGAAAGAAGGGAAGTGAAAGATAAATACAAGTAGGAGGAGGGGATTGAAAGAGACAGAGAAGAGCAGGACAAAGCAAAGAAGGAGGAAAGATGGGACAAGGGTTAAAAGTAAGAATAGTGAATGAAAATAGAGAAGATAGAGGTGCATGGAGAAAATAGATAGGAAGGAAAGGAATTAAAAAGCATTTGTGGATCAAAGGTTATTGCCAACAATCTTTTGTTTTACTGGTATTGGCTTAATTGATTTATAGTTGTGGAGGAATGACTACTATTGAGATTGAAAAAATGGCTTTTCTTTTTAACATGAGGGTAATCAGTTATAAGTTGCATTAGTTCATTAGACAACTATTGGGCAACTGAGGAGACTTGTGGATGTACATCTGCACTCCATGAGATCCTAAGATGTTCTGGTTTATCCCTATCTAATCTCAACAGATTATGCAGAAATTAATGCAGTCTCTAACATTAAAACTTTGAGAACCATGACTCTAAACATCAGGAAAGTGAGTGACTGAAGTGTGAGAGTGGGTAAGGAATGTGAACTTAACAGTTGTCTCATTAGTCTCAGTCACATAATGTTATATTCATGGGTCCTTACAAGTGCAACAGCTTTGCAATCCTGTGATCACTCAGCATTTTAAATACATAACTGATACTATCTTTTAAAAATAATCTATTTTATCATAATTAGGAGACATGCCACTGGAAATGTTTTGAGATCCAAAACGGTACATATCCTGAGTGATGTTTTCTGCTTCTCATTATTGATCTATCCATAATCACAGTGGCTATGTCACTATAATAAACTGTTTCCTGTTGCTGTTATTTATTAACCCTTCTGGAACTTTATTTCAGTTGGTATCAAGAAATTGACAGAGGCCAATGCTGCAGATAGGTATAAACTCCGGAGAAGCATGGAGCGAATCTTACAATGCAACATTGTCAACTCAATCTGTTCGTCTTCCCTATTAGTACATGGTTCTCCCTTTTACTTTAAATAAAGCAATATCTGAAACATTTTTACATGCTATTATGGACTAATAAGTGAACTATATTCCAGAGTGCTTCACCACTTGGGGAGCTAAAGTAACATTTATATAAGCTGTAACTTTGTAAATTATTGTTTTGTTACTTATCATTTCTGTCAATAGATGTGTAAAGAATAATGAAGACTAAACAAGATGAAACACTGAGAATTTTAAGTGTATGATATTTGAATTTGTTTGATTATTATACATGTTACAGAGGCATGTCCTCCATTCAAAACTTTGATTTGTTCTGAGAAGATTAGATTCAGAGAGGGAAATAGAGCTTAACTTTGCTTCTAAACTTCTGTTTACCCAATTTTCAAATCCGTATACACAAAAATGCCAGTCCTGTTGTTGAAAAAACAATTATCTACAACTTCCAATACGACAAATACATGTCGGTAAATACATGAAGTGGAATACATAGATGTTTAATTAATACATTTGGACATATTTAGTTCCTTCATGACTCTATCTCCCCATTGCATCATTTCCAGTTCCTTTAGTAAGTATAAAGTTATTTTCTGGCAAAAATGCATAAAAGTAAATGGGATGAATGTACCTGCAGTAGAACCTGGATTTTTGACAGGACTCTTATAGACCAGATTTTGTCCTACACAGGTTCAAAAGTACGTGCAAGGTCTTGTGGATGAGCTTGAACATCATTGCTTGTGAAACGTCTCAACCCAAACCTTACAAATAAATAATGCATGAATGAGGGGCCAGTCTGGGGATTCTCAGATAGGATTGGCTCAGGCCTATCAAAAGTTTTTTTTTTGTAAAATGGGGGGTGGTAAGCCAGTAAGATGAGATATATTAACTCCAGAAAGATGGCAATGGATGTCATCAAGAGGAATTTAGGTTAGAGATAAGACCATAAGACATAGGAGCGGAAGTAAGGCCATTCGGCCCATCGAGTCCACTCCGCCATTCAATCATGGCTGATGGGCATTTCAACTCCACTTACCCGCATTCTCCCCATAGCCCTTAATTCCTTGTGACATCAAGAATTTATCAATTTTTGCCTTGAAGACATTTAGCGTCCCAGCCTCCACTGCACTCTGTGGCAATGAATTCCACAGGCCCACCACTCTCTGGCTGAAGAAATGTCTCCGCATTTCTGTTCTGAATTTACCCCCTCTAATTCTAAGGCTGTGTCCACGGGTCCTAGTCTCCTCACCTAACGGAAACAATTTCCTAGTGTCCACCCTCTCCAAGCCATGATACATAATGAATCCTTTAAAATAAATATTAGTACATTTCAATTCAAAACAGATCAGGGGCGATCTACATAGAATCTCTTGGGGAGTAGTCTAAGCAGCCCCCAAAGACTGCCACGTATGGAAGTTCCCAGCTCTGACGTAGAAAGAGTCCAGTGATCTAAATGCATTGGCCCTATTACAAATTACCTCCCCTCACATTGATCTTACTAGAATCCTGGAATCTGCACTAAAGACTAGTTTTTGGTTGGAGCAGCATTAATTACCCAATCCTTATTGCCCTTTAGGAGCATGGTGGTGAGCTGCCTTTGTAAGGTACTGCAGTTCAAGGAATGTAGGTATGGCCACAATGCTGTTAGGAAGGGTATTCTAGGATTTTGACCCAGTGATAGAACAGCAATGGTGATAGCATTCCAAGTCCGGGTGCTGTGTGGCTTAGAGTGAAACTTGCAGTTAATGGTGGCTCCATGCATCTGCTTCCCTTTTCCTTCATGGTGGAAGAGGTTATGGGTTTGAACAAAGCCATCGAAGAAGGCTTGGTGAGTTGTAGATGGTACACATTGATGCCATCGTGCTTTGCAGTGAATGGGGTTCCAGTCAGGCAGACTGTTTTGTCCTGGATTGTTGTGAGCTTCTTGAGTATTTTTTGACCTCTACTCACCCAGGCAATTCCATTACTCTCCTGATTTGAACCTTTTAGGTGGAGGTGGGCAGCCATTGGGGTTACAGCAGTTGAATTACTTGTCACAGAATTCCCACATCCCAACCTGCTCTTATAATGACAGTATTTATATAGTTGGTTCAGTTCGGTTGCCAGAGGATGTTCGGAGCAGAGGATTCAAAGGTAGGAATGCAATGAATATCAAGAGGAGAAGGTTAGATTCTCTCTTGTCAGAGGTGTCTGGTGCTTGCGTGACGTGAATGTTACTTGCCACTTATCTGCCCGAGAGTGGATACTATCCAGATCATGCTACATATGGACAAGGGTTCACTGTTTGAGGAGTGATGAATACTACTGAAAATTGTGCAGTTATCAGTGAACATTTCCACTTCAGGCATAATGATGTTGGGAAAGTCATTTATAAAGCAGCTGAAGATGGTTGGGCCTAGTGCACTACACTGAGGAACACCTGCAGAGATGCCCTGGGGCTGAGATAATTGGCCTCCAACAACCACAACCATCTTTTTTGTGCTAGGTATAATGATGGAGCATTTTCCTCCTGCTTTCCATTGAATTCAATTTCGCTAGAACTCTTTGAGTAACTTTCATGTTTGTAAACTATAGTTTTCCTGTGTAGTTAATTTAGTCTATCCATTCTTTAAGAAAGAAATTAAAAGAAATGAATAAACAGTTTATAATTTACATTTTAATTTAATTTCTTATTTTCAAAGTATAATGACATTTTCAAAATTACTTACCAAATCTCTCCTCTCCTGACTTCTACATTGGATTGAAATAAAATGTTGAAATGCTTAAAAATATAAAAATTTGAAAGGTGTAATTGTCAGATTTCATTAAATTTCAAGAACATAGAAATCACTACTTGCAACATTAGGTTATATCTATATTTAATGGATTCATAATACATTTCTTTGCCTGTTGTAAACCTTATTCTATTTATAGTAACTAGTTGACCCAAAGGTCCATTTGTGTTCATTGGCAAATGAAGCACTCCTTTCTCACCTTCTTGCATTTCAATAATTTCAAACTTGTCTGATTTTTGCTCCCCTAACCCATTAGTGCATCTTGTACTGCTCCAAGTACAGTAATAATTGATGCGGTGTTAAGAAATTGACACAATGAATTCCCTTAGTTGGGGAATTATGATAACTAAATTTTATTTTGTCTGATCAATGTAGGAACTCATGGTGATCAGTTTAACATATCACACTCCCCTTTGGAAAGCCCCAGTAAAGCCTTAAACTTCCGTATCACATGTTTTGTTTTCTTGTCTCTTTGGTCAGAGGATTATGATAGCTGAATTTTAATTAGCCGAAAGAACACAGCCGGTCATAACAATCATTTTGATGTGTCACACTCCAGATCAGAAAGCACAATCTAAGTTTTGTAACACTAATGTCACTCAGAGTTTGGTTTTGGACTAAGAGCACAAGATGCTTGAAACAAGGCCAGCTAATCTCATGTTTCCAGAATACCATTCTGACCATTCTATTATAATAACAAATTATTTCCTAAATGACCTTTCCCAGCAACCAGTTATCTATCAACTTAGTTCAATAAGATCACTTTTACCTCTGAGTTAGTTTATTGGTTAAATCACCATATAATGTATGTAACAAATAATGACATTTCAGGACAAGAGAATGTTGAATTAGAGGTGTCGATCATAGAGGGGGCATTAGACAAAGTCCCCATCTGCCCATTCTCAGGGCTGTAAAGAGTACATGCAGTACTTGAGGAGAAGTACAGAGTTCTTCAAATGAGCTGGTTAACATTAATCCAACAGATAGAATAAATACAGATTAAATAATTAGCTACCTTTTATTATTCACTTGTGGGATATGGGCATCTCTGGCTGGGCCAGCATTTATTGCCTGTCCCATGTTGCCTTTGAGAAGGTGGTGGCGAGCTGTCTTCTCGAACTGCTGTGAGTTGACCCACAATGCCATTAGGGAAGGAATTCCAGACTTTTATCCCAGCCTCAGTGAAGAATATATTTCTAAGTCAGGATGGTGAGTGGCTTGGAGGGGTACTTGAAGGTAGTGATGTTCCCGTGTATCTATATCCTTTTAGATGGAACTGGTCATGGGTTTTGAAGGTGCTTTCTGAGGTTCTCTGGTGAATGTTGGCAGTGCGTCTTTTAGATGGCAAAAGTGAGGACTGCTGATGCTGGAAACCAGAGATTAGATCAGAGTGGTGTTGGAAAAGCACAGCAGGTCAGGCAGCATCCAAGGGTCAGGAAAATCTTTTAGATGGTATACACTGCTGCTACCAAGCATTGGTGGTTGATGGAATGGATGCTTGTGCATGTGGTGCCAATCAAGTGGGCTGCTTTGTCCTGGATGGTGTTACGTTTTTTGAGTGTTGTTGGAGTTGCACTCATTCAGGCTGGTAGGGAGTATTCCATCACACTCCTGACTTGTGTGCCTTGTAGATGATTGACAGGCTTTAGGGAATTACGAAGTGAGTTAATTGTTGCTATATTCTTAACTTCTGACCTGCTTTGTAGCCATTGTATTTATGTGGCAAGTCAAATTGAGTTTCTGGTCAGTTGTAACCCCCAGGATGTTGATAGAGTGGGATTCAGTGATGGTAACACCATTAAATGTCAAAGGGTGGTGGTTAGATAGTCTCTTATTGGTGATGGTCATTGCCTGACATTTGTGTGGCACAGCTGTTACTTGCCACTTGTCAACGGCAGCATGGATGTTGTCAATATCATGTTACATTTGAACATAGACTGTTGCAGTATCTGAGGAATCACAAATGGTGCTGAACATCGTGAATTCATCAATGAACATATCCACTTCTGTCTTTATGATGGAGGGAAGGTCATTGATGAAGCACCTGAAGATGGTTGGGTTTAGGACACCACCCTGAGCAACTCCTGGAGCTCTTTTGCTATTTGTGGCATCAAGCTGTCCAAATTTGGGTGCTATGTATACTATTTTGACTTCACATCCTCACTCATTATATTTCAACACAATCTATCATATTTGATCAGTGAGGATCATTTCTGCTTCTATCTAGTCTTTTAATAAGAATGTAAAATCTTACCAAACTTAGTTTTTAAAAATTTAGTTTGCCTAGAGTAAGACCAACAGTCTCTTGCTAGATCCCTGTTTGGCATTAAATTCTGTTATTGCATGTTAAGTAAGTTTTTTTTAAGGCTGTATACTTTCTATCTGTCAGAATAGAATCAAATCACAACTGGCAATAAGAGCCACTTATTTAAGCAGTGTCATTATTGTAAATAATTTTATGAGGTCATTTTAATACTATCAGGTCTCACATAAGCTTGAAGAAAAATAACATTTTAGTAAAGTATACGCTTACATACAATATTATTTGAGATCTTACAGCAAAGCAGCAACTCATTTGGTTCAGCTCAACATTAAAATCTGTATTGTTGATTTTTATGAACCACTTTCACATTGATTTCATCAGTTATGCCATAATTAAGTATGTAAATAACAAAAAGCAATTGTGCAAATAGTTCATGTAAAAAATTGCTGTCAATTCTGGTGGGATAATTACGACAAATACTGATTGTTTTTGTTGTCATTACTGTTACAAAATATAGATTCGTGCTTATGAATAAAAATCCACAACCATAAACACACTTATTTGTTGGGTAAAGTGATTTTTTTCTGTAACATAAAATATTAATTTTAAGGGTTTGTTAGTTGTGAGAGTTCTGGAGAAAGTAGACAGGGAGAAATACCCCATTCATAAATGAATCAAGAACCAAGGAACACAGTTTCAAAGTGTTTTGCAAAAGAAGCAGACGTTAGATGGAAAATATTTTTTTCACCCAGTGAGTAATTAGAGTCTGGAATGCATAGTCTGTAATGTGGAAAAGGCATTCAGAGGGCATTGGATGATTATTTAAATAGAAATGATGTGCAGGGTTCAGGGAAAAGGCAGGAGATTTGCACTAAGTTAAGATGAGCAGGGAGATAGGGCAGACATGGTAGAGTGAATGGCCTCCTTCTGCACCACAGTAATTTGGTGATTCTGTGACATTATTACATATTTGATCATTTTAAGCAGTGGGTAACAATTAAAAATGGATACATTTGCTAACAAAAACATCTTAATTGATAGTAAATTGATTTCAACTCTCCGTACAAAACACAGAATTCAAGTGTAAAAATTATTTACCCTTTTTGCCTAAATTGATCAATTATCTCAAGCAAAAATTTTTTTAATCATTTTAATTATCAATGGGTTAACTGTTATCATTGCATTGTCACTAGTCACCCAAACACAACAAATGCATTCAGAGACACTTATTGTTAAAGAGGATTTTATTCAGTTTATTCTCCTTTATTTACATTGATCAAGTGAGCAGCAGTTAAATAAAAAGGCTGAATTTTCCCATATTTTGTCAAAGTACCATTTTCATCAATTTTCTCAAAGGGTTTCTCACTGCGAGTCCTAATAGGTTTTCTTGTGCTATTGCCCTGAACTTGCCTCATTAACTACCAACCCTGTCACACCCCCTGTTGTTCGATGTTAGCTGGATTCTAACTCTCACCAGACCCAGAAGAAGCCATCCCTGCTGTGATATCCTCGAATAGACCAGCATCCTGTGTACTCAGACATGCACTGGCACTTCAAAACTCCTTTCCCCAAGCAATACAGTGGCACAACAGCCAGAAATCAGTACTCTCATGGCACATAGTTAACATGGATGACACTTCCTTTCATTAGAGAAAAGAAGGTTTAGGGGTGACTTGATTGAGGTGTACAAGATGATTAGGGGGTTAGATAGGGTTGACAGTGTGAACCTTTTCCCGCGTATGGAGTCGGGTATTACAAGGGGGCATAGCTTTAAATTAAGGGGGGGTAGATATAGGACTGAAGTTAGGGGTAGGTTCTTCACTCAGCTAGTCGTAAGTTCATGGAATGCCCTGCCAGTATCAGTGGTGGACTCTCCCTCTTTATGGGCATTTAAGCGGGCATTGGATAGGTATATGGAGGATAGTGGGTTAGTATAGGTTAGGTGGGCTTGGATCGGCGCAACATCGAGGGCCAAAGGGCCTGTACTGCGCTGTATTCTTCTATGTTCTATGTTCTATAAGCAATACCATTCTCTGACAATCACTGCTTAAACACTAGGCCACACATCCCACCTGTCCTTAGAGAAATCGCATCTTACCACCCTATCACTGTTATTGTTTCTCCAATGTCCATTGGACACTAGTCTCTGATCATTATTCAGTGAGGGGCCATCATATACAGGCAAATCTTCAAATGACAATCTTTTACTTGTAACACCAAAAGCAAACAGAATGGAAATGAAGAGGAACTGCATTTCTCTTTTAGAATGCAAACAGATTACTTGCATGTGGAACAACACCAATTTTACCGTCAGTGAGTCATCACTGAGCTTTCATTTACTGTTACTGTTTGTCAATAATTCCTATCTGACTTGTACCATTTGACGCAGCTGCACTGAGTCATGCAAAAGATGATGTGCCTTCTGCTTAACACCCTCAATCTTTGAAACACCGCTTCCACTCTCCTAGTTCCTCAGCATCTATCAAATCTCTTTGTTGCTTGCACCAGTTGTGCAGGGAATAGTATGCGAGGATGATGCAGCACATTCTATCTGGAATATATTGAAGGCCCATTAGACAGGTCCAAGGAGTGAAACTACACCTCCAGCAGGTCTATCATCTTCTCCACTATGGTCTGATAGGCAGGGAATAAAGGGATATGGACCATGTGGAGGTAAAACACTTTTAGTTTAGAAAGATATTCATGTGTCAGTGCAGGCTTGGCAGACTGAAGTACCTATTCCTGTGCTGTACTGTTCTTTGCCTTTTGTTCTTTACTCTTTGTTCTTTGTACTCACAGTTCAAGTGCAGAAAGATTCAGTCCAGTGCCCCTTTGGACCCTTACATCAACTGTGTTCATTGTGGCCCCATGGCTGCCTCTTTTAATGTCAGCTGTGGTTACTTCCGCTACATTGAGAAGTCCATCTGCAATTTGCAAAGATTAGTGACTGTGACCAGTATTTGCATTCCACCTGTGTGCATGCGTTTCATACTCACCACGATATGATTACAAGTGATATGAACATGCACTTTACAGTTGCATGATTGGTGTATTTGCCTATTGAATGACATCCTATCACACAGAAATGGAACTCACACTTTTGCTTATCAAACACAGACATGGATTGCATCCACCCTGGGCATGTTCTAATGGCAGAGCTCTTTCAGCAATCAGCAAGTCATGACCGGAAACATAGATCATGCTGGACACTGTTCAGGGTAAGGTTCGACCTGGTCATTAAATTCCTATAGGCAAAAGTGAGGACTGCAGATGCTGGAAACCAGAGTCTAGATTAGAGTGGTGCTGGAAAAGCACAGCAGGTCAGGCAGCATCCGAGGAGCAGGAAAATTGACGTTTCGGGTAAAAGCCCTTCCTATCTCCACCCTCTCCTCCCCACAATCTCACGGAGCCTTCATGTCATGTTCTAGATTGCTCTCCCTAGACAGTCCATCTCTACCAAATCTCCACATTGTAGAAACCCAGCACATTGTTGTACAACCACAACATTTCATCTTACCCCTTGAGCCCTGCCACTATAATCTGGAAGTGCCTATTGTCCTACTGTTTGCCAGTACAGGTCACAGTAGTAGTGACTCCTCCTCCCACATCTTCCACAGCATCTCCTGCCATCCTATTCACTACTGCTCCAGCCCCCAGTGCTTCAAATTTCTCCCCATCAGAGGCCTTGGCCTCTTCACAACCCAGGTTTCTGCCTCCTATCCCCGGTGTCCAAACAACACCTTCTTATTGCTACAATGCCCCATTTCCCCCTACCACAACACTCAACCAGCAAGTCCCAGGACTCACTACTTCCAATTTTACTATCTTCAGTGGACAGCCCCACTGCATGACTGAGCAGACCCCTTAATACTTTCCTTGCAGCTCCCTCACTGACATATTGCAAGTTATCTGACTCCCGCACTGAACCTATAGTATTGACCCAGTCCCACTACTCAGCCTATTGTAAGACGAAACCCCAGAGCCATCCAAGCACCTGATTGACAGTTCACATGCCCCTGGACTGTGTGCAGTAGCTGCCCTTGACTATAACATGACGCTCTGGTTAACTGCAGTCTGACTTGACTCGACTGTGGACTACTGTCTCTGGACGTTCACACTTGGCCTTTTGATAGAATCCTGCATATGTTTCCCACACATGCAGCTTGTTAATGCTGTAAGTGTGAGCTTCATGTAGCTCAGTGCTCTACAGCAAGATGCCCACCTCACTCTGATCACAACTGTCAAGCATGACCAGAAGCCTGGCTCTGTATCCTCTGCACTGATCAGCAAGTCAAGACAGACTTATAGTTAAGATCTGGCCTATCATCAATATGCTAAGAGGCATAACGCAGCAAGACATGGTAAGACAAAACAGGGATAATGTGAACACGCAGGTAGGCACAAAGTAAGTGAGCACTGAGACAGCACATGAGCAGTCTGGTCCAGTCTTTGAGGCTGGGTGCCCTTGCAGTTGCTTTGCAATTACAGTTGACAGTGTGCCCCTATGGGCAGCATTACATGCCAGAAACATTCTGCAAGTGGAGTAAAGATGTACCACGATGGCGCTGAAAGGTTGACAATATGTTGGACACCACTGTTTGTGGACATAGTGTGCAGTGTGCATTGAAACATTGGTACTGTCCAAGATGGCAGTCTGGAGGAATAAACTGGAACCACCAGGAACCCTCTCTGATGTTTATGGCAGGAATTCTGAGCATCCACTCATTCTGTGGTACAATATGAAGATGCATATAAATGAGGCAAGACTCAGCATTGATGATTTTAATAATTAATTATAATAATTAATATAGTTATGTGTTAATAGGCATCTTGCTGCTCTGTAGTGAAGATCTCATCTTTACATCCAGAATTTTATTGGTAAATGCAACTAATTGCTCCTGAGTTTCAAAAAGACCCTTCCTTGACCTCTCACACAATTCTCCCAGATTCTCACCAAATTTCACATCATTCATGGCCCTATAAGACTCCATACACACTTTTTAATTTAAAGTGTGGCGATAATTGAATTAAAGTTTAAGAACTGTTGGCTAATGTTTTTGGCAAGGACAAGTAGAATGTATCAAACATTTTATTTCTGCACTGTTAATAAAACCAAAATTTGAAACATGTAACAGTAGAAGATTGTTTTTCTTTACTTCATTTTTGCTTGATAATTCTGGAAAATGGAAGAACAAATAGACTTTAAATTTGGATACCATTGCAAAATAACCAATTACTTTGGATGTTGATAATCATAAATAAAACTAAAAGTAAAAAATAAAACATGCTAGAACTGCTGATTTATTCAAGGGTTTTCATTTTTATATTATTACAGACCTTTGTTTACCTGTATATATTTTCCAAATCAAAAATATTTTCCAACTGTTCAGAAATGTTGAAGTCTGGAGTAGATGGAACTTGAATCTCAGCCTTCTAGCTCCAGGTAAGGACACTACACAAGAGCCCTCTTCCCTTTTTATTTTAAACTTGCACAATTTGGTGAATAACAATCAGATATTCTGGTAAAGTGAAAAGAAAATCTAAACATAATCATTTATATACTGTTGTTGAAGGGAAGCACCAACTCAGCTGCCTTTCATGGACAAATGCTTGGTTATGTTACTGTGCATCATGGCAGAGTCATAAGCAACACAAAGTCAAAGTTAAAAGAATTTGAGCTACATTTTGTTGAGTAATGGGATTGTGATGTGTGTCATGTTGTAACAATGAAATGTATAGTCATGTGTAAGAGACTGTGAAGGGGGATAGAATGGTTTACACGAGAGAGGTATACTTGGCTCAACGTGTTGAATGCCCTACAGCACAAATAAAGAAGATTGAAAAAGTTAGATTTGAGTAATTTGTGTATAAAAGGAAACCCTCCTGATCTGGAATAGGTCACATGTTAATTGAAGGGAAATCAATCCCATTCAAAGTGGAAGCAAATCACAAAGCGGATATTACACTTCCTCTTTGATGGAAGGTGCTTGTTAAATCAAGCTGGCAATCTTCCTGCCATCTACCCATCTTCCTTTGCTGTCATCACAACTATACCAGTGGCAGGGATGGCACTGAGCCGACTGACCATTTTTGGACAATTGAGCAAGGCAACTGATGGTGTTACAATGGGAGGATGAAGGCAATCGCCTTGGACTCTGAGATCTGCAGAAAACCCTGTGAAGGTAATTCTACTAAATAGCACTTTCCTCTCTGAATCCTGGCACATCCTTCTCATCCTTCCTTACGCAGCAAGAGACTGTACTTACACATCTGAAAGCAGAAAATAAGAAGAGTAAAGGGGGAGTCTGGGATATTGACTGAAAGGTATAATTCTCAGCATGACTCCATCAGGCTATTGTTTGACTAACCTGTAGGGTAATTTTCCGAATTTTGATGCAAATCCCTTCTTGAGTGAGTAGGATTCTACAAGACTGACTGGAATTTGTACCTTTACTATGTCTATGCATGTGATTGTTTGACGCAGGTTATAACAATTGTCATCATTGACAAAGCAAAAACAGGAAGCTCATGACAGCTCAGAAAATTACCATTCTTACAGGAATTTCTGTGGTTGGTGACAAAGAGCTGTGTGAGTGCTTGCAGTAATTTCTGGGAAGTGTGTGATAAGGCACTGCTATGAGTTTAATGAGAAAACATGCTTATCCTGCAAGTTAAAAAAATCCTTGTTTGTCATTTGTAACATTTTGTGCAAGTAGAAAGATCTAAAACTGATGAAGGATATGAATACAATCTTGTGTTTTCAGATTAGATTGAATGTATTATCAGTGGAAAGTTAACACTCAACCAGAATGTTCAAGTACATTTTTCATATCTGATCTTGTTAACTTACTGGAATGTGCCAAAATCTGCCATCTCACAGAGGAAAGGACAAGAGTTATAAAAGTGATATGTGTAAACTAGTGACTGCAGACAATTTTAAAATGTCACAAAATGTCAAGTTAGATATCGAGATTTTGAGAGGATTGTGAAATTTAAATGGAAAACTGCTTATAGCCACTGCTTATATCACATACAGATTCAATATGGTGGTATTATATAAAGCCGAGATATAATAGACAGGTCATTGTGTTTGAGCATCATTGTCACTTGGTCTGCTTCAGTGAAAATGATGCAGAAATATGCAACTCTCTGGAATGAAAACAAGTAACCTTTAGTGCCTGTAGAACAACCCAAGGCCGCGAGTCAAGAAAGTAGTATTGGAACAGATGAGGGCTGATGTCCAAAGGCAAATCTGATTCATAAAGTACAAGTGGTGGAATAAGAAAACCTAAGAAATCCAACACTATGGTGCCCATCATGATTTGAGAAGTCCTTTTGAAACACCAGGGTGATCTACAAAGCAAGGTCAAATGATGAAAATCCCCTTCACTCACAGGATTGTGTTTTCTTGAGAATGACAATACTACCTGTCAAGGTTGGAATGGATAACAACATTGCAGTGGCACGGTGGCTCAGTGGCTAGCACTGCTACCTCACAGTGCCAGGAACCTGAATTCAATTCCAGCTTTGGGTGACTGTCAGTGTGGAGTTTTCACATTCTCCCTGTGTGGGTTTCCTCTGGGCGCTCCAGTTTTCTCCCACAGTCCAACGATGTGCAGGTCAGGTGAATTGGCTCTGCTAAATTGCCCATAGTGTTCAGGGATGGGTAGGTTAGGTACATTAGTCTGGAATAAATATAGGGGGAATGGGTCTAGGTGGGTTACTCTTTGGAGGGTTGGTGTGGACCTGTTGAGCTGAAGGGCCTGTTTCCACATTATAGGGATTCTAGACGAACTCCTCAACATTGAAGTCACAGTGATAGCTAATACTTTTCATGTCATCCCCATACCTAGTGGTAGAATCAATGAGTGGTCCTCCATTGATGGGAGATTTGGGACAAGAAATCAAATAGATGAAAAACAACAAAGCCTATGATGATAGTCAAGTGATGTCCTCAAAGCTGGTGGGTTTTCGTTCACATCAAGACTCTGTGCAATGATCCTGCAGTTTTGGAATGAAATAGATGTCTCCTGTAACTCATGTAGTACACGTGTTGACTCAACTTGATGGCTAAAATAGCAATGTCATTGCAGCATATCCAATAACCACCAACATCAGAATACTACAGAGGAAGTTCATTTTGCTGTGACTGAAGTTTAAACTTCTGTCATCATGGTACAATCATTTGCTCAGTCCATCTGGGTGTCGCAGATGAGCGAATGGAATCTAATAGCTTCTTATGAATAGAGGGTGCCATTAGTTTCCCTTATGCAGCATTGGTTGACACTCAGTGAGATGTTCCAAATATTTATACTTCCAGCTTAGAAGGAGTCAGGCACATAAAGGCTCAGTGCCACATGCATGCTAGTCACTGGCAACTGGGTTCTTGCATTGCTCAGAGATTGCAGTTCTGTTTGTAGCAGCTAGCAGATTTCAGTGAGGACCTTCTCATTGAAGTGCAGATGTAGGCACACTAGGGGAATTTGATCCTGTGCTTGGAGGGGAATTTGGAAGCATGGTGTGAACAAAATAGAAAATGTATCAGGCTGGTTTACTAACATGTTCCTGCCTCTGGCTACTGAGTCTGATGGCAGGAAAACAATTTAAGGTTGATAATTAAACAATTAAAGGCAACCTTCCACAAACACGACATTTTTCCTAACACTGCATAGATTCCAAGCTGTGTCAACAACTCAGCAGAGGCATTTATACAACAGAAAGTTGAATATGAGAGGTCAAGGCTTTTTAACATTTAACAACAAAAATGCTATCCTATGAGGAGATTCTGGAGACAGGATTTGTACCTATAGAGGGCAAATAATTCATGATGTTATCATGCTGAGTTGAAACCAGTAGTACCATTTTGGCTGATATTGACTGTACACATCCACTACAACATTGCATCAAATGCAATTCACACCCACAAGTGTGCACATTTATCACAGAGGCATTTTGCAGCTTTAAGGACACTATAAAGTGTTTGGAGAAATGTGTTTGAACACTGTAAAACTGTGGGGTGCCATAGTCATGTAACTTCTGCCGTAACTTGCTTTCACTTTAGAATGAGCAGCCACTAAAATACATATACATGAAATGTGGTATCGGAAGCGTCCAGCTGAAATTGTGAGCACTTTCAGAGCTGTGAGAGAGACAATTATTGTAAGACATAGCAAGGAAATATTAGAATAGCAATTTTGTAATCCCTGGGAGAATAAGAATGCTGTGAATTTACCAGGTCCCAATGTTGTGGAAATGAAAAGTGAAATGAAAGACAGAATTGGAAACAAAATTCTGAACAAGCTTCAAAATTGGACAAGACAATAAAATTAATAATTCTGTTAGCTGTGCTTTTGTTATGTGCTGAGGTCTGAGGTTGCCATTAGCTAGAGAATATTAACAGAACAGGTGAGATTCTACGTTTTGCTGAGAGACATTTCAGGCCAAGTAAGAACATATTGAAAAGAAAAGAAGGACCAACAGAAACATCAAAGCCAGAGTACAGGGATAAGTATTGGAAAGCACACCATACACAAGAAAAGGAAACATGTCCAGCATTAGATAACTGCAAGAAGCTGAATTGGTTTGCATGCAAGTGTTCAAGTAGGAAGGAGCAAGGCCAATCTGCAAAAATGACTGCAGAATGATGATTCTGACGACTATCTGCACCATACAACAGTTTGGTACTGGCACATTTAAAGATGATAAATGGTCTGTAATGGTTCGAATGAAGCCATTTGCTGCTGAACAGATCTGAGAAAATGATAAAGAAGTTTTTACATGACTGGATGGCTTACTGGCAAATATAATCTCAAGGTTGATGTGAGTGTGCAAACAACATAGTATCTGCTAAGAAGTGTTACAGCTTAGGGTGTGGCATGGTGGCTCAGTGGTTAGCATTGCCCCATCACAGCTCCATGAATCTGGGTTTGATTCCAGCCTCGGGTGACTGTCTGTGTGGAGTTTGCACATTCTCTCCGTGTCTGCATTGGCTTCCTCTAGGTGCTCCGGTTTCCTCCCACGGTCCAAAGATGTGAGGGTTAGGTGAATTGGCCAAGCTAAATTGCCCACAGTGTTCAGGGATGTATAGATTGGGTGCATTCAGGGGAAATGTAGAGTAATCGGGATACTCTTCAAAGGGGCAGTGTGGACTTGTTTCCACACTGTAGGAATTCTAATTCTAATTCTGTCCTCAAGTTCAGCATGAAAGACAAAATAGAGGACTCAATGGTTCTATTGCCCTAGGAAGTAATGCAAAAGGGAAAAGCAAAGATAATAAAACCAAATTATTCTTTGAGGAACTTGCAACTGATGATACACAAGTGAAAGTAAAAGAGACAGTCTTAATCGAACAGCAGAAGAAAAACCATGATAAGAAAAAGAGTGAAACTAGAAGAAAAAAGAAGCAATTGAAGATACCTTAAGTCAAATATATAGGTCATTTACTGACAGTGAAAATGTTTTAGTCCATATTCTAACATGGTGAGAGCTGTAGCAGCAATGTGATGAATGTTGGCTATAAATGCAATCTAACAAAGTGTTGGATTTGTGAACAATTTAGCAACGTTCTTACATAATGTGTCACTATGAAACTCTCGGCAAGCTCATTGATAAGAATGAGCAGTGGCATATGGGTAAGGATCAAGAAGCAGTTTTCACTCGAAACATGCAACTAATGATGACAATGCCAACGCAGAGGTATAACAACATCAACGATTGAGTCACTTTGCAGAAACTGGTCTTGGATCAACTCTTATTCAGCAAAGACAACCAATTGCATTTCGATCCATGGTGTTAACCTAAGTTGAATGATGCTATGCGCAAATTGCAAAAGAGTATCCTTCCTCATGAGTATGCTAGTCAAATTCTGTTTGGAATAGTCAAAATAAGAGTAGAGTCTGACCACTGGCCATATCAAAGCATCTTTCTCAAACAACCTCTATCTGCTCAAAGGTGACTGTTTGCAGAGATAAAATTTGGAATTGATATTAAAACAAGGTAAGTAAATGGAGATAGGCTGTCAGAAACAGCACTGTCTATGAAGAAAGCTGAGGATACTAAGACAGTGTGAAACTTTCCAGATTCAATGAGAAGCAACGGCTCAGCAAGTTCTACAAATCATCAATTTAACAAAGACAAATGAAAGAAAGGCAGACTTGAACTAACATACAGTTTTGTTCAGAATGATTTAACATTATCATCTATCTATACTGGCAAAAGATATTGCATGCATTTTTTTGATAAGAGTGATGTCTGGAGAAGTGCATTTGTACATCATACAATTAATGCCTTGATTATATGATTTTTGCTGTAACTTAAAATGAGCAGCCATTAAACCACATTATATGAGACAAAGTGGGTGTAAATGAGACTGGTGCATAACAAGACTGCGGATAGAATGGAGATAGCTTAAACAGTGGAAAAGAGGTTATGGAAAAATTGATGACAGTTTACCAGTCAGAAGTAGAGAGAATGGTACATTGGACAGTGAGAAACTAAGGTAAAACAATGACTGCAGATGCTGGAAACCAGATTCTGGATTAGTGGTGCTGGAAGAGCACAGCAGTTCAGGCAGCATCCAAGGAGCTTCGAAATCGACGTTTCGGGCAAAAGTAATCAGGAATAAAGGCAGAGAGCCTGAAGCATGGAGAGATAAGCTAGAGGAGGGTGGGGGTGGGGAGAAAGTAGCATAGAGTACAATAGGTGAATGGGGGAGGGGATGAAGGTGATAGGTCAGGGAGGAGAGGGTGGAGTGGATAGGTGGAAAAGGAAATAGGCAGGTAGGACAAGTCCGGACAAGTCATGGGGACAGTGCTGAGCTGGAAGTTTGGAACTAGGGTGAGGTGGGGGAAGGGGAAATGAGGAAACTGTTGAAGTCCACATTGATGCCCTGGGGTTGAAGTGTTCTGAGGCGGAAGATGAGGCGTTCTTCCTCCAGGTGTCTGGTGGTGAGGGAGAGGCGGTGAAGGAGGCCCAGGACCTCCATGTTCTCGGCAGAGTGGGAGGGGGAGGTGAAATTTTGGGCCACAGGGTGCTGTGGTTGCATCATCTGGATTGGGGGAAAGATCAGAAACATGTCTCTCCCTGATGTGCATAATGCTTTCAATGCTTGGCTCAAGCAGAATGCCAGTGGTATGGTGTTACCTGCCCGGACAGCCCCAGACACACCACTGCAAATATCAGATCAGTGTTCCTGAGATAAAACCCAAGGAAAATGACAGACCCAGATGGAATCCCTGGCTGTGCACTTAGATCTTGTGTGGACCAAATGACAGAGCTATTTGCTGACATCTTCAATCTCTCCTCACCACAAACCAAAGTCCCCATCTGCTTCAAGGAGGCTACCATCATCCCAGTACCAAAGAAAACACATGCAACAATGACTACCACCCAAGGGCTCTGACCTCCATAATCAAAAGGCTGGTCATGGCTCACATCAACTCGAACCTCCCAGCCTGCCTTGAGCCCTTGCATTTTGTCTATCGTTGAAACTGTTCCCTATCCCTATACTCATCCCTGGAACATCTAGATAACAAAGACATCTACGCCAGGCTCCTACTCATCGACTACAGCTAAGCCTTCAACTCCATAATCCCCTTTGAGACTGAAGTCTTGCCTCGTCCCTCTGTAGCTGAATCTTTAGCTTCCAGATCCAAAGCTTGCAATCACTGAAGATAGAGTCAAAGATTGTGATGCTGGAAAAGCACAGCAGGTCAGGCAGCATCCAAGGAACAGGAGAATTGATGTTTCAGGCATAAGTCCTTCATCAGAAATTCCTGATAAAGGGCTTATGCCCAGAACATCGACTCTCCTGCTCCTCAGATACAACCTGACCTGTGTGCTTCTCCAGCACCACAATTTCTGACTCTTGACTCTCCAGCATCTGTAGTCCTCACTTTCTCCTAATCACTGAAAATAGACAACAGTACCTCCTCCACTAATCCCCCAAGCATGCATTCTCAGTCCCCTACTGTACTCCCTGTACACCCATGACCTGGTAGCCAAATTCCATATGAACGCCATCTACAAGTTTGCTGATGACACACCACTGTGGTAGGCCGGATATTAAACGATGAATCAGAATACAAGAAGGAGATAGTGTGCTTGATGACGTATCGCAATGATAACAACGTCTCTCTCAAGGTCAGCAAAAGATCGTTGACTTCAGGAAAAAAGGAGAATGATACGCTCCTCTCTACATCAAGGTGGTGAGGGTTGAGAGCGCCAAGTTCCTAGGAATGATGATAACCGACAATCTGTCCTGATGTCCCAAGTAGATGTGAAGGTCAAGAAGGCACAACAGGTGGCTTAGGAAATTCAATATGTCCATAAGGACCCTCACCAACTTTTACAGATGCACCATAGGAAGCATTCCAGCCATGTTCATAATGGCCTGGTATGTCAACTGCTCTGCCTATGACCATGAGAAACTACAGAAAGTAGTGTGTGCAGCCCAGACCATCACAGACATCAACCTCTCAAAGCTATGGAAAGGCTCCCAACAACATCACAGATCCCTCCCAGTGCAGAATGCTTTCTTCCAACCTCTTCCATCAGGCCAAAGATACAGAAGCTTGACACACTCCCCAACAGGTTCCAGAACAGTTTCTTTCCTGCTATTATTAGATTACTGAATGGATCTCTCTAACTTCTAATAGAGCTGATCTTGCTTATGTTGATCTTACTTTGTGCACCTCCTGTGCAGCCATAATCTTGTATGGCTCATTTTGTCTGAGCATCTTGTGAGCTGTGTGTCCTTGTTTGCTATGATCTGCCTGTACTGCTCGGAAAACAAAGCTTTTCACTGTACTTAATTACATGGGACTGCAATAAATCAAGTTCCCCTTCAGATGCTCCAAGGAAATATTGGAATCGTGACAGGGCTGGGCACTTCAGATATGACAGCCCTTATCAATCATGGCCTTCACTGTTGTCAGGTACAAAGACCCTATTCAGTTGGGGCTCCTACTGACAATCAAGTGAGGTGTGAGGCTCTTCAGGAAGAAATAGGATCTTACGTAGAGTGGTAGAGACTTGCCCATAGTGAGCATGAAATTTGGCAAGGTAGAAGCACGATGCTTAATTAACACAGGAGCAGATGTGTCAACTCTTATTCACCATTCCTTTTATGATTATCTGACAGAGGCATGTGACCTGATTAACATCTCTTCCCTCATCCAGGTCTCTGTTGACACCCCTTACTATGGCTAAATTGAGCTCCCCCTATCCTTCCTCAATCATACTTTCCATAGCTTCGGGTTTCTGATACTTTGTGACCCAATTGGTAGGACAGTACAGAAATGATGTTCAATGTCAGGGTTGAACACGCTAAGTGATATCTAGCCATTCTTGAAAAGCATGAATTGTGACTGTTAAGAGCACAATGCTATAAGGTTGGCAAATAGGGCTCAGAAGACTTTGACCTTGCTCCATGCAATCAAAATAAATCAGCCTGGCCAGTATTCTAGTACTGAAGGAGAAGCAGGCAGTCAGGCCATTCTCTGACCAAGTCATCACTGTTCTTGAAGGCTCATGTAAGTCATCAGATTGCAGGATGCCAATTTCAGTGACAAAGTTGTTTACCTCTAACCAAGAGTATTTCTTCAATCTTAGGCAGAGCATAAGCATCCTATGAGTCTTGTTGTTCAGCACCCAATAACTAACACAGATCCTCAGTTTTACATCATTCTTCTTCACGAGGACTATGCTGTACATCTCTATGACTCTATGTCCTTAAACTTGCCACAGGCATGGACATATGGCCCATTAAAGGAGACACATCTAATTTTAATTCAATAATGGACATTAGTGAGTTAAAGGATACCAGAGGATGCACATTGTTTGTTTTTTTTACCAAGTCTGGGACACTCTTAGTGACTTTGATAATGACACTGGGTATTGTGGTCTGGGATAACACAGAAGTGTGCAGAAAGATGAAAGACAAGATTCCTGTTAGATTCCGGCCCATTACTGAGACATGGTCAGGACTATCTGCAGAAGTCCTTGAAGGAAAATGCCATCTAAAAGTTGTCTAGACCAGATGCCTCCCCCATAGTCCTCGTGAAGAAGAACGATGTAAAACTGAGGATCTGTGTTAGTTATTGGGTGCTGAACAACAAGACTCATAGGATGCTTATGCTCTGCCTAAGATTGAAGAAATACTGTAAGTTCCCAAATGTGCAAAACCTTTCTGTGGTCTTGATTTTGGCCTATGGCTATAATCAGTTATTCATTGCTGAACCAGATATTAAATAGAAGTGTTGCCCTGGGTTCAAGGACACAAAAGAGTGCTTTCTTCATACCAACGGTGCTGAACAACAAGAAAATGGAGATTTATTAAAGTAGGAACTCGATCTGCTATCTTTGAGTTTGGCTATGTTCCAGAAGTTCAGTGACATTTTGATTGGTGCAGAATTTGATATGTTTACAGACAACAACCTACTCAGCTACTTTTAGACGTCTGCCAAGTTTGGAGCAACCTAGACCCAATAGGCCATTGAGCTCAATAAGTGTTGACTCCAGATCTGGTACAGGTTAGATAAAAGTAGTGAGAAGATTGACCATAAAGGAGGCTTGATGGAAGGGGCTGTGGCTGATGATATACATTTGCCCATCCTCAACTCAAAGGTACCGTTCCAACTCCAAATTCCAATGATATTCGTATTATGATTCAGTGTCACCAAAGCACTTGAGTGAGAGTCAAACCAGGTCCAATCATGTCAAGCCAAGTCTGGTTTCACCTTTGCCATCTATCTCTAAAGAGGACCTCAGACAACTTTAGCTGATTGATGCACCATTCCTGAATGGGCCAAAACCAACTCAACATCAGCTGAAGAGGGAGTCCATCAGGCACAGAAACTGTTGAGGTGCTAGACGAGTGTCAGGAAAGAGGATGGTATTCTCTACCCGCTGGTTCATTATGAGGTCAAATAGGTGAAGCCATTCATTCCCTCCTGACGGCCTCAGTGTTATGCACTGTGGAAGTTCATGATCAAGCAGGCTACCATCTTGTGCTCATAGATGTCTTCATCAATTCTTCACAAGCCATTCCCATTAGTGACTAAAAGGCCACTGTTATAGCCAGACTATTAATATGTCTATTTCCGTGTGCCATGTTGGATTCATAATGATCAGGACGCAACTTCAAAAGTAATATTCTAGATGAGCTTTACAAGGTCTATGGCATTGCCAACATTCCTGTCATCACACCTTTCTTCCTGAGAATACATTCAAGAAGTTGTTCAACTTTTGGAGCTGATTTATATTTATTACAGCCCACCATATTCATCCGTAAGCTATTCTTCACAATATCACTTCTTTGGATCAGATGCGATCATTGTGATGGGCCATCTATCTGAGCTCATCACACTTTCTGATGGAGACAGCCAGGTCAATGAGTGGATAATTAAGCATTACACGAGGCTAAGGCAGGCATTTGAGATGGCAACCCAGATGACTATGAGAGACGCATTGAGAAGAAAAACATTGAATGATTGTAAGGTTGACAAATCTGACCTATGAAATTGGAATATCAGTGTCAGAATAAAATTTAGAATATGTGGGACCCTGATCGCCCCAGAAATGTCAAGCAGCCGCACATAGGTAACCACAGATATGCTTCTGAACTAATAGCTGGAGGACAGTTTTAGAACATGGTTCACAAAGCGCTCTTGAGGCCAGAGTCTGGTGAATGATGTAAAGATAAGCAGCTCAGCTCAGTGGTATTGTAAAGCCTGAGGTAGTGCTACACATTGACTCAAGTGAAGTGGAGTCGAATAGCTGTGAGGAATTTTGCAGTGGCCTGGGTGTTTTAAATGTGGTGCATGCAATCAGTGTGGGGAAGCCTCCTCCTGGTAAACAGTGCATTGGTGACTTGCTGAGAGGCAGAAATTGAAGCTACCTATCACATGACTCTTGTGAACTTGATTGACCTGGAGCCCAAAGTTGGTAGATCTGCCACTGAGACTGGGTCCCTTATTAGAAGGGACAAGGACAGATAAGAAGAGAGATCCTGGTGAGCAAATGCTGTACAACACCTCAGCCCTCAGTATCTGCACAGATTGATGATGCAAGAAGTTAATCCTGCCAAAATGTGGAGCCACACCTTTTCGCCAAAATTGTGCAATTAAACCTGCTAATCATTCAACTGCTTAACAAATAGTCAGTGTGTGCAACTGCTGGGATGTAAACCTCCAGAAGGGAAGTGAGTAATGGAAGCTCCAGCAGCAGGTGATTATGGTGAAAGAGGGTATCAAGCAGCACAATAAAACAGACTCTCTCTGGTAGAAAGGGTGCCTCTGGGAGAAGAAAGCCTCTTGGGTAGAAGGATCAGCCAGTCAGCTGTGTATCCCATGCACAGCACCCCTAGGTGGTGCTTAGCAGACATAAAATTAACATCAAATGACAAAGAGGCTTTTAATTCTGGAGTAGTCAACCTCCCTCCTTGTCCCATTAATGGCCTCCTCCTTTCCAGACGGCCCACCCCTCTCTACTCCACTCTGTCCCCAACATCTCATCAGTGGCATGTATGCTGATGGTGATGTCTCGGCATATGTGCAAGCACTTCCTACGCCAGACCTTTCATGGCCAGATGATGTCGCTGGCTGTGTCTACACATGCACAGCAACATATAGTGTTATTAATCATCATTTCATTCCTCAATCAGATGAAACCCATTGGTATAATTCAATATAAGTACTGTACTGTTGGACTTTGGCTCAATCTACCAGCTTACTTTCCTCTATGTGTGAGCCGAGTCTTGCGTGTTCTTTCAATGAAGCAATAGGAGAAGATATTCAGTCTCAAACTCTTAGTTTATTTTAGCAGTAAGTGGATAACGTATACTGAGCTCTGGGTCTAGGTCTTCCCATCCCTGAACAACAGCAAAGTGTGTCAGTTCACGAAGTCCGACCTATTCCTATCCCTGACCCAGTCTTTTATACAGTACAGAACGTCATTCAATCACTGAGGTGGGATTGTCTTCTGATTGGCTGTTGATCTGACTCCATTGTCCGCCTTCTCACGTTCCTGGATGTCTGACCCCATGTGACCTCCTTCTGCCCGCCAAACAGTCTTCACGTGACCTCCTCTTGCGCGCAAAACAGTCTCCACGTGACCTCCTCTTGCGCGCAAAACAGTCTCCACGTGAACTCCTCTTGCGCGCGAAACAGTCTCCACACATCCCGTATCTGTATGCACAGGGCGGTAACACCCTTGTTGTTTATCTCGTTCCCCCGACCGCAACCCACCAAGCCATATATTTACAGTACCTTCCATGTTTTACCTTAATTTCACCTTCATATCTGTAATAACCTGATGCCAGTGAAATAAGAAAAATCCCTCGAAATGCGAAGAATTGCGCTCGCATTGCCCGGAAAATTGTGGTACAAAGCCGCGTTTACAAGCTGTAAACCTGGCTTACTGAACCAGAGAGAGGACACTACCCTACTGAAGATTGAAGGTGTTTATTGCCACAGAGAAACAAAATTTTACCTCGGCAAGAGATCTAATTAGGTCTACAAAGCAAAGAACAACACTGTTACTCCTGTTGGTAAACCAAACAAGACTGGTATCATTTGGGGTAAAGTGACCCGTGATCATGGAAACAATGACGTGGTGCGTGCAAAGTTCAGCAGTAACCTGCCCACTGAAGCTATTGGGCATAGAATTCATATGGCGCTGTACCGTCAAGCATCTAAAGCACAGCTGTCCATAAATTAACAATACATAGTAAAATGATTATTAAAAATGTTTCCTGAACGTTGAGCCATTTGTGTTTTCAAATCCCATGTTATGCAAAACAATGGCATGATCTTTGAAGCTATTCCAGTTGCTTAGCCTTTTTGAATACGTTAGAAGTTCAATGGCCTGAAAGGTTTCAGGTGCATTGAGACTGTTAGCACTTTGGTTAGTTATAATGCTGGTCTCAATACCTTTAATTTGAAAAAATCACTAATAAAATTGCTATCAAGCTCTAATGATGTCAAATAGCATAATATAAAGTGATTGTAGGCATAAATTTAATGCAAATGCATTACATGTTTTTGCATAGAGGTGAGTGGTCCAGTAATATTATAATCGAAAACCCCTGAATAAAAATCCATGCTTTTTCTTTCTACGTTCCACACTCCTATGTAGTTTAATAACTGGCAAAGCAATTCATAAACTGCAAAAGAACGCATAGTGCCTTCCAGTCTGCATGTGATACATTTCTATTAAAACACAAGGATGTAATGGGGTGTAGAGTAACTTTGGTTGAGATGAGAGTTTGGCTGCCGCTTATGCAATACATCCTCTCAATTACACTGAATGAGTCATTCACAGTGCAAATCACCTGACTCTATCGTGCGACTAGTCCAGATCAAATGCAGCCTATTATTACCTGCAGTAAAATGAGAATCATATGATCATCTTTCCGAAAAATTCCAGTGACAGTTTCTGATCTCACGTTAGGAAGAGGCTATTTCTACATTTGCTACACCTCAGTACTTCACATATTATTTCAGATTTGAACTTAATTGTTTCAGAAGAACATTAGCGATTTGCCAAAAAGGTATTGAAATCAGAGGATGAGACTTAGAAGCTTCCATTTGAAATAATGATATTAATATTTACTAAGAGAAATTTATTTTGTAATTCTCAAATATAGCTGACTTGTGCCAGTCCAATGTGTGATGTAAGTGCAAAATTTTATAATGGATTTGTATTGCAGCTGTTGGTCTCTGAATGGTTCTGGCCAGGCAGTACCCTCGTTATATTACATGGCTCCTCCCTGGATCAATTGCTACTTCTTTGCTCAGCAGAGAGTTCCAAGCATGTGTGATTATACACCACCAGCTGAGTTTCCTTCCAGCTGTTAAAAAAATAAGTTTACGTCTTCTTTTTCGCAACCTCAGGACATTCTAAAGCACTTCACAGCCAATTAATTACATTTTAAGCGTGGTCACTGTTGTGAAGTAGGAATGTAACCATCAATCTGGTGCACATCAAGGTCCCAAAACAGCAATAAAATAAATATGCAACTAATCTGTTTTGTGTTGCTATTGATGGTGAGTACACTGGTAGGGATCCCTGCACTTTGTGGTAAACATTAAGGATCTTCTGCATGAATCTGAGAGAGCACATGCAACCTCAGTTTTATGTCTCATCTGGTAGTAGCATCTCTAACAAAGCAGCACTTCCTCAATTCTGCTATTTTGCACCCAAAGTCACTCAGAATGCTACCAAAGAAGGTCTGTGGTATTACTCATTGTGGTTTGGCTGTATAAGAAAGGAGGATGAATGTTTGAAAAGGAATAACGATAGGGGATTAGATAGTTAGGGGAACAGAGCAGGATTTTATTTTGGCGCACTGTGCCAGGGTCACTGATCTCCTGGAACAGCTGGTAAGCATTTTAAGGTTGCTACTTAGAGTTCACAGTCCATATCAGTGCTACTGACTTAGGTAGAAAGAGGGACAAGTGTCTTTAAGTAGCACTTATGGAGCAAAGAAAGAAATTAGAAAAAAAGGAACTTAAAGATAGTAATCTCTTGATTACATTAAATGTCATGCATCAGGGGGTATGGAAATAGGAGAATAGCAGAGATGGAAGATGATGCAGGAGGGAGAATTTTAATTTCTTGAGCCTTGGGACCAGGGGAGATGAGATTTTCTGGCTGACAGTTGCTCTGAACACACTTACTTACAGTTCCATTGAGTCTCAAATATCTTGCCTCACTGCTTGAGAAGACAACTGTGTAAACACAACTAATAATGAGTTCTAGTCACTTATGTTTTAAATTTGTAATAATTCCTTCCATAGCTCTTGGTTTACAGAAATATATTTTTCCCATTTTGTTACACTATCCAAATTAAAGAAAAAAAATTATGTGATCTCTATACATTGAGGCATGTAGGAAATGAAGTGGAACCTTTGCTGAGCATTGGCACATTAGAGTTAGAGTGAGAAGATCATAGCAGATAGTGAAAAGATTTCACAATGTGAGGTTGGGAAATTGGATGGGGTCAGAGGAAGGTATCTGGAGGATATTGGTATGTAAGATTTGTTGAAGCTTGCAAACTTTGGCACCTGAATGGATGAAAGAAGTTTTTGTTAACTTGTTAGGTGATGTAAAGGATGAAATGGAACTGTGGACCGGACAGGACGAAAGTGTTTGGTACACTTGCTTTTATTGGTCAGTGTATTGCTGAGTACAGAATTTGGGAGGTCATGTTGTGGCTATGCAGGAAGTTGGTTAGGTCACTTTTGGAATACTGTGTTCATTTCTGGTCTTCTTCCTATAGTAAAGATGTTGTTAAACTTGAAAGGGTTCAGAAAAGATTTACAAGGATGTTGCCAGGGTTGGAGGATTTGAGCTATAGGGAGAGGCTGGGGCTATTTTCTCTGGAATGTCTGGTGACTTTATCGAGGTTTATAAAATCATGAGGGGCATGGACAGAGTGAATAGTCAAGTTCTTTACCCCAGGATAAGGGAGTCCAAAACTAGAGGGCATAGGTTTATGGTGAGAGGGGAAAGATTTAAAAGGCACCTAAAAGGCACCTTTTTCACACAAATGGTGGTGTATGTATGGAATGCACAGCCAGAGGAAGTGGTGGAAGCTGGTACAATTACAACATTTCAAAGGCATCTGAATGGATATGTGAATAGGAAGGGTTGAGAGAGATATGGGCCAAACGGTATCAAAGGGGGTTAGATTAATTTAGGAAATTTGGTTGGCACGGATGAGTTGGACTGAAGGGTTTGTTTCCATGTTGTACATCTCTATGACTCTATGACAGCGTGGAGATAGAATGAATCAATGCTGCAAATGGAGATGTTATGTGTAGCATATGATGTTGTGCATGAATATACGAGTGCATCAAGTGCAGTGGTTTGTGGAACATGAAATTTCATTGCAGGTAACAGCAATCATGGACAAATCTGAAACATAAGAGGTTGAATTTCAGTTGAAGCTTGAGATATTTGCTGAGAAAAAAAGTGACTGTGAAAAACATTTTGGGAGACACCTGATTGCATGTGAGAAAAGAAACAAGAAACAATGAAGGTGATCAAGGTAAAATAGACAAATGGAAGTCTTGATGCCAAGAAGAACAGAACCTCTTCAAGAAGGACATTCCCAGATGAGAATTGGCAGCAAATTACAAAACTACATGTTGTATCACCAAGTGAAATATCTAGCACAAATAAAGAGCAGCCAGTGGAGTTGGCATCAACAAAATAAAGACTCTAAATCTAAATCTAAAATACACCCGCAGCAGAACTCATGGGATTATGGCTTACAGGAACTCCCTGCAGAGGTAAACGTTTTAATCAGCAGCAGCAGAATGGGCTGTCATTCGTTCTAAAGATGTCCTTTCAAGTACAGCAAAAACTATGACGAATTGCAACTTTGGCAAGGGTGCAGCCATACTAAGAGATCTAAGCTTTCTATTTAGCATAAAATAATTGAGAGAGCTGCTTTTAATAAGTCAGAAACTTAGTAATAATACAGCAAAAAACAATAAAGGGTGAATTTTATTCAAAATTCTTGTGCATGTTATTTGAAGAAAATAATTTAATTATTTTGGCTTGGATAGTGAAAAACTTTTAATTTCTTGAGCCTTGGGACCAGGGGAGATGAGATTTTCTGGCTGACAGTTGCTCTGAACACACTTACTTACAGTTCCATCGAGTCTCAAATATCTTGCCTCACTGCGACTGGAAAACTAACAAAAAGATTTCAATTTTGAAATATCCATTCAATTAGGGTAGGATTTCATTAACAATTAATTTTAATTTGTTTAGCCCCATTTCTTATACTGCCAATTATACAAGTTGGGCTACCCATCCTAAGTCTGGGAAATAAAGAAATGAAGGTTAAAAATAAGATCTAAAATTTAAGATAAAATGTTTTAATGAAGTCATATGTTGAAGATATTTGCCCTATGAACATGTGTACAAAATAAGGTAGATATTAAAGCTGAAAACCAGACCATAATAATTTATTTGAAATGTTTCTTATTTCCATTAGATTTCATTCAATAATTCACTTGATTAATTTCTTTCACACAATTACATTAATTAACAATTATCTTCCCACAAATATGAAACACAAATACTTCAATTCACACAAAAGTTTATCCACAAAAAGATCATTTGAGAAAAATATATTTTATTTATTTTACTTGCTTCTATCTAGTTTAATTATTCATACAAATCATTTCCTACATCCTCAGTAGCATTCTCAAAATCCACCACATCAAAATTTACATCTGCACATATTTCTTTGGTAGGAAATTTGTAGGTGGTATGTTCTCATGTGTTTGCTCTTTGTTCATCTAAATGGCAGAAGTCACAGGTGTGGAGGGTGCGGTCGAAAGAGACTTGGTCACTTGCTGCAGTTCATTTGTAGATGATACACACCGCTGCTAATGTGCACTGGTGATAGAGGAAGTGAATGTTTATGATAGTGGCTAAAAACTGCTTTGATGTAGTGATAGGAGCTGCACTCTTTCGGATAAGTAGAAAGTATTCTATCACATTCCTGATTTGTGATATGTGGATAGAGGGCATGTTATGGGGAGTTAGGAAATGAGTTAATTACTGCAGAAATCCCAGCCTTAGACCTGCTCTTCCAGTTACAGCAATTAAATGGTTGGCCAAGTTAAGCTTATGGTCAATGATTATGCCTAGAATATCGATGGTGGGGAATTCAGCAATGGTGCTGGTATTGAATATCAAGGGGAGAAAATGGGATTTTCTCTTGTTAGCGATGACCATTTTCTGGCAATTGCATGATACTTGTCACATATCAGGCTAAGCCTGAATGTTGTCCAGTTCTAGCTTCATTTGGGCCTTTGCTGCTTCATCATCTAAAAGTTGCAAATAATATAGGGAATCTAATCTAAATCTAAATATGGAATGCTGTGAAAGTATTGACAAACATCCCACTTCTGATATTATAACTGTGAAAAGATTATTAATGAAATAGCTGAAAAATGTAAAAATGAGTGGACCAAAGGTTAAACCTTGAGATTTAAGATAATTGACCTCAACAATTACAGCAATTTTCTTTGTGCAAGACACGATTCCAACCAGTATTGAATTTTCCTCAATTTGTCTTGGCTATTTTTTCTAGGGGTTTTGATTCCATAATTGTTCAAATGCCTTGGTGTTAAGAATAATTACTCTCACCTCATCTTTATAATTTGCATTTTTATCCATGTATGGTCCACTTTCACAATGAGATCTGGTTGGCTGGCCAAGGCAGAACTCAAACTGAGCATTGATGTGTAGGTTGTTGCTGAGTACTATTTATTGTGCAGTAAATTGATCAGGTGCTAATGGGTCACACTGGATTTGTCTTGTCTTTTGTGGGCATGATATAGCTTGACAATTTTCCATGTTGGGTAAATGCATGTGTTGTAGCTGTGCTAGAACACCTTAAAAACAGGCACAGTTAATTCTAGAAGTCAAGTCTTCAGTAGGAGAACTGATATGTTAGCAGAATACATAGATTTTTGCTGTATCCATTTAGGGGTGAATATTGGTGAGGACTCATTTCTTTTCTGCACATGGGATATTTTATATCCAAAGGAATGGGCAAATGAGTTTAACAACTCATCCAACAGATCAAACATCCAAAGGTCAGACTCCCTTGGTACTGAACACTCAATTTAGATTATGTATTATCTATCTGGAGAACGACTTAAATTTCTAACTTAGAGATCAGGGAGACGCCATTAAGCCAAGACAGACACCTAATACTGATGATGGGCTTAAGTTGCAAAGGCATTTTCTGCTTATTTAACTGCAATACCTAATTATTTTTCATCAGTGCTTGACAACAGTATTTGTGCTACCTAGTCCCACATTTATTTCCATGTTGTTAAACATATTGGTGTTATGACCAGGAAAGGAGGGGTGGAATGGCTTCCTATCTTTTCCTTCTCATTTGGTTTTAATAGATGTACTGAACTTCTGAAGAAAACAAATTTGCCAATGCGTGTTTGTAATTAACTGTTTACATGGTAGTTGTAAAGATTCGACCAGTTTTGTTTTCCATTTTTAAGTGCAAGGTCAGGTTTTTGTTCTGAAGCCAACCTGGAAAAAAAATTAAAAGGTTAATACAGGCCCCAAAAATGCAAAAGCAAATCCACACACACGAACGCATATTCGAAGTAGAGATCAGTATATTTAGCCAAATGCAAAGTCGTGAACAAAATAAAAGAAATAATTCACAGTTTATAGCTGGCAGTCTGATCTGGCTGCAGATTTCACAGGCTTTTATTTCTCAACCTTTTATTATATTCATTCATTGATTATTGGTGTTGCTATTAGGGGAGCTATTAAGACTTAACCAAATTGCCATAGGTCTGGAGTCATTTGTAGTTTAAATCAAGAACATATGACAGATATCCTTGTCTAAAAAACATAAATGTACCAGACTTTTAAAAAGATAATCAACAATAGTCACATGGTTACCATTAGTTAGCTTTTAATTCCAATCTTTATTGATTTCAAATTTCACCACCTGCCACAGTAGGACTCAAATCCATGTTACCACCATGACATTGCCTTTCTCCCTTTGAGATGATGTCTTAAAATGTACTGGAATGTCTCTTTTTCTTCTGGAAAATTGTTGTAGAAATTGAACGGCTTTACCTGTGGAACTTTGTCTGCTTGCAGGGATGTAAACATGGTTCAAAACTCAGCAAACAAGGCTCAAAGCTTAGCTTTTAAATTGGAGAGAGAGAGAGAGAGAGAGAGAGAGAGAGCTCAGCAGCTTGTATCACTGTTCAAATTCAAATCCAAGCATATTATCAAAGGTTGTATCATTTGACCTCTCTCTGTGTTAGTTATATAATCCCAATGAAGAAAGGGACTGGATTAGGCTAGCCTTACCTTTAGCCGTTCTCATAAAACTCAGGTGATGAATTATTAATATACAGGCAATTAGCTCATTATTCTATCTTGATGAACTAGGATGAAAAGCTATCAAACCTTTTGTGGTTATTATTGTTCACATAGGGTCCTGGAGACAATACGTCTGATGCTGCAATCAGTTTTGGCCATCTAGATATTGGTAATTTGCAATTTCAACTGAAAAGTTCAGTATGTGAAAACAACTGATGAGATAACAAATTAATATAAGAAACAAGCACTTCTGTAGAGCAAAAGGACACAGACATTTAAAAATCAAGACATAATTTGCATGATTGGGTTCACCCTTTCAATTTTAAATTCATACAAACCCATTTTTATTACTTGTACTTATATAAAACATTATTGTTTCAATCATGAAGGAAAAAAATTATGAAGCTTCTACATCAGTTGTTACATTATTTTTCATTTTTCAATGATCTCTTACTTATGTAATACTGAGATCAATAGGAATATTGACATTACTGCATAATTTTAAAAGATAACAGCTTGAATTATCACAAACAAACAATGTTCGCACATGCTGACAATTACCTCATCATATTTAATTCTGTTCTAACAAACAACACCTGTGTATGGCACCAATTACCTCATTGTACTTTTAGTTCATCTAAAAATACTGCACTTTCAGATAGAATTTGTTCTGAGATTATTAGACTCAGCATTCAATGACACGGGACCATCAAGAGCCAAGAAGCTCAAGGATCAATGGAAATTCATCCTTAGGTTTTAACAGCATACTTGGTGTGAGCTGTTGCAGCTGATCATGTTTCCACAAGAGGCTTACTCAAATGTAGAGATGGAATGTCAAATCTTTACAATGGTGTAATGGGTAGGCCTGTGTAAGTGATTTGGAAAATTATGCTTGGCTCAATTTCTGTACACCTGTAATGTGGAAGGTTATGCTTCCATCAGATCAGTAAATAAGGAATTTATTAACAATTTTCATATCACCTCTTAAAACAAAGATTAAACATATAAAACATTGTTTATGCTTTTAGTAATTCAATTGAAATCAAATGAGTCTGAAAGACTGTTAACTATTTAATTGAACACTATGTCATGTTCAAGAGCAGTCTGTTTCATCACTGCTCAAGTTCCCCAATACCATCTTTGCCTTTATTTATAATTACTTAATTGAGAATAAAATAAATAAATGTATTTTAAAAAGTGCAAGATAATTCAATGAGACAGAGCCTAACTTAAAATAGAAAAGCTATGAGACAGGTTTTAAGAGATAAGATTTACTTTGAGCATTTACAAAGGTACTACAGCATAATGGCTAAAATTCTGATGGACTGAATAGTGCTTTCCTGTCCCTGATGTACTTTCACGTTCTGGGGTTACTATGTTGAAAATGAAAAGTTATTACCTATCTCACCATACACTTGGATATGATTCAGAAGTACTGTATGTCATTATCACAAAAACACAATCATTCCACAGTAGCCAAAAACCAGCCTCTGTCAGAGGAGGACAAGCTCACTCTTTATACACTTCAAGTTCCCTATTGGATGCTTTTGACTTTTCTCAGTGTGTTGATTCTGTGAAATCTTGCCAGAAAGCTGAAAGGTTTTGATTTAACAGGAAGGAGATCTCATCAATTGGTTCTGGGAAAGAATTATGATAGGTCATGAATGAAAAATGGTAAAATGGGAGCAAACAATATAGCAAATGAAACTATGGCTGGGATTTTCCCATTTGATGTTTTAAATTTCCAAATTTGTGGCAAGCAACTTTCTTGGTGTTATATCTGCCATGGACCAGGGTGAATCATCTTATCTTATTATTTATGCAAGTGCGGTGTGGGCACATTACTTGGTGAGAGGTACAGAAATATTCACCACATCTGGGACCTTCCAGATTCTTGTGCCATATTTACACTAACAACCAATTTTTCTGTTGAACTCAAAATGTGCCACACTTACACTTACAAGATGGTATTTAAAAGCAAGGATATAGGAGAAAGTGAGGACTGCAGATGCTGGAGATCAGAGTCGAGAGTGTGGTGCTGGAAAAGCACAGCAGGTCGGACAACATCCGAGGAGTAGGAGAATCAATGTTTCGGGCATAAGCCCTTCATCAGAAATGAGGCTTGTGGGCGGGGGGGCTGAGAGATAAAAGGGAGGGGGATGGGATTGGGGGGAAGGTAGCTGAGAATGTGATAGGTAGGTGAAGGTCAGGGAGAAGGTGATAGGTCGGAGAGGAGCGTGAAGTGGATAGTTGGGAAAGGTGATGAAAAGGCTATGAGTGTGGTGCCAAGTTGGAGGCTTGGGACTGGGGAAATGAGGAAACTGATGAAATCTATATTGATCCCCTATGGTTGCAGGGTCCCAAGGAAAACATGAAGCATTCTTCGTCCAGACATCGGATGGTTAGGATTTGGTGACGGAGGACCTGCATGTCCATGGTGGAGTGGGAGGGGGAATTGAAGTGTTCAGCCACGGGCCGGTGAAGTTGGTTGATGTGGGTGTCCCAGAGATGTTCTCTGAAGTGATCCACAATTAGGCGTCCTGTCTCCCTGACGTAGGGGAGAGCACATTGGGTGCAATGGATACAGTAGATGACATTGGTGGATGTACAGGTAAATTTCTGTTGGATGTAGAAGGATCCTTTGGGGCCTTGGACGGAGGTAAAGGGAGTAGTGTGGGTGCGGGTTTTGCACTTCCTGTGGCAAGGGGAGGTGCCGGGAGTGGGGTGTGGGCTGGTGCGGGTTGTGAATCTGATGAGGGAGTTGTGGAGCAAATGGTCTCTCCGGAATGCTGATTGCTGGAGGACATTGTTGACGATGTGGGAAGTGAAACTGCGATCTTGGAGCAGGAGACTATCTAGGATTTTCTAAGGTAAAATTGGTCATCCTGGAAACAGATGTGGCAGAGGCAAAGGAATTGGGAATAAGGGATAGTGTTTTTTACAGGGGGTAGGTTGGGACGAGGTGTAATGTAGGTATCTACAGGAGTCTGTAGGCTTGTAGTAGATGTCCGTGGTTAGTCGGTCGCCGGAGATGGAGATGGAGAGGTCCAGGAAGGGGAGGGAGGTGGCCGGGATGGTCTAGGTGAATTTGAGGTCAGGGTAGAAGCTGTTAGTGAAGTTGATGAACTGTTCAACCTCCTCCTGGGAGCACGAGGTAACGTCAATACAGTCACCAATGTAGCGGAGGAACAGGTAAGGCGTGGTGCTGGTGTAACTGCGGAAGATAGACTGTTCCACGTACTCAATAAAGAGGCAGGCATAGCTGAGTTCCATGCGGGTGCCCATGACTACCCCTTTGGTTTGGAGGAAGTGGGAGAATTGGAAGGAGAAGTTGTTACGGGTGAGGACCAGTTCAGCCAGGCGGATGAGGGTGTCGGTGGAAGGGTACTGGTTGAGATGGCGTGAGAGGAAGAAAAGGGGGGGGGATTGGAGGCCTTAATTGTGGTGGAAGGATGTGTACATGGACTGGATGTCCATGGTGAAGATGTGGCATTGGGGGCTGGGCAAATGAAAATCCTGGAGGTGGTGACAGGCATGGGTGGTGTCCCGAACATTGGTGGTGAGTTCCTGGACTATGGGGCAGGACAGTGTCAAGGTAGGCAGAGATGAGTTCAATGGGACAGGAGTAGGCTGAGACAATGGGTTGACGGGGAAGTAAGGTTTGCGAATCTTCGGTAGGAGATAGAATCAGGCAGTGTGGGGTTCACGGACAATGAAGTTGAAAGCTGTGAATGGAAGATCCCCAGAAATGATGAGGTTGTGGATGGTGTGGGCGAAGATGGTTTGGTTAAGGGAGGTGAGGTCATGGTCGAGAGGACAGTTGGAGGAGGCGTCTATGAATTGGCACCTTGCTTCAGCAGTGTAGAGGTCGGTGTGCCAAACTACCACTGCTCTCCCCCCTTGTCTGCGGATTTGATGGTGAGGTTGGGGATGGAGCAGAGGGAGTGGACAGCTATGCATTTGAGGGCGGGAGGTTGGAATGGGTGAGAGGGGTGGACCAGTTGAGGCATTCAATGTCATGGTAGCAGTTAGAAATGAAGAGGTCAAGGGTGGGTAACAGGCCAGAATGAGGTGCCCAGAGGGATGGGGTGTGTTGGAGATGAGAGAAGGGGTCCTCGGTAGGTGGGTGGGTGTCTTGATTGAAAAAAGAGGGTCTGGAGGTGGTGGAAGAAATGTTCAAGGTTGCGATGCATATCGAACTCATTGATTTGAGAGTGTAGCGGGATGAAGGTGAGGACTAAATCTTCATCCTCAGTGAGGGGGAGGTCTGGGGGAATAGTAAAGACATGGCAGGGCTGGGAGCTAGGATCTGGAGTGGGGCTGGAGCTGGGTGTAAAGGCGGAGACAGTCACTTGAGTGGGCATGATTACAGGGTCAGGAGTGACGTCACCAATAGAAGTGCGCTCACAGTGGGGGCAGAAGTGGGGCTTACAGCAGTGTCCATGGGGAGGAAGTGACATCGGCAAAATATGTCCAGGCAATGCACTTTTTTTAACATGAACAAGATTGTGAAGGACAATAGATTCCTGGTGCGTTCTCTATGGCAATACTTTAAACAGTCAGAATTGACTTAACAATGAATCAGTACCTTTTTCTCATGCAGGATAAATTGTTGCTTCATTTGAAATTGAGGTTTTTGCAACTGTCCTGACAGAATGTTTGCTATTTCAATAGTGTTCAAGTTCTGCACCACCAAAGACCAATGATTGACATTGGTTTCTCCTTCTTTTAATGTTCAGTATTTCTAGCATTTTCTGTTTTCTGTTTCAGAGTTAACAGGTACAATTAGCTAAGCACTGCACAAAACTTTAGATGTGAAATTTCCATACAATAACCAGGCGGCTTCATACCGTAATTACTATAGGCTGAAACTTACAGTGTTTTGGTTAAGTGCCAAAATGTTTTGAAAGGCACAGTATTTTCTCACCATGATATATTAAATTTACGTCATTAACTACTTACCTCACTGCTATATTGGTACTGTAATCTGATTCTATTCCCATTTTACCTTACGCAATTCCCAGAGCAACGTGCTACTCTAAGATTGATGGCACCACCTTTAAAAGCCTGTTGTGCACCCGGGCATGTACTATCAGTCTGGACCTGCAGTTCATGATTCCTAACATTTGATCTGGGCTTGGTGGACAGAGAAATGTAGGTACCCTGCTTTGTAGGCAAGGATCTGGAGGTCCTGCTGGATGGGACAGTGAAAATGCAGGGAATCCTCTTCCTTCAAGGCCAACAGGGGGAGATCACAACACCAGACCATGCCAATGTGGTCCAAGATTGACACCCAGTCAATGCAGTTTAAGCCAGTTGTTGGAATGCAGAGCAATGGAGAAAGAAGGTCAATCTCACCACAGCCCATGTCATTTAGGCCTCTATAAAATCCTACCATATATGTCTTTTTTTAATGTGCGCATTAATTCAGTTAAAACAAGTTTATGTCTTAATCTGCACAGTTAAGCAATCCAACTAATCACCATTGAAAAAAATGCTTGTTACAATACCACAATAATGTATAATTACCTGACTTTATTTGTGGGGGGTTCTCAGCATTAAGAACAGGAAGATTGAGAAATTATTCAATGTCAAAGGAAAATGAACTAATTCCTGAGCTACCAATTGGTATAGAATACATTGCTAGAAGGTGCTCTTGGAGTCTATTTCTTTGACCTTTTACTTGATGATTTTTAAAGTGTTGCTTTGAAATTGAGCCATACCTTTTGATTTGATTTTACAAAAAAATTGTTTCACATGCTATGTCCTGCATTTAATGTATTTAATGCTCATTCCGTTTTGGAATTAGCTTGTTGTCAGAACCATTTAATGCAATCATATAACAATCCTCATTTTGTTTGTGCTACGTTGTAGTTCCATCATGGGAATATTACATTGCACCAAAATTGTTCAACACATATTTACAACTCTACTTAATATTCTCCATTCCAACACTAATGAATTTTCATTTTGCTGAATAACACTTTGATGGCCCAAGGTTATATAGACACCATGTGAAGTACAAGCATTTGTTTCATAAAGACCAACATAGTATTTGTAGTACTTAATCTGCCTATCATGTATCAGAAGTTGCCATTTTCTCAATGACAATTTTACCAAAACAATGGAAATAGCTGTAAATTGGCTGCTTAGTAAATCCAGACAACCTTTGATTAGGCAATAATTAGGGATAACGTTCAGCCTTTAATTCTGTAGTAATTAAAAATCTGCAACCTTGACAATTGTTTACAGCTAAGACTCTTTGCAGATTTCCAATTCAGCCAGACTAAGCTAAAAAAAATTAGGAATAACTTCTAGAAATGAATTCAGGAGATTCCAAAATCTGGTTAAAACCTTATAACACAGAAGAAGGCTATTTGGCTATTGAGCAAATGCTAGGGCAGCTGAAAGCATTTAATTTCAATTTAATCCCTCATCTGACCATTTTCTATATAACCCTACATAATGGTTTTTTTTTATCTCTACACATCAGTTATCTTCAAGTGTGTGTCTAATTGCCTTTTGGAAGTTCCAATAAAATCTGATTTCATCATACTTTCAGGTAGTGTGTTATAAATCATAACAACCTTCTGTGTGGAAAGACTCCTTCATTTCCCCTCTATCTTCTTGCCACTTATTTTAAATCCATGACTTTTGATTTCAAACACACTTGCCAGAGGAAGTAGCTTCTCTTTGAATGGGATCTCTTATAATTCTGAATATTTCTACAAGATTGCCCTTAACCTTCCCTGCGTAAGGAGCATGATCCCAGATTCTTTAATTTCTCTGTGTGTGTGAGACTTAGTTCATTAAAACCCCTTGTCTCACTCCAAAGACTTTATACATTTCTTCAAATGTGGCATAAAGAATTGTACAAATTATACAATTGAGGCCTAACCAGAAATTTGTAAAGGTTTAGCATGACTTTATTTTTGCATTTAATATCCTGAATTAAATATTTCAGACAACTTAATGGATACATCATGCATCTGCTCATTCTCCCTGTCTCCCTCAAAAGTAAAAGATGTGTCAGCCAAATTCATATCACAGTAGACCTACCATTCTTTCATTGCAGGAAGAAAAGAGCCCACATCAGGGCAGAAAGAGTGAAAACAAGTGGTGTGCTGCCTCGCTTTTGGCTCATTACTATTTACAAGGGGACAATGCCGACACTGACCAGCCCTGAGCAGGCCCTATGCTCATATTAGAGGCTGCCCTTGATTTACTATGCCAGAAACCTCTGAAAAAAGGCTATCGCTTTGATTTGACTGAAGTCTCCTGACAACTATGTGAATATCTTGGCTTTGTGTCTGCACTAAATAGCATGGCACAACAAACGTAATGTAAGCCGATGGTCTGAGCAGTCAGGTAGGTGAATGAGTAAGGTCTATCATACCAATCAAAGATTCAAAGCCTGATCCAGTCCGTGGTTGGGTGCATGTCCTTGAGCACAAAGTGTTCTTGCTGCAATATTGCAATGAGCAACTGGTGCAGTCCTACATGCAGCATGGAAGTGCGGAGCATCCTGTAAATGCATTGGAAATTTGCCATAATGATTGGATGCCATTATCTATGGACAAAGATATGTGTGTGGTGAGTGCCAATCAGTACACGTTGAGATGTTTGTGCCTGCTTTCCAACATTTGATCATTTAGAACAAGTAGCAAGTTGAATGCCCACTCCAGTTTCTTTGTTGAGATTTACCGACATCTAGTTTGTTTGGTAGTTTGGTAAGATTAGTGAGGTAAGTTCGGTATTAATGAGGCATTTGACAAATGTTAGTCTCCACTAATTGGCATCATGCTACTGCTTTCCAAGAATTTCTCCACACCTTTGTGAAAAGTATAAAAGATGGGGTAAGATGCTCTTGATCACGAGACTTCAATGTCCCCCAAAGCTGTGCTGCACACATTCATATACCTTGTGCTGTCCCTTTCACCATACTTGTCTCCACTTCTACAAATGCCTGTGTTTCCCTCCCTCAGTCTTGATTCACCCACTCCTTCTGGCAATGAATCCCCCCATGTCCCTACAGGCCTTCCATGAACCTTCCTGAAAGAATGATGGAAGGACTCCCAGGACTGTATTCACTCCAGATCTCTGACTAACTTCATTGAATAGCCCCTAGATATGAACGACCAGATGCCTAACCACTGTCGTTGCAGCTGATGATACATAATGCCTCGACTGAGTATGCAGGCTGTACAGTATGGACCACTGCACATGCCTCAAGCTGTGCTGGCACAGATCACTGGATCATGAGCATCCCAAGTTGATGACTGACTGTGGTCTATATGCAGGCTATGCCTTAACAGCTGCCCCGATTGGCAGCACAACAACAACCACCACCCTCCCCGCCCCATCCCTTCACCTCCCCCAGCCAGGTGATGGGAAAGCTTGTACCCACTTTCTGACATGACCTTTTGATTAAGAACATGCAGTATGTTTGTGCTCAAGCAGCTGGCACATGTTTTAGGTGTTAGATTGATTCTTGTTGTACTGTCAAGATGCTCCCCATCCCCAGACAGATTCCCACTGCAAACCAACCTGCCCTTGTCTACAATAAAGAGCAATTCAGTACAACAATATTAATCTCCTCTGGCTCTGGCTGAAGTGCAATGCACTAACAGGCATGTTGTTAATAGCATGGAAAGACATGGATGCTGCAAGGATGCATTACAGAAAAGCGTTAACTAAGCGAGCCCAAAGAGAGCAACAAGCAGCCCTGAGATGCATGCAGCCTGTCCCAATCTATGATCTGGTTGCTTGTCCTTGCGACAGCTTTTCAATTTTCTGGTGCACCCTCCAACATTCTTCCTAAGTGTATCAGTGATGGCCAAGATGGATTGGCACAGGCCAATGCCTAGGATGTCCTGGTTTCCACACTGAGTTTCTTGATGTCTAGCTTGTTTGACAAGTTTAGTAAGACTGGAAGTTGATTATTAATGAGGTGAGTTGGGTTGTCAACAATATGTTCAATTAATTATAATTTCACTTAATTGACAGCTAACTAAATAAAAAAGATACTTATGGCACTGTGGACTCAATACAGTAGGATGAATACATATGATCATAAATAAACACATGATCATAAATAAATTGCTGCATTCCAATTCAACACTCAAACACTCTAACAGCAAATAATGTGAGGCTCCTTGAAAAAGAAACAAGGTTGCTGCTTTGAGGTTGCTTTAGTTGGGGTGCAATATCAGGCTGTTAAGAAATCACATTTGAAAAGTTTGAAGGAATTGATCCTGAGAAAATTATGGAGAATGTTTTTATTACTAGGTGAAGCAGGCATTCTCATCCATTCTTAACTAGAGGAATATAAACACAAAATTAGAAAGGAAAGATAGTGCATGAGAAAGAAATGCAGATAGAATGACGAAAATCCCAAATCCTATTTTATAAATGTGTAAAATGCATACGAATAACTAGGGAAAGAATAGATTGATGTGTGGACCCAAAAGATGTGGACATAGTTGTCAATGTCAGTCAGTCATCAATACTTTGTGTCAGTCTTCACATTGGAAATGAATAATGCAGACATCAGAGTGAAGGACTATGAAATATTAGAAGAAATTAACATAGAGAGGAAAAGTACTGGTGGATTTAGCAAACTTAAAAATGGATAAATCTCAGGCCCAATGAGACTTATCCCAGGCTACTGAGGGAGGCAAGGGAGGAGTTACCTGGAGCTCGGGCAACAATTTTCAAATTGTCTCTGGCCACAGGTGAGGACTGCTATGTTGTTCCATTATTTAAAAAGAGAAGGAATAGATCAAGAAATCACAGGCCAGTCAGTCTAATCCTGGTGGTGGTAAAGTTATTAGAAAGAATTCTGAGGGACAGAATGTGTGCTTTGGAGAGACAGGGAGTAATCAGAAATAGTTAGCGTGGTGTTATTAAAGGGACATTGAGTTTGACAAACTTGAAAGGTTTGAGGTAACACATTTAGAAAGGATTAACAAGGCAAAGAATGACAATATGAACAACAGGACTTTGGAAAGTACTGAAAATCTGAGAGACCTTTGTGTGCATATCCTAAGATAGCTGAAGACAGTAGGCCAGGTAAATAAGATAGTCAAGTAGGCATATGGGATACTTCCCTTTATTAGCCTAAGTACAGAATACAAAATCAAGAAGGTTATGCTGAAACGGTATAAAATGCTGGTTAGGCCACAACTAGGGTGCTGTGTGAAATTCTGGTCACCACATTATTGGAAGAATGTGATTATAATAGTATAAAGAAAATCTACCAGGATGGTGCCTGGGCTGAAGGCTCTGAGATGAGGAAAGATTAGCTACATTGGCAATGTTTTACTCTTGGGAGTGAAGGTTGAGAGAGACCTGATAGACCTGTACAAGGTGATGAAGGGCATATGTAGGATGGATAAGGTGGCACTTTTGTCTTTAGTAGTGGGGTCAATAACAAGGGAGCATAGAATCTGAGGTAATCTTCTTCGCTGTCAACTATACCTCCAATTTTGGTTTCATCTGCAAACTTACTAACCATACCTCTTATGCTCACATCCAAATCATTTATATAAATGACGAAAGGTAGTGGACCCAGCACTGGTCCTTGTGGCACTCTACTGGTCACAGGCCTCCAGTCTGAAAAACAACCCTCTACCACCACTCTTTGTCTTCTACCTTTGAGCTAGTTCTGTATCCAAAAGGCTAGTTCTTCCTGTATTCCATGAGATCTAACATTGCTAACCAGTCTTACTGAAGCCCATATAGATCACATCTACCACTCTGCCCTCATCAATCCTCTTTGTTATTTCTTCAAAAAACTCAATCAAGTTTCTAAGACATGATTTCCCACGCACAAAGCCATGTTGACTATCCCTAATCAGTCCCTGCCTTTCCAAATACAGGATTCCCTCCAATAATTTGCCCACCACCGACTTCAGGCTCACTGGTCTATAGTTCCTTGGCTTGTCGTTACCACCTTCCTTAAACAGTGGCACCACGTTAGTCAGCCTCCAGTCTTCTGGCATGTCACCTGTGACTATCAATGATACAAATATCTCAGTAAAAGGCCTAGCAATCACTGCACTAGCTTCCCACAGAGTTCTAGGGCACACCTGATCCAGTCCTGAGGATTTATCCAATTTTATGCATTTCAAGACATCCAACACTTTGTCCTCTGTAATATGGACATTTTTCAAGATGTCATCATCTATTTCTTTACATTCCATGTCCTTTTCCACAGTAAATACTGATGCAAAATACTCATTTAGAATCTGGCCCATCTCCTGCGGCTCCACATAAAGGCCACCTTGTTGATCTTTGAGGTGCCCTATTCTCTCCCTAGTTACCCTTTTGTCCTTAATGTATTTGTATTCTCTTTAACTTTATTTGGCAAAGCTATCTCATGTCCCCCTCTTCCCCTATCTCAAGCCCTCCTGATTTCACTCTTAAATATACTCCTACTGCCTTTATACTCTTCTAAGGATTCACTCGATCTGTCCTATTGATAACTATATCCATGCTTATAGCCAGAATGACGCTATGCTTTTGCGTTTTTGTCATAAAATGTTTTACCTCTTCCCTGTTGCTCTTTCCTTGAAACATTCATTAAGGTAAATTTTTTACTGCCTGACCCAAAAGCCCATTCCTTTGCCTAACATCCATTTTTCCCATTCATTTTTGTTTCACATTCATTTGATGTTCTCATCAAATACTCTAAGCATGGAGCTGGGAAATATATTATGGCTATTGAAGGTTTTGTGAGCATCAATTAATGTGTGTTATGAGGAAGGAACACTGGACCCAAAACGTTAACTCTGATTTCTCTCCACAGATACTGCCACACCTGCTGAGCTTTCCCAGCAATTTGTTTTGGTTCTGATTTATAGAATCCACAGTTCTTTTGGTTTTTAATTGATATGTGTATGTATTTTTTTTAAGAACATTCAGTTCTGTACATCTTCCCTACCTCAATATAGGAGTTTGTAGTATTTTCTATGTTTCTTAACAATTTCAATGGTAACGAACTACAAAATAAGTTATCAGACTGGATTTTGGCTCTGGTGCTCAGACTGGTGTTTACCAAACTAAGCACAATGTTTGCTTTTAATACTGTATCACAGTATTGTCTGACTATGATATGAGAACTGTATTCTCTCTCAGATCTCAGCCTAACTGGCCCTGAGGTGCTGTTTCACTGATGTGTTGTGTTTGTCTGTTTTGACATGTTGTGGGGCTTTGATCTTCTGGTAGCTCGTTTTTTAATGCTTGCAGAATAGATGAGAATGCTTGCTTCATCTACCAATAAAAACATTCTCCATGATTTTGTCAGGATAATTTCCTTCAAACATTTCAAATGTGATTTCTTAACAACCCAATATTGCACCCCAACTGAAGCAACCTCAAAGCAGCAACCTTGTTTCTTTTTTGAGGAGCCTCACATTATTTGCTGTTAAAGTGTTTGCGTATTGAATTGGAATGTAACACATTTATTTATGACCACGTGTTTCACACTGATGCATCAATACAAAAGTATGATCTAATTGTGTTTTTAAATTTTCAAATGAATACAACTGCTGCATGGATATCTCCATAAACATGATGTTTTGATTTACTGGAAGTACATCTTAAAACATTCAGCCAATTACAACAAGAGCAATGACTGTGGATAGTTTTACTTGAGCGATGTATTAGTCCACACAGGAGAATAATTTGGAACAATGGGCTGTATTTTACAAGGAATGGCAATCTCACCCAGATTGCCCATCCATTCCCTTTTATATGTAACAAAAGAGCCCCGCATTTCTGATACGAGATTCTGATCAGAATTCCTTCAGAAATGCAGAACCAGACTTCTATGCTGACAGGTCTTTTGCAGCATAGAAATTTAAAGGTCACAAGGGCCACTTTAACCATTGCTATTAAGTGGTAAGTACAGTATATAAGGTAAGTGTGATGTTAGGGTTCCATTAATAGAGTGACCATAACTGCACACAGCAATTCAGGTGCTACCTCACTAACATGGTTGTACAGCTGTAACAAAACTTACCGATTATTAAACTACAACTCCCAAGCAATCAAGGTCAAAATTCCATTTGCCTTCCTAATTACTTGCTGCACCAAATGCTAGCCTATTGTGTTTCATGTCCAAACCACCCAGATCCCTTTGTGCTGCATTTTTTGGAGTCATAGTCTGCCTTTTAATTCTTTCTACTGAAGAACATGACCTCACACTTTCTACATTTAATTCCATCTGTCAAGGTTTTGCCCACTTACTCAACCTATCTATATCCTTTTGCAGATTTCTTATTCCTCATCGAAACTTGCCCTCCCAACTATTTTTGTGTGATCAACAAATCAGGATACATTATTCCCTAGTCCCTCTTCCAAACTATTAACACAGATAGCAAATAATTGCGGACCCAGGGACTGATCTTTATGACACTCCACTAGTTCCGTCTGTCCAACCTAGAAAAACACCTATTAATTTCACTCGATGTTTTCCATGTGTTAACCAATCCACAAGCCAGGCTAATGCATTAATATTAGAATCATGAGCTCTTATCTTGTGCAGTAATCTTTTATTATTCATGTAATTCTGTGACTAACATACTGCTTCTGCTATTTAACATGCACTGAGTTTGTATTGTAACTTTACTAGTGTAGCTTCACTAGTTTAGCACCTCATTTTTATATATGCCTGGTGTTGTTTCTGACATAACCCTTCTACATTCATCATTGAACAGTTACTTGGCTTGATGGCAGTGGTAAAGTGAGGGATATCCCAGACCATGAGGTTACAGATTGTGACAGAATACAATTCTGCTGCTTCCTAGACAATTCTGCTGATAGCTTCCAGTGCCACATGAACGCCTAGCTTGGAACTGCTAGTTCAGCTTTGATTCTACTCCACATAACACAAAAAGACATAAAAGGACAGAGAGATGTTGTTTCTACGAATATAGTCACAGACAGAGATCTCTGCAACAAACAAATTTATAAAAATTGGTTTTCCCCAGTGTTTGTTCTCTCAGCAGTTGCTTCAACCTAATTTGGCAGTTAAATCCTTTAGGACTAGACCAATTCAGTCAGTATTGATGCTACTGTGTCACACTTGGTCATGGACATGTCGGAAGTATGTTCTGTTACATTTCTACTTTCATTGCTTTTTCCAGTGATGTTCAATCTGGTGAAGTACAGACTCATCAGCAGGTAGCCTGGTGTGTTGCTATGAAACTTCATGTTAAATCAAAATTGAGGAAGCCCAGGGCTAATCTTCCATAATTGTATGTCACTGTACAACCACTTATAGTGAGTCTATTCTGCATTTAGGACAGGACATACCTAGGGATACTGATGGAATAATTTGGGACATTGTCTGATAGGGAAGTCAGCTGCTGCTTGATAGGCTGTGAGACAGCTCTGACAGAAATCACCTGAAGTTAGTGTGTAGAACTTTGTAGGATTAGAGTGTGCCTTTGTAATGTCCAGTCCCTAAGATAACATCATGTGCTCCATCTGGTTTTGTTCTTCTTGTAACTTTTTGCAGTACATCACTGTTTATGTGACACAATGCTCACATAACCAAAATCATTGCCTGTAGATGTTGCTGCACATATGGGAATATTTACAACTTATCCACAGAAAAGACAATCTAATAAAACAGGATGATCTGCCAAAATAATATGGTGGTAGTATAAAGATAAAGACACAATGTGTTCTTTGTAAAACTACTTGAGAGAAGCCAATATTCATTATTAGTGCTGAGAAAGCAAATCTATCCAACACAGATTCTGATTATTGTTCCAAACACCAAGTACTATATTCCCACTGTGTTGAATTCTTCTATTCAATAATTAATTGTTAAATTAAAGCTACCTTAAACTAAATATAACTAAGTTTCAAGACTATAAAAATATGTGTAATAAAATGACTACACTAAGACCAGTTAAAATCTGAAAAATAATTGCAATCACTGTGAGTCAACTGGTTTGCCTAGACATTGAGATCTCTACTTATTCATTTGTTGAACTCAATGTTAAGTCCAGAAGACTGTAAAGTGCCTAGTCTGAAGATGAGATGTTGTTCCTCCAGTTGCGCTGCGATTCACTGGAACATTGCAGCATGCTGAGGAAAGACATATGGGTATGCGAGCAGGACTTTCAACAACTTTAAATTGTGAACCAGCTCCCATTTCTTCCCTTTCTTTTAGCTTGTTATTATATCCACTCTCCCCATCACCCCCCAACCCCCTCCCCCAACCCACCCCAAGAGAGATTATCTGTCCTTTAATGTCTGGCAGGATGGTTCTGCCATTCTCCCATTCCAATCACTTAACCTGAATTATCAACATCCTTTTTTCCACTAGCACCCTACACGCAGACCACCCCGCCAAACCATTGCATAAATGCTGTCCCCTCCACACTTCACTTCTGCTCTGATGAAAGGTTATCTGGACTCAAAACGTTTGCTTGCTCTCTCTCTCCATGACTGAAAAGGACTTGGAAGCAGGAATCAAAGGAACCTGACCAGTTTCTTACTGACTACTTTCAGCCAGCATCAGCTAAGTCATTCTGTGTCCCGGCAAGTGAAAGCTACCTGGCATGGAAAGATTGAATAATAACAAGTCCTGGCAAGCAAAAGGAGCAAACCTCTTGCGAGGGCTAATCGACACAGCAGCAAGAGTGGGCTGTGCGGAATGGTGGTATCTCCCATTGTTTGGGGTCGGTGACAGCAGCGCTGATGGCAAAGCCCCTCCAGCGGTCGGAGATGGCGACGGCATCAGCGGCAGCGAGAACATGGCTCATTGCAGCGATCAATGTCAGACCGCACAATGACCGAGACACCAAGCCGTATATAGGTCCGAGTGCCTGCATTGGTGATTCCAAAAATCTTTATGGAGAGAAGACTTAGACTTTGCGCGATCTGGACATTTTTCTTTTATTTCTGCTGTCCTTTTTTGAGATTCTGATTTTGTAACCACAATGGTATTGGAGAATGGTGACTTTATACACTTTTTACTGTAGTCATACATTGAGTACACATGACAATAAAATTTAATACTGCATTCTACTTCTTGAGTAAGGTTGTTGACAGCTTTGAAAACAATGATGGCAATTTAAAAAGGAAATGGTGCTGGACTGGGAAGCAATGCTAGACCTTGGGTATGTAGGATGTGCTGTGTAGGATTCAAAGCTAGAGGTTTGAATGAAGTCAAGGTTGGATGAGTTGCAAAATCATTTGCATCCAGGAGAATATTTAAGTAATTGAGTTTAGAGGTAACAAAGCATGGATATAAGCTTACATGGCAAATAAGCTAAATAGTAGTGGATTGGGTTAAATTACAGGAATGAAAATTCATCCAGTTTCCAAAAAGGAAGAGGATAAAAATGATTAAATATTTAGCAACCATGCTAGTTATACCAACAGATATTAATACCACCATCTATTTAACAAACATTTTAGTTTCAAGCAGACTAGCAAGGTTGTTGTCAGAATGACCCTTTTAGATTCAGGAAAACTGAGCATAATGTATATTCCCAACAATCTGCACTTACATTTGACAGTTTGATCGATATGCCTCAGTCTTTCAAAGGTTTAATATGAGGTCCATTTTCCTAGTATATCTAAAGGCAACCAATCAAATATTCTATTCAAGAAAGTCAGACAGTGAAGGATTGAATTGGAGCCAATTATTACAAATTTTTAGAAGCATTTATTTCCATTACAAACATTTGCATTACAAAGCACTACTTCATCCAACAGGAAAAGGAGTCATTTATTCAGTTCCTTGGGCCTATTCTGCCATTCAATTATATTTCAAACATTCAAATAAGGAACAAGAATAAGCCACTTGGCCCCTTTGAGCCTGCTCTGCTATTCAATAGTGTTTCCTTATCTCTAATTTATATGACTGCCTCCTTATATTTAATGGAGAAAGTGAGGTCTGCAGATGATGGAGATCAGAGCTGAAAATGTGTTGCTGGAACAGCGCAGCAGGTCAGGCAGCCTCAAGAAGGGCTTATGCCCGAAATGTCGATACTTCTGTTCCCTGGATGCTGCCTGACCTGCTGCGCTGTTCCAGCAACACATTTTCAGCTCCTTATTTTTAATGCTAACTCTGAGTTCTAGACTTTCTCAAAAGAGGGAAACATTCCTTCAATATCTACATGGACAAGTCCCCTTGGAACCTTATGTGTTTCAATTATCTCAGATCTGACTCTTCTAAACTCCAGAGGAAAAAGACGTTGCCTTTCTAGCCAATTTGCTCATTCTGGGCATTAGCCCTGTAAACCTTCTCTGAACTACTTTCAACACATTAACATATTGCCTATGGCAGGTGTTAAATTAACTGGCCTATAAATTCCTGCTTTCTGTCTCCATTCCTTTTTAATAAAGAAACTACATCTGCTATTTTCTGATATAATGAAATCTTCCCTCAGTCAAGGGAATTTTGGAAAATTAGGAACAAGGAGTCAAGTATCTCATTAGTCACTTCTTTTAAGATGCTAAAGGACTTTAGGGGACTGTTAGCAAGTACCTCCAACAATTTCCTTAGTTATCACTTCCCTGGTGATTGTAATTTTCTTTAGGTCCTACAGTTAAGACTGACACAAAATCCCTGTTCAATTCATCAGTCATCTACTTTCTTTTCATTATTAATTTGCCAGATTCCCTTTCAAGGGACCAATGTTTACTTTGTTCTCTCTTTTTTCTTTATCAATTATTTAATTTAGCTTGATCTCTCTCGTACTCTTAATTTTTCCCCTCTTATTCATCTCTTAGTTTTTAAGTATATATTATTAAATCTTCTGACTCCCCACCAAACTTTGCACAATTATAAACTTTTTCCTTAAGTCTGATACTATTTTTGACTTATTTTTAGTTAACAATGCATGGTTAGTCGTTCCCTTGAACCTTTCTTTCTCATTGAAATTTATCTGTTTTGTATATTCTGAAATGTATCATTAAATGTCTGTCACTGTATTTCTATTGATCAATCCCTTAATATAATTTTTCAGTTTATTTTATCTAACTTTGCTTTCATGCCTCATAATTGCCCTTTTCTTTAAGTTTAAAAGTCTAATCTTGGACCTTGTGTACTCTGTTTCCCCTTAATCTGAAAACTAAATTCAATCATATTATATTCCCTTCTAGCAAGGGGCATCTTCACAATGAGGTCATTATTTCATTCTTCTCATTGCAAAATACCAGGTTGAGCCTGCTCACTGGTCAGCTTCAGAGCATGTTGATCAAAGAAATTATGCTATTTTCATCCAGCTGATTTTTCCAATCTTTATGTAGATTAAAATCCCCCATGATTACCATCATACTCTCCTGACAAGTTCCCATTGTTTCTTCCCTTATACTCAATCCTACTGGTTGATGTTAGGGACCCTGTACACTACTTCCAAAGTGGCTTCTTCCTTTTAGTCATCTCTTATTTTGGCCTAAACTGTTTCTATTTCCTGGTTTCATAAGCTCAGGCCATCTCTCTGTATTTTGCTAACACCATAATTAATTAACGGAATCAGCCTCCAAACCTTTCCTGGCTTCCTGTCCTTTCTAGGTGTTCTATATTCTTCAATATTCAAACATTCATCTGTACAGTAATGGGTATCAGATCATTCTTATTTATTTCTATTTGCGCTTTCGGTTAATCTGTTTTGTTCCAAATGGTATGTGCATCGAAATACGGAGACTTAGTTTTGTCCAAAGCCAATGTGGTTCACAAAAGGTAAAGCATCTTGGTAGCTGGAATAATACTTTGTCATCTTCATGTGGCTGTTCACTGATAAAGCTGGGGAGTCTGAGGAGTTAAACTTGAGACTCCTTAATACTGAACCACCACCTCCAACATTTGAGAATACTACCACCTGTTAGAATATGAATGAAACTTGACATTATCCGAGACAGAGAACTCTTTTTAATTAGAATCCTGCCTTTAATTTGACAACCACCCTTCCAGCATCAAAATATTGTTTCTGTACTGTTAACCAGCAGGAAGATATAAAACAACAACTTTAGATGGGCCAATGGGCTGAGGAGTGCAGATGGAGTTTAATTCAGATAAATGTGAGGTGCTGCATTTTGGAAAGGCAAATCAGACCAGGACCTATACACTTAATGGTAAGGTCCTGGGGAGTGTTGTTGAACGAAGAGAACTCGGAGTGCAGTTTATAGTTCCTCGAAAGTGGAATCGCAGATAGATAGAATAGTGAAGAAGGTGGTTGGTATGCTTTCCTTCATTGGACAGAGAGCATTGAGTATTGGAGTTGGGAAGACATGTTGCGGCTGTACAGGACATTGGTTAGGTCACTTTTGGAATATTGTGTGCAATTCTGTTCTCCCTTTTATCGGAAGGATGATGTGAAACTTGAAAGTGTTCAGGAAAGATTTACAAGGATGTTGCCAGGGTTGGAGGATTTGAGCTACAGGGAGAGGCTGAATAAGCTGGGGCTATTTTCCCTGGAGCATCGGCGACTGAGGGGTGACCTCATAGAGATTTATAAAATCATGAGGGACATGGATAGAGTAAATAGATCAGGTCTTTTCCCTGGGGTGGGGGAATCAAGAACTAGAAGGCATAAGTTTAGGGTGAGAGGGGGAAAAATTTTAAAAAGACCGAAGGAGCAACATTTTTATGCAGAAGCTGATGCATGTTTGCAATGAGCTGCCAAAGGTGGTGGCTGAAACAATTACAACATTTCAAAGGCATCTGAATGGGTATATGAACAGGAAAGTTTGAGAGGGATATGGGTCAAGTATTGGCAAATGGGATTAGATTAGGTTAGGAAATCTGGTCAGCATGGGCAAGTTGGACCAAAGGGTCTGTTTCCATGCTGTATATCTCTATGACTCTATAATCTGCCAAACTAACTTCAACAACAGTCCATATACAGTCCGTTCTGATATAACGTGATAATTCTATTCCCGTGCCACCCTACATTAGAAGAAAATCGCATAATAGCAGCACCTTTTCAGCCAATGGGACTCGAATCGCATTATAGCCAATACAGTTAAGGAAAGTTTACATTCTACAAATAATGGTCAAAATTCTTCAATCATGTTATAGCCAATTTATGTTGAAGAAATGTACATTATAGCAGAACTGACTGCATTGAGACATCTACAGCAAGAAAGCCAATAGAAGAATGGAAACATCATTACCTCTAAAGTACATACTATCCTCTCTTGGATCCCACATCTCTTCTTTGGTATTTGGTCAAAATTGTGGAATTCCTTACTTTGCATCAACAAGGATATACAATTAATAATAGAAAGCTCATAGTACTAGAGTCATGTTTAACATTCTGACAGGGTGAGACAAAGTAGATACAGGAAGGATATTCATGATGACATGGGAGTGCAGAACCAGGTTCCATGATTTATGGATACGGTTAAACCATTTAGCACTGAGATAGAGAAAACGTTCTTCACCCTGAGACTGATGAGCCGATGGTATTTGCTACCACAAAAAGCAGTCAAGGCCAAAAAAATGTGTAATTTTGAGAAGAAGTTGGTTATAACTCTTGGAGTTTAAGGATTCAAGGTTGATGGCCATAATTGCAATGGAGGAGCAGACTTGAAGGGCCAAATTGCTTATGTCTGCTCCTATTTTCTATGTTTCCATGGTTCTAAAGGGCTTATCAGCACCTCAGGTAAAGTAGGAACATAACACAAAATGAAGGTGGTGGTGCAGAAATAATATCACTGGACTTATAATCAGTGACTGGGCGAGAGATTCAGACTCCACCATGGTAGCTGCTGGAATTTAAATTCAATTAATAAATCTGGAATACTAAGCAAGTGTCAGTAATGGTGTCATAAACCTATTGACTTTTGTAAAACTATAATTAACCCAGGAGGAGCAATTGCCAGATGTCCTCCTCTTTCATGGACCGTAATTTCCCCTCCCACAGTCAACAATGCCCTCCAGCGTATCTCCTCTACTTTCTGCACTTCAGCCTTTGAACACCTTGCCTCCCCACCAACCCATCGTCCACTCCAGGCACCTTCCCTTGCCACTGCAAGAGGTGTAAAACCTGCGCCCACATCTCCCCCCATAGCTCCCGTCCAAGGCCCCAAAGGATTCTTCCACATTCAGCAGAGACTGTCCTGCACATCCAAACACCTCACCTACTGTGTCCATTGCTCTCAATGTGGTCTCCTCTACATTGGGAAGACAGGATGCCAACTCGATGAACATTTCAGGGAACAACTCTGGGACACATGCACTAAATAACACAACCACCCTGAGGCCGACCACTTCAACTACCCCTCCCAGTCCGCCAAGGACATGCAAGTCCTAGGCCTCCTCCACCGCCAAATCTAAGCCACCTGACACCTGGAGGAAGAACACCTCATCTTCTGCCTTGGGACCCACTAACCACAAGAAATCAATGTCGATCTCACCAGTTTTCTCATCTCCCCTACCCCCACCTCATCCCAGATCCAACTCTCTAACTTGACACTGCCTTCTTGTATTGTCCTACCTGTACATCTTCCTTCCCATCTATCTGCTCCATCCTCCCCTCCGACCTATCACCATAATCTACCATATGCATCTACCTATCACCTTTCAAGCTACCTTCTCCCCCAGTCCCACTCTCCTATTTATTTCTCAGTCCCCTTTTCCCACCTCCCCCCTCATTCTTGTTGAGGGCTTATGTCCAAAACTTTGATTCTCCTGCTCCATGGATGCTGCATGATGTGTTGTGCTTTTCCAGCACACACTTATTGACTCAATCTCCAGTATCTGCAGTTCTCACTTTCTCCTAAAACTAACCTGGTCTAATAACATTCTTTAGGAAAGAAAATTTGCCGTCATTATCTCGTCTAGCCGAATGTGACTCCAGATCCACAATAATGTGGTTGACTTTTAATAACTTCTAAAATGGTCCAGCAAGTCACTCATTTCAAGGTTAGTTAGGGATGGGCAACAAATAGTGACCTTGTCAGCACTGACCTCATCCCATGAAATAACAGAGAAAAAAAATTAAGTGCATCTCTGTCAATATCGTTCACATTTTCGAAAACAAATTAAAACTGATATAAGAATCCTCAAAATGAAATGGAAAGAATCTAGAAATGCTTATTATTATTTATATGTTTGTTGCTCTGTACAGTTATCAAAATATATAAACTATATCATACAGAAAAGTTGGAATATAGAAAATGAGTAATGTAAATAATGTTTTAGAAATTTAAGTGTCAAACTTGCACCAGAAGTTCGCAACTAAATGACCCAAAACAATTAAGTTGAAAGTTTGAAAGCAATTTTGAAATTATAAAACTGTTTTTATTTACAATTCCTATATATTAACAAAAGTCCACAAAACATTTGCAATTAACAAAATAACTCGGCAGATTGTGGGTGGCACGGTGGCACAGTAGTAAGCACTGCTGCCTCACAGAGCCAGAGACCCGGGATCAATTCCCGAGTTTGCACATTCTCCCCGTGTCTGCGTGGGTTTCCTCCAGGTGCTCCGGTTTCCTCCCACAATCCAAAAATGTGCAGGTTAGTGAATTGGCGAGGCTAAATTGCCCGTAGTGTTAGGTGAAAGGGTCTGGGTGGGTTGCGCTTCAGCAGGTCGGTGTGGACTTGTTGGGCCGAAGGGCCTGTTTCCGCACTGTAAGTAATCTAATCTAATCTAAAAATATGTGTGAAGTAAGAGAGAATGTTAGAGGGTGATACATTTCACCAAGAGGTGATGCATTTTGGGAGGGCTAAGGCAATAGAGCATACACAGAATGATAGGATCCAAGCAAGTCCAGACGATCATAGGGACCTTGGTGTGCATGTTCATAGATCCTTGAAGGCATCAGGACAGATATATAAGATGGTTAAGACATTTAGGCATATAGGATAGGTGTGATAATTAATCAAAGCATTGAAAACAAGAGCAAGCATTTTATTACCTCAATTAAATTACAACTAGAGTACTGTGAGCAGTCTTGGTCACCATACAATATGAAGAAGGTGGTTACACTAGGGAGGGTACAGATGAAATTCACCAGAATGTAGTTTTCATGATTCAGCCATGAAGAGAGACTAGGTAGGTTGGGGTAATTTTCCTTAGAGAGGGAAGGTTGAAGGGGGATCTGATTGAAATGCAAATGTTCTGAGGGACATAAAAAGGCAGATCAGGAGAAACATTCCCTATTTATCACTAAAAGCATTTAAAATTAATTAGAAGCATTGGATTACTGGTTGGTCCTTTCAGTTGAAAAAGCACTAGATGAAATGTATCCCAAAATATTGATGCAAGTGAAACTGGAAATTGAAGGGGCACTCGTCATAATCTTTCCCTCAAACTTAATGGAGGTGCCAGAAGACTGCAGAATTGCAAATATCACACCCTGGTTCATTAAACAAAACTTTTAGAATAATCCCAGCAATTACAAACTAGTCAGCTTAACATTAATGGTGGGGAAGTTTCTAAAAACAATTATTCAGGGTAGAGTTAATAGTCACGTGAGAAAAAAATGTGGATTAATTTGGAAGAGCAAGCATAAACTTTTAAAGAGAAAATCATTTTAACTAACTTGTTGGGAGTTTTTTGAAGACAGAACATTGATGAGGGTAATGTTGACATGATAGACACTGAGCTCCAGGTGTTCCATATAGTGCCACAAAACAGCCTTGAGAGAAAAGTTGTAGCTCATGAATAAATGGGGCAGTAGAAACATGGATACAAAATTGGTTGAGTATTAGAAAAAGTGAGTAATGATCAATGGATCTTTTTTGTGTTGTTGGAAGGATTGTAATGGAACTTCCCAGGGGTCGATATTGGCAGCCTTGCTTTTTCTGATATATATTAATGATCTAAATCTTGGTATGCAGGGTACAATTTCAAAGATTGCAAATGATATGAAATTTGGAAGCATTATCAACTGTAAGGGAGACAGTGTAGAATTACCTAGGGACAAAGACAAGTTGGTAGAGTGTGCAGGTAGTTAAAAGAGACATTCAATGCAGAGAAGTGTGTGCTGATGCATTTTGGTAGGATAAATGTTGGCAGACAGTAGAAAATAAAGGGTACAATTCTAAAATGGATGCAGAGATAGAGGGACCTGGGTGGATATGTGCACGGGCACTGAAGGTGGCAGGACAGATTGAGAGAGCAATTAATAAAAAGTATCCTGGGCTTTTTTTTATTTCTTATTTTTACTTGACAGGTCAATTAATTTCCTCTGCTCCCTCAGCCCCTGCCACTGGCCCAGAGCCCACAGGACCACTGTCTCCTCCTCCCAACTTTGGCTGGGTTTCGGGCCCCCCCCCACAGATAGCAGCTCAGCACTCCTTCGCTGCTTTCTGAGGCACCCAAATCTGCCCTCCAGGCATCTGGACCTTAATTCCTTTGGTCATCTTCCTCCGGTCACTGGTGATTCTGCCCTTCTTCCTGCTGCCCAGTGACTTCTCCTTCCTGGCCGAGCTCCTCCCTTCCTGCTGCCATAATAGAATTTAAAGTACATGAGGTGATGCTGAACTTATGTAAGGCATTGAGTTAGAGCATTGTGTACAGTTCTGCGTGCCACACTATAGGAAAGATGTGAATATTATGGAGAGAGTGCAGAAGAAATTGATAAGAATGGTTCCAGGGATAAGTTAGGATGATAGAATGGAGATACTGGAACAGCTGGAGAGAAGAAGGCTAAAATAAAACTGATAGCATTTTCAAAATCATGAGGGGACTGGATAGAATAGATAGTGAGGAATTGTTCCTGCTCGTAGAAGGATCAATAATGAAATGACACAGATTTAAAGTAATTTGCAAAGAAGCAAATGCAAAGTGTATTTTTCATACAAAAGGTGGTGTGGATCTGGAATGTACCACCTGCACATATATTGGAAGCAGGTTCAATTGACGCTTTCAAGCAGGCATTGGATGAATACCTAAATTGAAACAAATGCAAGGATATTGGGGAAAGGCAGGAGAATAGCATGAAGCAAGATTGTTAATTAAGAGAGTCTGTATAGATGTGATGGACTGAATGTCCTTCTCCATGATAACACTAAGTTGATTCTGAAATTGGTATCGTTATTGCAACAGTACTTCTTTAAATACTGGATGCTTAGTTATTCTTTCACCAAAAACTTTTAACAAAATCAAAACTTCTCACATTGAAAAATCTACATTAAGCTAGCCATATGCAAACATACACATAAGAACACAGATAAACTTTTTTTTCAAAATTCTGGCCTTCTTATATGTCCTGAAAATGTGTTGCTGGAAAAGCGCAGCAGGTCAGGCAGCATCTAAGGAGCAGGAGAATCGACGTTTCGGGCATGAGCCCTTCTTACATGTCCATCAACATAGAATATCAAAAGTTAATTGGGAACAGGCTCAATGTTATTTTAGGAATTTGTAAATCTATCTGTTTTACTTGCATCATCTACCATTGAGTAAAATGGTTTCCTATCTACCAACTTGTTCCATGTCAAAGTTTTGTTCAGGATTCAAGGTTTGCAGCAATGCCATAATTCCTTCTTCTTTAATAGTCACAGTAAGTCTAGGCTTACGCAATTGCAAGTCTACTGGAGTTAGGCTGTGCAGAATTTCTAGAGGATATAGACTACTGTCATCTTCTTTGTCAATAGAATCAATGCTAATTTATGTTTTTAATTCAACACACTTTTTAAAAACCTTTCTCTTTCAAATCTAGTGAATCTTTAATTTTTAGAATAGCTTCTGAAAAACATATTATATCAATTGTTCCCATCATTTTGTCACACTTACAGTTTGAGGTGTACAGCATGGAATTAGGCCCTTAGGTCCAATATGTCCATGCTGACCAAATATCCAAAATTAATCTAGTCCCATTAACTAACATTCGGCCCATATCCCTCTAAACTATTCCAATTCATATACCCATCCATGTAATTTTATGAGCCTGGCATTTTACCCCTAACTCCCAGGTCAGTTCCATTTCACCTCTACCATCCCCGAACTTCCCATCAATTCCATTATTCGTGAAACAACCCATGGAACCAAAGGAATTTGATGTTGGGCTCACATTCTCCAATTTTCTTCTACACTCATTCTAGTCTCCACATCTCCCCACCCTTCCTCTATTACGACCACCACCAAGTATTACGAATTTCAGATCTCCACATGCTCTATGTGTCTTTGTAATGCGTTAGGCACAATCCACAAATATACTCTCCAACAGACATGCCCCTTAAGTCAGAAACTGGATATCGTTATTAATCAATGTTAACGGCACCATCAATATATTCGCTATTTCGGACATGATCAATAATAATCGATATCCATGGAATAACAAAAACAAAAATAGTGAACAATTGAAGAGAAAGTTACTTTTATCTCAAAGAAGAAGAATACAAAGGAGACTGTTTCAGGACAAAATTGTATTAAAATAAAACCTTAGTTGATTGGTTTAAAGCAGGGGAAAAGACAGTAAAGTTCTACCACCCCGTCTTGCAGTCAAAGTGAGTCACAAAGGCTCCGCCTCTGTATCTAGGACTCACCGCAGCACATAGTAACAATTCTCTCATTGGTTTTACAATGTATCAATTCTGGTACGACAGCCAATGAGTGTGATGGGTTGGGCCCTAGTCTTTTGACATCAGATCATGTGCCTCTCAACAGCTGATGCAACGTTCGAGTAGAAAGCGGTGGCTGCAGTCGGTTCTGATCTGTATTCGGTACTGCTAACGAAGAGGAAGAGCTGGCCGGACACGGTGGGACACATCACTTAGCAGTGATGGTGATGATGTACGTTCAGACTTTTGGGGGCACGACTGTTTACAGTAAAAGGACAAGCCCTACAGGCGATGAAGGGGATAGTGTAGTCCAGCTGGTGAAGAAACTCATTCAGCACAGTTTCGCAGGCGAAGCGGTGACAAGTTCAAAGAAAATAAAACATGGTGACATCCCTTTTGAGAGACATTATAACGCAGATGACGAAAGCCTTATTCCTGGATCAGGTGAGCTGATGGGGTCGCTCGGTCGCTTTGTTCTTGGGGCTGATTGCAACAAGTCGATACTAAGTGACTAAAGTCTTGGCATTTTCAGTACTCGGGGTTCTTTCTAAATTTTCTCAATTTATATAAACTTTTCCTAAACTGGTCCAAATTAATAATTAGATAAACTGCTGCAATCTTAAAACTGAATTATGGGATTTTTTTCTGACCAAACCCTGACGTGTTTCCTTTCAAATGAGGTTTTGTGTCTCTCTCAAACCTATGAAGTAACGTGCGTTTTTGTTTCACATTTCTTCTGTAAAATATTTTCCATCTGAATTCCGATTCAAACTAATCAGTTACATCATCGCTATTCTAGAATCGAGAATTCAGAATAAAGATATAGCAATTGCATAATAATAAATAGTAACCGCTTACCCCTCTCAAGCATTGAACAGAACCATTCTAAATGTGGTAAAACTGCAATATTAAGTTTGTTCAGGTGATGGCATTAAATGCTCCATTTTTAGTTGCTTTGACGAGCAACGCATAGGGGATAAAGATTTCAGTGGAGTTAAATGGATGGTCCATAGCAGAAATCACAAACTTGAAACTAAATATGGTAATACCCTATTAAAATGTATTGTATTTTATTTTCATGAATATTAATACTGCAGTATCACTTACCAGTAAATGCACTTGTGCAGCAAATTTAAATTTTAAATAAACTCTTGCTTAGTGAAAAGATTAAAAAAAATCTAGATGCACCCTTGTATGTGGAATAATAGTTGTTCTAAAATGGTAACTCCAAGTCAATCAGACTTTTGGCTCTGAGAATATTATTTGAAAAACATTCAGATGTCCTGAATGCTGGAAGATAATATCTAATATTGAACCTGATAATGTACCACATTCTCGTAGTTTTGGGCATAGGGTGTGAACTTCAGATGGCTGAAATCAATATTTGACTTCAGATTTGGATAAAATCATCTTGAATCATATTTGTCAGTATACATTACCTAAAAATGCATTTCAAAGGTCTTCACATATTACATTTTTTTTTCAGATGCCTATTTCTTGAATCAATCTGGTAATGACTTTATTTTTCTGGAGGAATTCTTAGAAGAAAGGACATGCCAAAATCTTGCTAAGCAGATAGAGCATTGCTTGTCTAATTCAAAAAAATCTCAGCTGCACTGCCAAGAGCTCTTGATCCCCCAGTACATGAGTAGGAGAATAGCCCGAGATGTACTTCGAATGGCTGCCAATGAGCCTTGTGGACTGCGTGGTGCAGTGATCTATATCAATCTGGAGCATGAGAACACAAGTAAGAAGCTGGGCAAAATTGTTTATGACAGCAGTGTCATTCCTACCTTTGAATTGACTCTAGTCTTTAAACAAGATGATAACAGCTGGCCAAGTCTGAGTGACTTCTTCGCTATAGGGGCCTGTTTCTCTCAATCATCAAGAAGGGTTCTGAAACTTAGTCCAGGCTTTAGATTAGTCAAAAGAAAGTTATATTCTTCTGTGGGACCAATTGTTGAAGAATGCTGATTGAATGCCAAACTTGCTCTTCAAGGGTAATTTTTGTGCTATTAAGAATAAGACTTAAGTGCTATTAAGCCAGCAATAGAAGTGTTTCTCTAAAATACAACTGTTAATAACTTGAACTTCACTAATTATTTTGGATTCAGAATATTGTGTGTATATATAATGCCTACTCTAGCATCCATCGCATTAAGTTGGTAGTGCAGTAGGCAGAGGATCCACAATGGACTTTCATGCAGTTTTCCTATTGTCTTTTTACTGATACCACTGTTAGAAGTAGACTTTTTTGGTTATGGATGAGGACAATTAAAAGCATGCAGTGATGGTATAGTGAGCAACATGCATGGGGGTCTGAGGGAAAGGAAATGAAAGCATGAAACACGTCTGTAAATTTTTTTTTCTTTTGGAAGGTGAAGGTACTCTACATTAACGTTTAGTTGCAAGTGGTACTAGATTAAAATAGAGTTTAAAGTTGTGATATTTATTTTACTGATGTTCAGTATTGTTAAATGTTTGCACATTTTTGCACTGATCAGTTGAACCATTTTTGTATTTGTATGGGCATGCTGGACTTGCTCTAACATAGTACCTTGCATTTATACAAACAGTGCAAGCTTCCTGTAGTGGATGCAGGGTAGTTAATTGCTACCTTTTATCTACTGCAGTGCTATGATTATGTCTGGTTTTGAAGTGTAAGAGATTGTCAATAAACCTTTTTTATAAAATAAACACTTTCTCCATTGGTTTATTTTTAAATATAAAATCTCCCAACCAATTTTATACCACAAGGATAACTCTGACTATTGCCAAAACTGCTGCTCATCCAGATCATAATGAGTTACAACATAATGTTGCAAAATGAATTTGCAAAATAATTTTAGGTGAGATCACCAAATGTTTAAAGTGGTGTGCTTCTGTGTCATTCACTTGCCAACAAGTTACAAGATGAAGAGCTCATTCAATGCATTTAGTCCTAGTCAGCATTTACCCTCCATGTAAACAAATGACCCTAATTTCATTTACTCAGTATACTCTCATTTCCCTTTGTCTCCATTTCTTCCAGCTAACTATTGAATCTAGCTTTCATATTGACACTTAGGTTTTGGAACTCACTTCCAGGTTCCTTGAAGCACTATCAAGTTTGTGTAATAAAGTTCCTCTTTGCCTCTTTTATAAACCTCTCTAGAATTTAATGCACCTTTTTGTCTAAAGCCCTAAACTTGCAGAACTAGACTAAATCTGTGTAACCTATGCTTTTCAAAGGTATTAAAATGATCATATTGCCCCTAACTTCCCACTTTAGAATACAAATAGTGACATAAATCTCCTCCAATGTATATCTGTTTCTTTTAGTTATTGTTGAAAGCATTACAATGAAAGTTAAGATTATTGGACAAAACTCAGAATAGGTGGAATGAGGAGAAATAATATGGAAATGTAGTTGAGAAGCATGGAAAGAAATGGACTGTGATTGGGGAAAAATAGCTGGCAGAGTGGTATAATCAACAGGCTTGGTTTAGTAACAAAGCTTTGAAAGCATTACCAAAAAGCAGGTGACTTTTAAATATAAACAAATGTAAACTGTTGAAAAGAATGAGAAGGAAAAGCTAGCCTAAAATAAAAATCACAAGGGGCAATATAAATACTGGGTGGGGATGGGGGGGCTGGTCTCATGACTAATTACATAGTTGCAACCCAGTTTTTAACCATATTGGAACTTGTGGAAATGGTTACACCATTGCCAGTACTACTGTAGGCCACAGCTCCATCAATGGAGCATTGGAACCCAGAGATCAGGGGGTAAACTTATTAGGGTCAGGCAGGTATGCCCTGAAGAATAGGGAGGAACATAAGTCAGTTTAAAGGGCACAGGTATTTTAAAGGGGAAGATTTTCAACTAAAGAAATTTGCCCCTCTTGTTATCAAGGGGTTCTCTGGAGTTTGAGTGGAAAGTACCAGCGGTGTTAGACTTAAAAATCATTTAAGGACCTCGACTTAACATCAGATGAGAAGACTATGCTTGATCCTTCCTGTTTGAGTCCATTGCCTTTCCTAAATTCTCTATCTTCTCTGCTTATTCCATCTTACAGCCTACCTGTGCCTAGCCTCTTCCTGGAGAGGACCGTAAATTCTACCCACTATTTTTCTCTCCACAGATGTTGGAGTGTATTTTCAGCACTTCCTGTTTTTTAATTTTGGATTTCCTACTGTTTGTTTATATAAAACAAATACTACATTCTTCAAATAAGTCAGGAAAAACAAGTTATGAAGTAGATTTAACCAACTCAACAATGACAATGGAAATATTGTCTGAATAAAGAGTTTAGTACTTTATGAAAGTATCATTCAATGTTTACAAAAATCAGTATCCATTTTGTATCTGATTACTTTCATGAAACTTTCTTGGGACTTCAAAATAAGTACAAATGTATGTCGGGGTCTTGTGGCATTGATAGTGCCCCCATCTTGGAGTACAAAGGCTTGGGTCCAAGTTTCATCTACTTCAATGATGTCATAACACATCTGAATGGGTTGATTAAAATAATTGTAAATTGGGATCTTGCCACAGTTGTCGTATCAAGTTAAAGTCCCATCTGCCAGACAAGTATTGTAACATATCCCAACAGGTAGATTTGAAATCGCAATAACATCCAAGTTGTTGGTGTTAAGAAATATTAGAATTGAGTAAATTTTTAAAGTAAACAACATGCATTTTTGGAAGTACAAAAGATGATGCTAAAGTTCAAGGTTGGTGAGGCTCCTAGCTCTGACAACTTTCATCTTTAGGTCCTGAGGCAAAATGGATATCAAACAATGGTAAGTTCTTGTGTAGATATTGTTTCAGAGTGCACTAGACACAGACTAAACCCTAGAGATTGGATGATGTGATTCATACTGTGAAACCTCTCTTTTTTTTCTCCACCTTCTTTCGCCCCCAAAAGAAACCATATAATTGAATATCTTGAGGGTCACTAGCCAATCCTAAACAGCTGTTTTAAAGCTGAATGGAGTTGAATATTCATTCAATTATTTGTAAACATCATCACAAAATTCAGAAGTGAGAATGTCAAGGCCACTGATGAAGCAGCTTTTTTTTAAAAAAAAAGCCTAAGATATAGCCCTAAGATCCTCATGGACTTCTATCCTGGGGCTTAGACAACTAACCTTTAACAATCGTGTAGGTAAAAACGAGGACAGCAGATCCTCAAAACCAGAGTCTGGATTAGAGTGGTGCTGGAAAAGCACAGCATGTCAGGCAGCATCCAAGGAGTAGGAAAATCGACGTTTCGGGCAAAAGCCCTTCATCAGGAATAGAGGCAGGAGCCTGCAGGGTGGAGAGAAAAATGAGAGTGGGGGTGGGGAGAAAGTAGCATAGAATATAATAGGTGAATGGGGGTGAGGATGAAGGTGGAGGAGTGTGGAGAGGAGTGTGGAGTGGAAAGGAAGGGAGGACAGTGCTGAGCTGGAAGGCTGGAACTGGGGAAAGGTGGAGGGGAGGGGAAATAAAGAAACTGGTGAAGTCCACATTGATGCCCTGGGGTGAAGTGTCTGAGGTGGAAGATGAGGTGTTCTTCCTTCAGGTGTTGGGTGGTGAGGGAGCAGCAGTGGAGGAGGCCCAGGACCTGCATGTCCTTGGCAGAGTGGGAGGGGAAGTTGAAATGTTGGGCCACAGGGTGGTGGGGTTGATAGGTGCGGGTGTCCCGGAGATGTTCCCCGAAGTGCTCTGCTGCGAGGTGTCCAGTCTCCCCAATGTAGAGACCGTGTCGGGAGTAACGGATACAATAAATGACACTGGATGTGCAGGTAAAACTTTGGATGTGGAAGGCTCTTTTGGGGCCTTGGATGGAGGTGAGGAAGGAAGATGTGGAAGGCTCCCATCAACCCCACCGCCCTGTGGCCCAACATTTCAACTCCCCCCCCCAACTCTGCCGAGGACATGCAGGCCCTGGGCCTCCTCCACTGCCTCTCCCTCACCACCCAACGCCTGGAGGAAGAACGCTTCATTTTCCGCCCCTGAACACTTCAACCCCAGGGCATCAATGTAGACTTTACCAGTTTCCTCATTTCCCCTCGCCACATCCCTCCCCTCACACCAGTTCCAACCTTCCAGCTCAGCACTGTCCTCATGACCTGTCCTACCTGCCTATCTTCCTTTCCACCTATCCACTCCACCCTCCTCTCTGACCTATCACCTCCATCCCCACCCCCATTCACCTATTGTACTTATGCTACTTTCTCTCCACCCCCACCCCTCTCTCATTTATTTCTCCACCTTGCAGGCTCCCTATCTCTATTCCTGATGAAGGGCTTTTGCCCAAAATGTTGATTTTTTTTTCTACTCCTTGGATGCTGCCTGACCTGCTGTGCTTTTCCAGCGCCACTTTAACAATCATGTTCTTTGAGCTTGAGATGACTTCAGATGGTAGGGAGGTTCCAATGATTCCCAGTGAATTCAGTTTGATATATTTGATCAAAGATTGGAATGATGACAAAGCAGCCATTCTAACCCCCTTAGCTAAAAATGAAGACTGAGAAATGTAAAGTAATTCAAAGTTTGTGAGAAGATTTGTAGCTCGGGTGCTCGTTGCTGTGGTTCTGTTCGCCGAGCTGGAAGTTTTTGTTGCAAACGTTTCGTCCCCTGTCTAGGTGACATCCTCAGTGCTTGGGAGCCTCCTGTGAAGCGCTTCTGTGGTGTTTCCTCCGGCATTTATAGTGGCCTGTCCCTGCCGCTTCCGGTTGTCAGTTTCAGCTGTCCGCTGCAGTGGCTGGAATATTGGCATGACCAGCTATCCCTAGTAGCCACACACGCAGACGACAAGCAACATGAATTCGACTGGGACAACACTACCATTATAGGGCAAGACAAACAAAGAACAGCCAGGAAATTCCTAGAAGCATGGCACTCATCCACAAACTCCATCAACAAACACATCGACCTGGACCCAATATACCGGCCACTACAGCGGACAGCTGAAACTGACAACCGGAAGCGGAAGCAATGTAAAGTAATAACGTTATTTCAGAGGAATGTTGATTTGGGGTACTAATGTGCTTTATCCAAACATATATCGCTCCCATTTACGACCATGATCAAGTCCAGCCATATCATGCCTGATTGCTTAACACCCTACTGTTGTAAATAAACCATATTTTCATTTTCACAGTTCGAAGGTTACTGGGATTGATTCTCAATGATCTTGTGGTTTAATTATATTAGCACAAATGCAGAGAAAACTGTCATCTGTATTTAATCCCATTCATTTCAGCTGGGAATGCATTTTCTCCAATTTATACTCCTTGAAGATAATATGTGCCTTATATTAAAGGCACACTATCAATGCAAATTGTTGATTATGCTACTAACGTGAGGCTGATGCAAATTTGAACATTATTTTTATGTGATATAACTCAGATTTATGATCGTGTCATGGCTAAATTAAACTTGATTTTTTTTCTTCTTGAAACCATAAGCTATCCAGAGCACTTTTCGTTGTATCTAAGTAGGTACTTGCTGTGTGATGGTCCTTCAGCCTCAAACTGGTGAGCCTTATGTCAATCATTACTGCAGTTACCATTTCTTCAAAAAACTTTGCTAACTGTTCAAGCTGTAGGAACTTATACTTCAGCAATGCATATACAATTCCAGATGTCTTCGCCAGATGTCTTGGTTAAACCTAATCAAAGAAATTGATTACCGTGGGCGGCACGGTGCCACAGTGGTTAGCACTGCTGCCTCACAGCGCCAGAGACCCGGGTTCAATTCCCGCCTCAGGCGACTGACTGTGTGGAGTTTGCACATTCTCCCCGTGTCTGCGTGGGTTTCCTCCGGGTGCTCCGGTTTCCTCCCACAGTTCCAAAGATGTGCAGGTCAGGTGAATTGGCCATACTAAATTGTCCGTAGTGTTAGGTAAGGGGTAAATGTAGGGGTAAGGGTGGTTTGCGCTTCGGCGGGTTGGTGTGGACTTGTCGGTCCGAAGGGCCTGTTTCCACACTGTAAAGTAATCTAATCTAATCTAATCTAAATTGTTAATATATTGACAAAATTTTACTACTATTAGAATCTTTCCTTTTTGTTATGTTTTCATTGGCTGGAATCTTGTACCCTTCCCTGTGATGAGTCTGTCTGGGCTGAATTCCTTAATCAGGTATGAGGGTGTTGGGTTTCTGGCCTTCGTCTGAACTTAGCCTATGGCAGGAAAGTCTATGAATACCTTCTTTCCTGTTGTCAATTCAGGCCCTTAAGTTGGAAAATAATGCAAACTTAGACACCTTCTCCCATCACGGGTGGTATAATTTAATGGCATATGGAACATAACACAACAATAAAACTTGTGAGGTGGGGATTCACTCATTCTAACCCGTTCAATGTCTGACTTTTGGACTACCATTGGTCCTGTTGGAGGCTGGTTAGCTCAGTTGGCTGCAGGTTGGTTTGCAATGCAGAGTGATACCTACAGCATGCATTCAATTCTAATAAGGTTACCATGAAGGTCCCAACTTCCCAGCCTTGCTACTATCCTGAAATGTGATGACCCTCTTACCATAAACTCATCACCAGTTATCTCTCTAATGAGAGAGTAGCCAGATGATCCTCTAGGACAATGGTAACTTCACCTTTATTCACTAAGAGCCAGCACCCTGCCTTTGCTGTGAAACATGCCCCCTTCGACTGCTTCCCATTGTTCAATAGTGGAGCTGGCCTTTTGGTTGCTCTCAGTGAGTGGGACCAAATCCCAGAATTCCTTGATGTAGGGAAGGCCTGTCCCTCCCTGAGTGTGTGAATGGAATACGATACAGCAGGCCTCCCATTGCCTCCCCAAGATTTTTGACATTGATCTTATTTTGACAATTTATAACTTATTTTCAAATCAGAATTAAAAAAAAATTAATAACACTTGCTGTGGGAAGTTAAAAGGCCAATAACAAAAATTTACACACATCACTGTGGCTGATTGCTTAGAAAACAACACTGACCCCTTAAGGCAAAGGCAAACAACTATAGATGCTGAAAATCTGAAATGCAAAAAAAAAGTGCTGGAGAAACTCAGCAAGTCTGCAGCATCTAGAGTCATAGAGATGTACAGCACAGAAACAGACCTTTCGATCCAACTTGTCCAGGACGACCAGATATCCTAACCTAATCTAGTCCCATTTGCCAGCATTTGGCCCATATCCCCCTAAACCCTTCCTATTCATATACCCATCCAGATCCAACGGCACTTCTAAAAGGGAAAAAAAACAGCTGAAGACAGTGAGCACGTGGTTAGCAAGGGGGTGATGGAGGGAAGAGAAAGAAACCAACATTGCTAACTGAATCTGCACAGTTACTGCCTTTGCTATTTGAATTAATGCATCTCTGGACATCAGAGCGCATCTAAGAAAACATACCAAACAGCAAAATTCACAACTGATCTTGGAGGAATCTGTAGAGGCACTCACAACATAGGTACAGATAAGTGCATAGCGTTTAATGTGAAACCTTGCCATAAATCTACATTAGTAAGTATCGTGGGTTCTTTCTTGAGTATATGTTTTATTGAAATCTGTCTTGATTAAAAATTTTAAAAATACAAACCATAAGTACTAAGTTAGCCTGAAGCACGTTTGTTTTAGAACAAGTGAGTGGTGCTATTTTCTGTGTCTGTAGATTGTGAAGGAACAAAGTTGGCCTTTAGTAGAGTGATATGTTGTTCTTGTTGGATGTGGGAGTTTATGGAAAGTTTACATGTTACTGAGGATTATGTCTGCAGGAAGTGTTTTTGGTTGTGAATTCTATCAGATCAACTGGATTGGTTGGAGCAACAGTTAGAGACAATGAGGAATTTACAAGGGCTCGGGGATGTGATGGATGGCCATTATAGGAAGGGAGAAAAGCCAGAAATGCAGTTAGATAGATGGGTTAACTCCAGGAAAGGTAGGTAGATTAGATTAGATTACTTACAGTGTGGAAACAGGCCCTTCGGCCCAACAAGTCCACACTGACCCGCCGAAGCGCACCCACCCAGACCCATTCCCCTACATTTACCCCTGCACCTAACACTATCGGCAATTTAGCATGGCCAATTCACCTAACCTGCACATTTTTGGACTGTGGGAGGAAACCGGAGGACCCAGAGGAAACCCACGGAGACACTGGGAGAATGTGCAAACTCCACACAGTCAATCGCCTGAGGCGGGAATTGAACCCGGGTCTCTGGCGCTGTGAGGCTGCAGTGCTAATCACTGTGCCACCGTGCCGCCCACCCATTTCAAACAAGTATGCTGTCTTGGAAAATGTAGGGGGTGATGTATCCTCAGGGGAATGTAGCACAAACAGCCAAGCTTCTGGTATTGAGACAGGCCCTAATGTAATGAGGGGTACATAGAGTTCCAAGCAATCGATTGTGATAGGGGACTCTAGTCAGAGGCACAGACAGACGTATCTGCCGTCAGCAGCAAAAAATCAGAATGGTGTGCTGCCTACCTGGTGCCAGGATGAAAGATCTCTGAGGGTTCAGAATGTTCTCAAAGGGGAGAGGGACCAGTAGGAGGTCATTGTACACATTGGAATCAACGACATAGGAAGGGGAAAGGATGAGATTCTGAAAGGAGAATATAAAAGGCTAGGCAGGAAACTAAAAATAAGGTCCTTGACGGCAGTAATATCTGGATTGCTCCTGGTGCTGCGAACTGTTGAGGGAAGGAATAGGAGGATAGAACAGATGAATGCATGGCTGAGGAGCTGATGCATGGGAGAAGGGTTCACATTTTTGGATCATTGGAATCTCTTCTGGGGTACACTGACCTGTACAAAAAGGATGGGTTGCACCTGAATTGGAAGGGGACTAAATATACTGGCAGAGATTTGTTAGAGCTACTCGGGAGGATTTAAATGAGTGAGGTGAGGTGGGGTGGAGGGTGATGGGACCCAGGGAAATAGTGAGGAAAGAAATCAATCTGAGACTGGTACAGTTAGAAAAGGGAGTGAGTCAAACAGTCAGGGTAGGTAGGAAGGAAGGAAGAAAGAACAAAGTTAGGACTGATAAATTAAGCTGCATTTACTTCAATGTAAGAGGCCTAACAGAAAAGACAGGTGAACACAGTATGGTTAGGAACGTGGGACTGGGATATCATAGCAATTACAGAAATGAGGCTCAGGGAAGGACAGGACTTGCAGCTTAATGTTTCAGGATACAAATGCGATAGGAAGGATGGGGGGTGGGGGGTCTTTTTTGATAAGGGATAGCATTATAGCTGTACTGAGGGAGGATATACCCGGAAATACATCCAGGGAAGTTATTTGGGTGGAACTGAGAAATAAGAAAGGGATGCTCACCATATTGAGATTGTATTGTAGACCCCCGAATAATCAGAGAGAAATTGAGAAACAAATTTGTAAGGAGATTTCAGTTATATGAAAGAGTAATAGGGTGGTTATGGTAGGGGATTTTAACTTTACAATATAGACTGGGACTGCCATAGTGTTAAGCGTTTAGATGGAGAGGAATTTGTTATGAATGTACAAGAAAACTTTCTGATTCAGTATATAGATGTTCCTATAAGAGAGACTGCAAAACTCTTGGGCAATAAGGGCAGGTGACTGAGGTGTCAGTGGGGGAGCACCGAGGGGCCAGTGACCATAATTCTATTAGTTTTAAAATAGTCATGGAAAAAGATAGACCAGATCAAAAAGTTGAAGTTCTAATTTTGACAGTGTTCGGAGGAACTTTCAAAAGCCGATTGGGGGCAGTTGTTCACAGGAAAAGGGATAGCTGGAAAATGGGAAGCCTTCAAACAGGAGATAACAATAGTCCAGAGACAATATATTCCTGTTAGGGTGAAAGGAAAGGCTGGTAGATGTAGGGAATGCTGGATGACTGAAGAAATTGAGGCTTTGGTTCAGAAAAAGAAGGAAGCATTTCTAAGGTATAGACAAGAGAGATCGAGAGAATCCTTAAGAGTAACATGCAGCCGGAATATACTTAAGAGGGCCAAAACGGGACATGAGATAGCTTTGGCAAATAGACTTACAGACAACCCAAAGGGTTTTTATAAATATATTAAGGACAAAATGGTAAGGGAGAGAATAGGGCCCCTCAAAGATCAGAAAGGCAGCCTATGTGTTGAGTCACAAGAGATGGGGGAGATAGTAAATGAGTATTTTGTATCAGTGTTTACTGTGGAGAAAGATATGGAAGATACAGAATGTGGGGAAATAAATGATGACATCTTGAAAAATGTCTATATCACAGAGGAGGAAGTGCTGGATGTTTTGAAATGTATAAAAGTGAACAAATCGCCAGGACCTGATCAGATGTATTCTAGAACTCTGTGGGAAGCTAGGGAAGTGATTGTTGGGCCCCTTGCTGTGAATGTTTGTATCATCGATAGTCACAGATGAGGTGCCAGAAGACTGGAGGTTAGCTATAAAAGTGAACAAATCGCCAGGACCTGATCAGATGTATTCCAGAACTCTGTGGGAAGCTAGGGAAGTGATTGTTGGGCCCCTTGCTGTGATGTTTGTATCATCGATAGTCACAGATGAGGTGCCAGAAGACTGGAGGTTAGCTAACATGGTGCCACTATTTAAGAAAGGTGATAAAGAAAAGCCATGGAACTGTACGCCAGTGAGCCTGACATTGGTTGTGGGCAAGTTGTTGGAGGGAATGCTGAGGAATAGGATTTATATGTATTTGGAAAGGCAAGGATTAATTAGGGATAGTCAGCATGGCTTTGTGCATGGGAAATCATGTCTCACAAACTTGACTGAGTCTTCCGAAGTGGATTGACGATGGCAGAGTGGTGGACGTGATCCATATGGACCTCAGTAAAGCGTCCAACAAGGTTCTTCATGGGAGACTGGTTAGCGAGGTTAGATCTCATGGAATACGGGGTGTACTAGCCATTTGGATACAGAATTGGCTCAAAGGTAGAAGACAGAGGATGGTGGTGGAGGGTTGCCTTTTCAGACTGGAGGCCTGTGACCAGTGGAGTGCCAAAAGGATTGGTGCTGGGTCCACTACTTTTTGTCATTTATATAAATGATTTAGATGTGAACATAGCAGATACAGTTAGTAAGTTTGCAGATGACACCAAAATTGGAGGTGTAGTGAACAGCGAAGAAGGTTACCTCAGAGTACAATGGGTTTTGATTAGATGGGCCAATGGGCTGCGGAGTGGCAGGTGGACTTTAATTTAGATAAATGCAAGGTGTTGTATTTTGGAAAAGCAAATCAGAGCAGGACTTATACACTTAATGGTAAGATCCTAGGGAGTGTTGCTGAACAAAGAGACCTTGGAGTGCAGGTTCATAGTTCCTTGAATCTGTACAAAGAGAAGCAGAGATAATATTTAAAGTCCTGTGATGATTCATCAGAACTTACTGATAAACTAATTTAACTCTGCTTCTCTCTCGACCAATACTACCAAACCTGCTTAAGTTTCTCCAGGACTTTGTTTGTGTTTCAGCCTTTTAGGGAGTTGACAACGTATATTTTGCCATCAAATGGATACTTTGTATTTTAACATCTATTCTCTGGGCTTTTGAGAGTGTGTCACTAACTCTGAAGCTGAGGCATTTTCTCTTATAAAATGCAATAACAGAGAAATAAAACTTCTTTAGAGATGTCCCTTAATTTTGTTATGTAATTCATCTTAGTATAAACATCTTTATATAACACATTTTTGCAAGATGAATCGTTAGGATTCATTGAGCTACAAAAGAATATTATAATGTATGCAAGCCTTTTCAAACTTCTAAAGTAGACAATAATTGTGAACTGTCAAGCATTTTTATTTGTTTCTGAAGAGCCATTTGGAAATCTTTTGTCATTACTGTAATACATTATAATAAAGCCACTTTCATAAAAAGTGGATCATAAATCATTCCAGTGATCAATTAAAAATTACAATTATACAATTAACCATTATAATTCATAAACTGTTCTGCAAATATTAACAAATCTATTCAAACACTGGACATTATAATATAAATGTGGCTTTTATTTCATGATTTTATGATTCACACTTTTGTTTTATAATTGTAATACCATCTTCAGCAAAGCCATTGATCCAGCATTAAAAAAATGGTATTTTTACCTTCCCACATATTGAACAAACCATGGCTAAAATAATCCTCAAAAGGAATAAGTGTTTAGAGGCTATCTTGCTGATTGGTACAGTGAAACCACATCAGATCTCATGGGTCTGGCAGGCATTGCAATACTGAACAAAGCCAAAAGCAGGATAAATCTTCATCTAATCTGTATTCAGCTTCTCTTTTCACAGACTGGAAAATATGTAGTAAACAATCCCACAAGCCACTAGGATGCAATCAGCTGATCAGGGCCGATGAGCTATTTCGGAGAAATGTAGTCCATATGTCTCCGAAGTATTTTTGCATCGGCTTAACTTTATAGGACAAGCATCAGAATCAAACAAGATGTATTCAACATTTGTCTGAAAGCAGCCTTTTGCTTTGGTTAATTGCCTAATTGTTCAGATAACAATTTATATAAGTACAAAGTTAAATTCTGTGTCATTTTTCTTGGCACATACAATTTCCATTGTCCATCTCTAAAACTTACCCACAATCACACAATTATTCACAGATTAACCTAATGGAATAACTATTAATAAAAAAAATTAGATGTACATTGGTTGAATAGATTCACTATAGCCCTCATAATAACATAAAAATCCTTTAAGGTCAAAGAAAATCTGTGTTAAACAGGAAGCTGATCAATTGACAATTGCCCTTTCTTGTAGCTTAATAGTTGCCCAACTTCCATTTTATACAAATGAAAGCTGTAATTTCCATTCTAAACACTACTAATTTGACATAAAGTATATGAGAGGTGTAAATTCCTGTGTATGATTATCAAAAAATCATGCATTTCCCAAAGTAGATGTATGTCCACTTTTTAAGTTATATCCAAAATGATGTGAAAGTTAAATAGAGAGTTTCAACATGGAATTTTTATAATTACAAAGCAATGATAGTTCCCATTTTACTAATTTGGTAGGTATGCAATGCACTTAGTTAGATACTGTTTGCGGGGTGCTTGCTTGTGCAAATTAGCCAACAGCTACTGCTAAAACAGTGACTACTCACAAAAAAAACTTAAAGCTCCCTATGAGTGTGAAATGCAAAGTTCAACGATAATTGAGTTTATATGTTATCAAACAAATTTGTTTCTTAGACAGAAAGAACAATGATTATCTGGCAGTGATTACAAGAAATTCATTATATCTTAAAATATGACAAAATTGTTAAGAGCGTTGTTAATCATAATCTAAATATGACTCTAAAAATAGTTTCAATCTTTGGTAATGTTTACAAGAACCCATCTGAAGAAGGATGAGGATCGTTAAGAATCAAATCCTTCATCAGTTGACTTGGAGAGGTTTCATCCCATTTATAAATGCACAGACTAATCACCAGAATGTAATTATGTTTAACATTTTTTAAGAATTATCTTTATGTTGCAACTTTGTAGGTTTGTACTCAGGTGGAGCAGTTTCACTCAGTTACAAATAACAATATGCTGCATTTCTCAAATAATTTCTTAGATGATATTACATATTAGAATCTGCAACCGTAAGGAAGAAGGCAGTGAAAGACTGATGGTTGAAATGTGTTGATGCACAAATTTAGTTTTTTAAAAAATATGTGAAGGGAATCAACCTTTCTGATCAATGTTGCTAAATTGCCTTATTGACATGTTTGGTTAGAACTATTCGTAGTTTCGAAAAGATTATTATAGAAAAAGAGATGGTATTATGACGTGACTTTTTTTTAAACCTTGGTTTCCTGTTGCCATTCTCCTTCACATAAATTTGATTCAATAGATTGATCAGTGGTTGAGCTTCAAAGCATGATTGGAAATTCGTAAGTATTATTCCATGAAGAATGGAAATGGGTAATGTATAACTACAGAACTATCATAGTAGGATCAACTGTGAAGAAATAATTGAAACTTATTAGCAGAGAAAAAGGCCTTGATGGGTGGTGGAGTGGTATTTGGGCTGGGAGGGTGACGGAGAGGGTAGAGAGGCAATTGAAAATGGGCTGCTTGCGATCAGAAGTTGAGTACAGTCATTGTGGTTATTTTGAGGTAGGAGAAGAGAAAGAAGAGATCAGACATTATGACGTGGGGGTGGGGGGAGGACAGTAGGGAAATTTGATACAGCTAAATAAACAGGGAAGTTCAACTATCCTGACATTATGGGTAAGAGAGACACCTTTTTATTCTCCCAATTCTCAATCCGTGGAAAACATTCAGCAGCGCTGAATTTTACAAATTGAGCTTCAATTGCACCCACAATAATTTGGTAGTCTGCCTTTCCACAACAGAACACTTGGATATCACGATATCGGGTGCTGTTTAAAAAAAAAAGGCAGAGGGCATGTGAATGGCATGTTAGGGAAATCTTCCACCGAATCAAATGTTAGGTCCTTTGTCACTCACACTGGGAGTTAATATTTAAGCTACAGTGCCTCAGAACTTGGACAAGTATCACCCAATTAAACAAAAGATTTAACAGTCATTTCTGATGAGAAAGGCATTTTAAGCATGTACATCTCTATAACTCTATGTATTACATTCCAGAACACTATGTCAGTATGGGCCCAATAACCTTCAGAAACACACCATAAAAAGTGAACAGACTAAACTGAAGAGGTGCAAACTGAGAAGTTTAGTAGCAGATTGTTACATCATTATTTGTAGAACCATTTAAACTTGAACTGCTGACTATTTCTAGCATTTCCTGCTTTTAGTTCTTCACAGAATTATACAGTGCAAGAGGTCATTCAGCCCATCATGGCAGCATCAACTCTCTGATCAATTTAACTTAATGCCAAACACTTGCCTTTTCCCATAGCCTTGCACATTGGATATTTAAACTGAAACAATGCTCTCTTGAATGCCTTAATTGAACTGACCCCAGTATACTTGCAGGCAGTGCATTCCAAATCAAACTGTATATTGTATGACAAAGTTTTTTTTTCCAATTTCTCAGTTGCTGTTTTTGCAAAATATTTCAAATTAATGCCCTCTAATTCTTAATCTGTATTTGAGCAAGAACACATTCTTCCTACCAATGCTGTCCAGACTCCTTGTGATTGAGAAGTTCCATCTAATCTTCCCAAAACCTTCTCCTCTTCAAATAAAATTGTCCCAACATCTCTCGTCTATCCTCACAACCAAAGTTTATCATTCTTTGAAACATTCTTGTAATTTTCTGTGATCTTTAAAATGCATTCACATCTTTCCTATAGTCTGACAGACACAACTGTAGACTATGGCTTAAGTCTAACCAGTGTCCCATTTAGGCGGCATTGCTTCCCTCTTATACTCTGTCCCTAACTATGAAGCATAGAATACTGTATGGATGTTTGTAAACAGCTCTGACAACCCAACCTGCCACATTCAATGATCTGTGCACTCATACACTCAGGTTTCTCTGCTCCTGCAAAACCTGTGGAATATTAGACCTTACACTGTCTCTTCGTATTTGTTGCATCAAAGTGTACCACTTTACATAGCCAAGGTCTCTTTTTCTAGGGTGGGAAGTCCAAAATTGGAAGGCAAAGATTTAAGGTGTGGAGGGGAAATATTTAAAAAGGACCTGAGGGATAATTTTTCAATGCAATGGGTGGTGCATTTATGGAGGGAGCTGCCAGAGGAAGTGATGGTGGTGTGTACAATTACAACATTTAAAAGGCAACTGGATAGCCATATGAATAGGAAGGACTTAGAGGGATATGTGCTAAAAGCTGCCAAGTGGGACTGGGTCAGATTGGGATGTCTGGTCAGCACAGATGAACTGGACTGAAGGGTCTGTTTCTGTTCTGTATGACTCTGTAATAGTAATAATTTCCCCACAATGATCATTACCTACCACCTATTCACCCACTTGTTAATGTGATTTAGAAGTTTTTTACTTCCATCTCTGTTGAAAATATTCTGTTGTCTCCAAACTTAAGTTATCCTCAGTTCAGCATGATCTAGGTCATTTATATCCATCAGGAAAAGCAACATTAACTCTGAAGAACTCAACTACAAAACTTCCTCTTGTCTGAAAAATACTGTACATGTTAACTGTGGCTGTGATTTGCTAATGCACTGCTGGTTTAAGTGTGTATGCGTTTAAACGGTTTTGAGAAATGGGATTGAGGGGAGGGAGAGAAGGATGTGAGGTGAGGGAAAGGGCAAGAGGTGGGGAAGAGGGGAGAGAGTGGAGGGGTGAATGGTGGATGGGAGGAAAGAAGGAAGCAGAGGATCAGGAGAGAGGAAAGTGGGGGAAGGTGTCAGGCAGAGGAATTCAGGAAAAGTGAGGATGTACACAGAGGGACCTAAAAGAGGTAGGGTTGCTTTAAGAGGTGATTTTTTTTTTTGAAGAGAGGTTTTGAGTCATAGTAACAAGCTGTCTCCTCCATCCCAATAAAGTAAACAGCTTGAGAGGTCTTCGGGCTTTTTTAAAAAAGTTGGTACACTAGAAGCAGCAAGAATGGGTGAAATCAGATTCCTACAGTACCAGGGTTTTGTTTTAGCTTTCAGTAGTTGTTGGGGTTTTGAAGCTGCCATACATCTCTCTCTGCTACAGCAAAACACGAGTATTCTTGCTCTCTGCCAGAATGCTTTCTTGATATTCTTTCTTCCTGGACTGGAGAAAAATTGTATGCAAGACAATCTATTTAATTGAATTTGCCTTTACCAAATGGTGTGTATATGGGATGTTACTATATTATTCTATTATTAATCTATTATTTTTAGTTTTCCAATAAATTAAGCTATACCAACTCTTCTTTCATTTGTATTTTAAATGCAGGGAAAGAATAAAATGTACTTTGCTTAAAGCGGAGTAGTATAACCAATTGAATTACATCAGGAACACAATGCCTTACACTTGCCTTTCAGAAAGATAAAAGTTAGGGTCTAGGCTACTTCCTTGATATGTTTGAAGGGGTTTAGCTTGGTCCAAACTTGAGGGGGCCTCCCCAGTTACGGTGCCCTCACTCTCCCATTCTTTCCTCATCCCCACTCCCCCCTCTGTTTCCATCCTCTTTCTGTCCCATATCCTCACTTCCTTCCTCACCTCCATCTTCACTATTCTCCACCCACACCCTGAGTTCTCACTGCCGCTCCCCCCACCCTGTTTCACATCTGACACCCTCATTCCTACCCCCACTCTTGTCCATCAGTGTAAGGTGTCCTTCACATCTTCACTACCCTCTGTTCTGTGTACTCACTGCCGCCCCAACCCCTGTACTCACTACCCTGCATTCTGCATCCTCCATCTTCCCATCCTGCTTCCGCACTCACTCCTACATCCTCAGTCTCATCCTGTCCCACTTCCTCACACCCCACCGGTGAATGCCATTGGAAAAAATCACATGCTTCTGTGCATGCGCAGTGTGGCCTTTATGTGTGATGCCATATGTAAATTCTACATGATGACAAACTGGGTTTGAAATCATGCGCATTCGTGTTTCTAGATTGGTGTGCAGTTGTGGATGTCAGCAAACACTGTCTTAACTATTACTCTGTTTTTGATCACCCAGGCAAGTTTCTATTCATGTTGCTACAGTCCCTTTTATTCTATGAACTATAAATTTTCTTATAAGTGGTATTGTATTAAATGCCTTTTGGAAATCCATATGTACATCATTGTCTTGTTTGAGTCAACCCTCTCTTCAAGAAACTCAAGCAAATTAGACAAATTTTCCCTTAAATCTATGCTGACTCTCTGAATCCATCTACATGTTTTCCGTATGTCCATTAATTCTTTACCAAATAATTGTTTCCAGAAATTTCCCCAGCACTAAGCTTAAACTACTGGTCTGTAATTACCAGGCCTACCTTCAATTTCAATTTTATTTTCTGGAACAAATGTTACTTTATTCCCATATATTATGCTTTCTATTGGTATAGCATACACAGCCAATTGCTCAGACGATTGTCGTAACACTGGAGAGTGAATGAGGAATTTATTAATGATCAGAGATTAGCTACAAACTTAAGTTTCACAGAAATATATAAAACTACATGTAGTTGAGGAAATCCTGGTCTATGTGATCCTTCTCTTCATTGGGTCTCCTTCCTCCAAAGACACCCTTTCCTCCAAAGAGGGTGTGTTCAACTGGTCCAGCTACCCTGCTATGTGGCCTCCTACCCCTCACCACTTACTGTTACTGCTCATGATTATGTGGTTATACCATAAGCCTTCTATGCCAGAGTGAAACAGGAAGGTAGGATTCACACCATGACCATGCACAGCTTGCTCCCCCAATTTAAATCATTTGGAGAAGCTGCTGAATGAAATGGAGATACTGTTTGTGAGGACCAGAAATTGTGTGCGCAAGACAGAAGTGGACACTGGGGGAAGGGGTGGAGAGGCAGTCACCCAAGTTTACTATTTATATATCTATCATGGTTACTTCAATAGCAGAATAGGCAGATTGGGAGAAACAATAGAGAAGCAAAACCTGAATGGGAAAAGCATTATATTTTTTGTATTATGACATATTTCTTAACTAAGATTTTGACAACATTGCATCAACTTAAGAAATTAGCTCCACACCAAGTCATACATGAGATTTTCTAATGTGATTCATTTAATACTAATGTAAGGATACAATAATCAGGAAAAATAGACGACTATGCATTAGATCACAATTAAATTTGATGAAATAATATGATAATTATTTAATTGTATTGCATGCAAACATCACTGAAATATTGCATAATTTCTAACCCCTTTTTTATGGCTATTATTAAAAAGTTTTCTCAGTTTTCTCTGTTTTGTATTTTTATGTTCAGTAATGTAATAAGATCTATGATTTAGCACCTTCTACAGGAAAATCTTAGTATTACAGAAAGATTTGCCATATTTTCAGGACATCAAAAACTATATTTTTGTTTCTTAATTTCATTAAGAGGTTTACAGAAATAAGTGATTTCACATTTTAAAAAATTAAGAAGCTGTGGAAGCTTTAAGGTACAGAAGTTGATTCATTTAACTCACTTGCGCAATGGTACTAAGGAACACAAATGTCTGATACCTGTTTGCGTGATTAAATCTTCTCACCTAAATTAATTTTAAGAATTTCTATTTCTGTAGTTATACATTGTTATGAAGATGTGGATATACCTTTGAGAGAGTATACCGGATCCAGCACCAAGAGTACTCATTAATGGTAACAATGCAACACTGGGTCGAACCACTCGATTAGCTCGTTGCTTGGAGACAAAAACAAATTTGAATTCAGCCAATCAGTTTAAATTATATCCAAAATATAATAAACTCTAATCAAGTTTTAATTGAGTATATTGGCAATCTTAAAAGCCAATGACACAATCTGATGCTCTGGAGTATAAAACCGGTGAAAATTTAACAGTTGAGAGGAGAACTGCCGCGGCCCAGCATGTGAACAGACTGTTTGAAAATAGTTCTCTCTTAAAAGTACCTTTTTGATCAATAACCTGTAATGCAGAAATTCCTAACAAGGAAAAAAGACACAGGAAGATCCGAAGACAAGAACCTACAGCTGCCTGGTTTTGAGATAAGAAGTGTTGTAATGTAAATTTTAATTGGGAATTTTAATCGGACTAGTATTATAGAAGGAAGCTAAAAGATAGGTTAGAGAAAGAAATTGTAAATAGTGGTTAGTTAATTATTCTCTGTTATACTTAAAGTAAAAATTAACGACTTTATTTCTTAAAGTAGTTCTTGGCCACTCGATTTTGACAGATTATTGCATGAGATAAATCTTTTCAGTGTTGCTGGTTTTACATTAAGTAGGAGGGTTTACCCCGTGTCAAAACACATCATTGCTTTCAGAGGTCACACCTATTATAACTTGTGCAGAGCTATATTTTGGCACAGAACTACAGCTTCTGAGTGTCTCAACTGGCAGGCCTTGATCATAACCATGTGTACTACTGTTAGAGGGCATCGCATCAGAGGCCTTGATCCAACTGAAAGTATGGCTATATTAAGTTTCAGAATCTCTTTGCAGTAATTATCACAAAAATTTGTAAACCTTAATCCCATAAAAGTCAATCCTATGATTTCTGGCCTAAGAAAACATTTTTTTTTGTACAGATATGGTGTCCCAAATTTAGTATCCTCAGGACCACAGCATACAATATTTGGATTTTCCCAAATTTTGGATCCAACGTGCTCCTAAGCACATTGATGTCATAAAAAATGACTTTGCTGTGGATCACAGGATGGGGAGTGCATGTTATGAGCAGAAATACAAAGTTTTAAAAATTGAAATGGGAAATGGGACAGGCAGAAATGATTAATTTCTGATACTCTCCCTTGAAAGCAGCTGGGAATGTTGCAATTGGATTGTTCTTGTCAGTGGAATCTGTGTATCTGGAGAATAGCTGTGTATCTGGACAACAGGGAGGACCAGGGAAGCAGGTCCTAAAGTACTGCAATGGAGTCAGATCTGCTATTCACAACTCTCACTGATTCCGCTCTTCCACAATAGCTCAAGTGTGGTTTCTTCATTCCTGCATTTGCATGAGCAGCACTGAAAGAATAAATGCCCAATTTGCATTACTGGACATTAGACACTGTATCTGTACTTTACATAAAAGTTGACCATATTTTTCCAGGTATCTAACCCTGAAAATTTAATAAGTGGAGAGTTTAATCATTCAATTTGTAAATACTAATGAAAATGAGTGTTGGTAAGTAAATTTGGAGTAATTTAATGAAAATGCAATAAAAAGCTATTTCAGTCTCAAGCAGTCAAAGAGTATTCAATGGGGAGAACCAAGTGGCTTAGACTAAATATGTTCCTACAAAGAAAAAGGATGGAATTGTAAAATCTAGAGATTCTTGATCATGAAGGAGTTTGTAGCTTATGGTAAAGCAGAAAAGGAAAGCTTGTGTCCAACACAAAAATTTTGCAAAAGAAAGCTGAAAAGAGTATGGCACATGAAGAACAGAAAATTAGGAAAGCAAACAGATGGCATTTAAGAATATTGTAAATTAAAATCAAGGAGTATCCAAAGATGTGATTTCAATCCACTGAGAACAGAAAATAATTGAGGATCTTTTTGACACAGATAAAAGTTGTTCAAGAATTCTTTGCATGTCTTCATGGTGATGCAGACATTGTAAATACAGAGATAGAATGTGAAATTTCAGATTTTATAAGCAGAAAGAGTGGAGGGATTAATGATACTAGCATCCACAAAAGTGCATAAATTTTCAGGGTTGGATGAAATGCAAAAAAGCTAAGGAGGAAATAGTGGAAGGTCCAATCATTATTTTTCCAATCTCACTGGATATAGGTGTTGTGTTGTGGGACTGAAAAACTGCACTAGATTAGAGTGGTGCTGGAAAAGCACCAGCTCAGCACTGTCCCTGCCAATCTCCCTTCCCACCTATCCTCTCCTCTGACCTATCACCTCCATCCCCATTCACCTATTGTACTCTTTGCTACCTTCTCCCCAGCACGCCCCCCTCCCCCCACCCAATTTATCTCTCCACCCTGGAGGCTCCCTGTCTCCATTCTTGATGAAGGGCTTTTGCCCAAAACGTCGATTTTCCTGCTCTTCGGATGCTGTCTGACCTACTGTGCTTTTTCAGCACCACTCTAATCTCGACCCTGGTTTCCAGCATCTGCTGTCCTCACTTTTTCCCCCTGAAAAACTGCACTGTTGTACCTTTAAAAAAGAAAGAGCAAGGTAAGGACCAAATAATAATTACAGGCTAGTCTGTTTAATGTCAGTACTGGGCAAGTTATTGGAATAAACAGTTGCTTATAAAAACAGGGATTAATTGAGAACAGTGTGTCTTTGCCAAGGGAACACTGTGCCTGACTAACCTAATTGACTGAGCAAATAAAAAGGATAATTCATAGGATAGTGTACTTGAAGTGATTTACATGGATTTTAGCTAGTTTTCTTTTAGAAAAGGTCCAATAGGGGAGATTGATTAAAAATGTCAAAGCCCCTGGATCCTGGGGAATGTAGCAAGCTGTACACAAAATTGACTGTAGCAGGAAACAAAGGATCATTATTGACGATTGTCTATACAAATACAGGTTGTATATATATTAACCTTTTCAATGTAAATGTAGGGGATATGTATCAATAAGAATGACCATCACACAGTCCTTGTGGAGACAATCCTGACTTCACACTGAAAATACACTATAGTTGTGCTATGTGGCATGGTTATTGTAGTGAATGGGAAGATTTCAAACCTATCTAGTAATTCAAAACTGGGCATCCATTGTAGTCCATCAGCACAGGTAGAATCATGCTCCATAACAATTTGCAAACTTGTGGTCCAACATATCCCCAACTCTACCATTATCATTAGGCCAGAGGAATCAACCCTGGTTCAATGAAGAGTGCAGGAGGGCATGCCAACACCAGAACAAGTCATAACTGAAAATGAGTTGTCAACTTGGTGATTGTACAAAATAGAGGAGAAAGTGAGGACTGCAGAAGCTCGAAATCAATGTTGAAAAGTGTGGTGCTGGAAAAGCACAGCTGGTCAGACAGCATCAGAGGTGCAGGAGAGACGACGTTTCGAACATAAGCTCTTCATCCTGATGCTGTCTGACCAGCTGTGCTTTTCCAGCACCACACTTTTCAACAATGGTACGAAACAGAATGGTTTGCATGCTGAACAACATAAAGAGCTAGTGATAGATAATCTAAGCACTAAACAACTCACTAGAGGAGTTACCCCATTCTCAACAATGTGGGAGCCTAGTAAACCAGTGCAAAAGACAGTCCCGGGATGATAGATATCAATGCTTTGCAGCGTGTTCCTGCTAACTGCTGTCTACCCTGGACTGCTTGCTCCTATTCTTGCTGCTGGCCACTTGGGTTGCCTGCTCCTATTCAAATGAGGAGAAAGTGAGGTCTGCAGATGCTGGAGATCAAAGTTGAAACTTTATTGCTGGAACAGCACAGCAGGTCAGGCAGCATCCAGGGAACAGGAGATTCGACGTTTCGGGCACAGGCCCTTCTTCAGGAATGGTTCCTGAAGAAGGGCCTGTGCCCGAAACGTCGAGTCTCCTGTTCCCTGGATGCTGCCTGACCTGCTGTGCTGTTCCAGCAATAAAGTTTCAACCCTGCTCCTATTCAAATCATTGGCTGCCTGCTTGTACTCTCGCATTAGCCCCCCCAGACTACCTTCTCCCACCAGGGCTGTCTGGTCACACTCTTCCCGCTGGCTGCCATGAGCTTGATTTCCCTTTTGTAAATTCATGCTGACTCTTTCTGATTCTACTGTAGTTTTCTAATTGCTCTGCTATAAAATCCTTGATAATGGACTCTAGCATCTTTTGCACCACTGATGTCAGATTGCTGGTCTATAATTCACAGTTTTCTCTTACTTCCCATGCGTATGGCATCAAGGAGCTTGAGTAAAACTGGATTCAATGGGAATCGGGGGGACAACTCTACACTGCTTGGAGTCACATTTGCCACACTTAAGGCTGGAATAGACAGGTTTTTGGTTTCTCAGGGAATTAAGGAAGATAGTGAACAGGCAGTAACTAGCATTGAGGCCAAACGTTATTCATAATGGTACTGAATTTGAAAAAAAACTCATATCTATTCTTCCTTGCTTTTCATATTTTCACTACAGCCTTTGACCCTTGCAGTCTAACCAGACAACAAGGCTGCTCTCTCATTAGACTGTTGGTGATTTAACCTGAGGACCACCATAATTCAAGCGAGAGGAGAAATTGAGAAGGACGGTCCTTCATGGTAACCTCAGCTGGTGATGGGAATTGAACACATGCTTTTGGCATCATACAGCTTTACAATCCAATCGTCCAGCCAATTGAACTAAATAGACCTCCAACTTGCTTATACTATCCCTATCAAAATGCCAGTTCCATCATGTCCAGTCAAGTGGAACTACCTCACTCACCAACACTTGGCTTAGTGGTTAGCACTGCTGCCTCACAGCTCCAGAGACCCAGGTTCGATCCCTGCCTCGGATGACTGTGTGGAGTTTGCACATTCTCCCAATGTCTGCGTGGGTTTGCGCCAGGTGCTCTTAATGTCTTACCACATCCATTGCTCGACCTTCATCAACTTGTCTCATCACATCCTCAAAGAACTCAATAAGGCTTGTGAGGCATGACCTGCCCTCACCTTAAAATGACCATGCTATCTTTAATCAAACTATGTTTTCCAAATGGTCATAAACCCTTATGCAGAATTCTTTCCAGTACCTTGCTTACCACAGATGTAAGATTGTAATTCCCGGGATTTCCCTATTCACTTTCTTGAACAGAGGAACAACATTCATCTCCATCCAATCATCCAGTTCTACTCCGGTGGAGAGTGAGGGTGCAAGATCATTGCCAGAGGCACAGCAATCTCATTCCTCACTTCCCATAGTAACCGGGTATATCTGGTCCAGTCCTGGGGACTTATCTATCTTGATGCTTCCCAGAATTTACAGCACATCCACTTTCTAAATATCAATCTGTTCAAGCCTATTAACCTGGTCCATGGTGTTCTCACTGTCAACAAAGGTCCTTCTCTCGAGTGAATACTAAAGCACTCATTTAGGGCCTCCCCTACCTATTCAGACTGCAGGCACAAGTTCTCCCCACTATCCTTGATTGGCCTTACCCTCTCTCTGATTATTCTCTTATTCCTCACGTACGTGAAGAACGCCTTTGGGTTTTCCCTAATCCTTCCCGCCGAGTGCCCACTCCTCAGTCCATTTTTGAGTTTTTTCCTCGCTACCCTGCGATCAAAAAGGCGCCGTTCTCATTGACCTAGGTTTTCGCGACCATCCTTGTACTCGATGATGAAGATGCCTCCGATCAGCTCCGGAACAACCGGTGACCTACCTCACTTGCGGCCACGAGCTGGCAACACGTTGCTAAGGAAGTGCAATATTCCGCCGGTTAGCGCCCCCAACAAACATGGCCGCCGCGCACGCGCAACTGGCACCTGATCCTCGAGCCTACAGGGCTCGGGCCACGGCGGAGAGGGCGGGATCTATTAGGAAGGGGGTGGGGTGGGGTGAGAGTAGGATTTATCAGCGGTGAGCGGCGATTGGAGGAGGATGGTAAACGGGGGCGGGGCGAGGGTATGTGGGCGGGTCGCGTCGGGGTCGCGACGCTGTGGAGTACGGTTATCACCGAGGGAGCGCGCGGCGGCGGCGGCCTCGGGAAATGGAGGCTGGGCTGGAGGAGGCGGAGCGCTATGTCGAAGCGGCGCAGCGTTGTTTAAAATGCGGTGAGCGGCAGGAGGCCCTGCACTACCTGTACCGGGCACAGCAAAGGTATCCCACCCAGCGAGCTAAAGGTAACAGCGTCCTGGGGAAATGCAGGGGTTTGTCGTGGCCTCAGCCCAGGCCCCGCTGAGACACAGGATCGTTCAGTGCTGGAGTATAGAGGATGCATGCCGATCTCAGGGAGAGCAGCTGTAAATGTGCACAAACTATTGGTGAGAGCAGTGAGACATATGGGACGGTTAATGTTTGGGGAAGGATCAGCCTCGTGGTAAACAGTTATATTCCTGTTGCTCCGACGCAGGCAGCTAGACTTGGCTAGTATTCAGACTGCGGAATGATCAGTGCCCATTAAATACTTGCCCATCGTCAGGCAGTGATCATCTCCAACATCAGCTCAAACCATCTCCATGTGACATCCAGGGGCATCACCAATACCGAATCTCCCACCATCAACAATGGAAAGTAGGAGTTTGTTGCCATCAGTGTGACTAATTGACCTGCATTTCCTCAGATGTCAAAAAGCCAAATTATGGTGCTATCCAGGGTTATGCCTTCCTGGGATGTGTTTTGTTCTCAAAATCATCTGCCACTGTGTTCTTTGTGTCTGCACATGTTATAGAGTCAAAGAGTCATATTTAATAATGGAACTTGCTAACAAACAAAATCAGCTTATATCCATCTATACTGTGATGCCAGGTCATCCAATAGTTTGAGTTGTGAGAGAGCCTTTTGTATAAAACATGTTCAGTTGCTACCTACAAATGTGCAGTTCTTCAAAGCACCTTGTTCTCCTGTGACTCCTTTACCTGTAAGGACATAATACAGTTGGAAAATAAAACAGTCTTGGACTACTGTTGTCCATTTGGTGTTATAAAACACAGTGCTGTGAAGAATGGCATTCTAAGAATTTGACCCTGCATCAGTGAAGGTGCTGTTCCACATGCATTTGCTGTCCTTGTTCTTCTGGATAGTGAAGGTTACAGGTGTGTAATTTGCTGCAATACCTGGTATGTACATGGTATATACTGCTGTCACTGTCAGTGCTGGAGGGAGTAACTGTTAAAAGAATGTAAGGTAAATGTGTAGGGTATGGATCAGCAGAGCACTTGCTGGATTATGGTGAGTTTCTTGATTATTGTTGGAGTTGCATACATTCAGACAAATGAAGAGCATTCCATCACACTCTTGACTTGTGCCCTCTTCCTATGCAGAAGCTTTGGGGTGCAGAAAGTCAGTTACCTGCTGCAGAATTCTCTTAGAACAGTCTCTTCTACCCATATTTTTATACATGTGATTCAGTTCCGTTCCTGGCTAATGGTAACCAATCTCATGGAGTGGTTAAAGGACTTTGACAGTGCTGTGGTGAGGAAGGAAATGGAGATCTTGAAAGAAGGCTGGGTTCAAATTACAACTCAGCATAAGACGTAGTAGAACAATTCCACAGGTTATAAACCTCAAATACAGATGATAATATTTCTGGGACTGTTAAACACAGACACAAAAAGACATATAAATGGTCTTGTCTAGAATGGCAGTTTCTCATAAAAGAGGTGTGGTTAATAAGTTTGCAGATAACACCAAAATTGGAGATGTAGTGGACAGCAAAGGTTACCCCCAGAATATAATGGAATCTTGATCAGATGAGATAATGGGCCAAAGAGAGGCAGATGGAATTTAATTTAGATAAATATGAGATGCTGCAGTTTAGAAAGGCAAATCAAGGCAGGATTTAATGGTAAGGTCCTTGGGAGTGTTGCTGAACAAAGACACCTTGGAGTGCAGGTTCATAGTTCCTTGGAAGTGGAGTCGCAGATAGTTAGGATAGTGAAGAAGGCATTTGGTATGCTGTCCAAAATTGTAGGTGTATTGGACAGCAGAGAAGGTTACTAGAGAGTACAATGGGATCTTGATCAGATGGGTCAGTGGATGTGAGGGGAAAGATATAAAAGAGACCTAAGGGGCAACTTTTTCACGCAGAGGGTGGTGCGTGTGTGGAAAGGGCTGCCAGAGGAAGTGGTGGAGACGTGTACAATTACAACATTTAGTAAGCATCTGGGTGGATATATGAATAGGAAGGATTTGGGCCGGGTGCTGGCCGGTGGGACTAGATTAGGTTGGGATATCTGGTCAGCATGTACAAGTTGGACCAAAGGGTCTGTTTCCGTACTGAACACCTCTATGACTCGATGATTGGGAGAGGAGCTGAGCAGGAAAGACAGTGGAACAGCAATAGCAAGAGTTTCTGAGAGTAATTTGTGACCCACAGCAAAAGTTCATCCCAATGGGGGGGACAAAAGCATACCTAAAGGAGGATGAAGCAACCATGGCTGACCAAGAAAGTCAGGGACAGCATAAAAGCAAAAGAGCAAGCATATAATGTGGCAAAGGAGATTGGGAAGCCTACAAAGACCAACAGGACAGTGAAGAAAGAAGTAAAGAAGATGATTAATATGAAGGTAAGGTAGTTGGAAATGTTAAGAGATTGAAAGAGTTTCTTTAGATACATAAAGGGCAAAAGTGGACATAGGATCACAAAAATGATGCTGAAGTAGTACTGGAGAACAAAGAAATGGCTGAGGAGTTGAATAAGTACTTTGTGTCAGTCTTTACAGTGGAAGACAGAGTACTATCCCAATTTCGTCCTGCTCCCCCCACCTCAGTCAAAGCAAAATGCCCCAAAACCTCCTTCATCTTTATTCCAGGCCCTGGAGGGACAGGGAACGATTGCCTATGTGCACAGAGACATGAGTTCATAGTCTCTGGAACAGCAGTTTTTCAATGAACTATATAGTCACCTTACAGTGAGGAGCATCCAGATAAGGCAACATACATATTGACTGGGTTACAATCAGTGAGTGTAAATAATGAGGGTTAAGCCATCTGTTGTTAGGCAATGAATAACTGACTTCACATAATAAATACTTTTCACCTTGTTAACTGGCCTTTCGTACTGAATGCTTCTAATATTGTTAAATGGCTCTACATAATGACTGCTATTCCACCTTGTTAATCCATCTCCCTTGCCTCCACCACCCCATTGTTAACTGTAAGTTCTTATCTGATCTGAGGCATGTTCAGCTGAACCTCTTGTTTCACAAAACTCAGAACCTGTTTCCCTGCCTGTTGATACGCTATACACAATGAGTACAGTGGTTGGAAAAACTGAAAGGTCGGAAAGTGGATAAATCACTTGGACCAGATGGGCTACATCCTAGAGTTGGAAATGTGTTGCTGGAGAAGCGCAGCAGGTCAGGCAGCATCTAGGGAACAGGAGAATTGACGTTTCGGGCATTAGCCCTTCTTCAGGAAGGGCTAATGCCCGAAATGTCGATTCTCCTGTTCCCTAGATGCTGCCTGACCTGCTGCGCTTCTCCAGCAACACATTTCCATCTCTGATCTCCAGCATCTGCAGACCTCATTTTCTCTTCAAAGATTACATCCTAGAGTTCAAAAGGACATATCTGAAGAGATAGTGGAGGCTTTAGTTGTGGTCTTTCAGGTAGCCCTGGAGTCAGGAAAGGTCGCAGAGGATTGGAAAATTGCTTAATGTAACCCCTCTGTTTAAGAAGAGAGGTTAGAAGAGTTTAAACTGGTTGGAAGACTTCACAAAGTGGCAGATGAAATACAGTGTGGGAAAGTGTGAGGTCATGCAATTTGGTAGGAAGAATAGAGGCATGGACGATTTTTTAAATGGGGAGAAAACTCAGAAATCTGAAGTGCAAAGGGACTTGAGAGTCCCAGTCCAGGTTTCTCTAAGGTAAACTTATAGGTTGAGTCGGTAGTTAGGAAGGCAAATACAATGTTGTCATTCATCTCGAGGACTAGAATATGAAAGCAGGGATGTATTTCTCAGGCCTAATAAGGCTTTGGTCAGACCACACTGAGTATTGTGAGCAATTTTGTACCTCTGGAAGAATGTATTCGCCCTGGAGGTTCACCAGAATGGTCCCAGGAATGAAAGGCTTAACATATGAGAACGTTTGAGGACTCTGGCACTATAATCAATGGCATTTAGAAGGATGAGAGGGATTCTGATTTAGATAAATGCAAGGTGTTGCATTTTGACAGGACAACCAGGGCAGGATTTACACAGTTAATGGTAAGGCACTAGAGAACATCGTCAAGCAGAGACACCGAAAGATTTGATACATAGTCCCTTGAAAGTGGTGTGGCAGGTAGATGTTTGCCTTAATTGGTCAGAAAATTGAGTATAGGAGTTGGGATGTCATGTTGCGGTTGTACAGGACATTTGTGAGGCCATTTTTGGAGTACTGTCTTTTACAATTGCCTCAAGTTGAACATTCAACAGCTGCTTAAAGCTAGAAGAAAGTGAGGTCTGCAGATGGTGGAGATCAGATTTGGGAGTGTGGTGCTGGAAAAGCATTCCTGATGAAGGGCTCATACTTGAAATGTCAATTCTCCTGCTCCTTTGTTGCCTGATCTTCTGTGCTTTTCCAGCACCCCACACCTGACTCTGATCTCCACCATCTGCAGTTCTCACTTTCTTCTAGTTGATTTTAATCTTACCGCGAAACCTCTTCCAAGGATGCCTACCTTAAAGAAGGTCTCCTCCTCTCTGTACAAGGATCTGTCTCTCTGTCTCTCTGTCTCTCTGTCTCTCTGTCTCTCTGTCTCTCTGTCTCTCTGTCTCTCTGTCTCTCTGTCTCCTCCCTATCCCCCACCCATGTGTGTGTGAATCCCCCCGCCCAAGTCATCTCCTCTACCCTGAAGCTCTTCAGCTACGTCCTGAAGCAGACTCACCAGCTGTTTAAACCTTTCTATTGGCTGTTGGACTTTTAACAACTGGACCTAATGTTTTTAACCATTCATTTTGCAAGGCAGACAATTTGCATTAATACAGCGTACCTGTAACCTGCAGTAGAACTGTATCTTTTTAATGGGCAGAATTTCAAAGACCGTGTAACATGCAACTTGATTGAGGCAAGGCATTTGTATTGTAGAATTTCATGATCACTTTTTTGGGAGTTATTGGGCAATTTGCAGTCAGTTTTGAATAAATGCAAATCAATGTTATTTTATTCAGCATATATAGTTTGGGTTTATCTCTTGTTTCAGCAGTTACTATCAACAGCTATGGTTTAAACATTAATATTTGGAAATACAATTTTCTTAAACATTTTGGTAAATTTTGAATTATGAATACCTGGTAATCACAATCACAAGTGAAGACTTTGCTATTTAAAGAAATTTTAAATTGTGCTTCTTTAAAATCTATAAATCATATGTTTCTCAAGGTTCAAATGCAACATTTCTAAAAAAATAGGTTTTGTTGATTTTGTTTTTTGTTTTCCTGTGCTTATTTTATTTTAATTTTAGCACTAATCCAATTAATTGTTAGAACTGGAAACTCAGCTGGCTGGAACTGTGACCGGGATACAAATAACGTTGCACACAAATCCAATAGATTGAAAAGGTGTGTGAATGCACCTACAGGAATCGGTGAAGCTGCCAAGAGTTACACTCGAGAGCAGCTGGAGGGTGTACAGAGGTGAGAATGCACTAAATATATTGCACAAACTCTTAAGTTATAGAGATGCATTTATTCAGTATTGATAAAGTTTAGATAAGTTGTACAAGAAGCTGCTTATCCCCCTCTCAATTGCTCAAATTTGTTGTTTGATTGAATATGTTCAAAAAAAAACACTTCTGTGGTAACTTAAACCACTTAATTGAAATGACTGATATTTTTGAGGAAAACAAAGACCTCAAATTAAGGGTCAATTGTACTTTTAAAAGCAGAAACATTGTTTTTTTACAATTCACCTGCCTCTTGTTATGTATTTGCATAAATGCTGTTAGTTTGTTCTAGTTGTTCTTCTAACACTGATTCATAGTACCGTAATAAGATGGTGTGTTGAAATACCAATAGTTTTCCACAGAAAAGTGACAAGTATGTGTGGCCACAATTCTACAGAATTCTCCAACTTAACTGTGCTGATCTGGGACAATGCTGATTGACAGATAGACAAATTGAAAAGCAGACATTGTCAGGTTAGTTGAGAATGACAAAATTGAATGTCAGATAGTGGGTTGCTAGGGATTTCAGAAATAAAAGGGGTGAAATAACTGTCACATTTTCTAAATACCAAATAAATGGGGTTTTGTGAGTATTATAAGATTGTATCTCCTTTGTGAATTTATATAAAGCTCTAAATTAGAAAGCAGTCTTTGATTTGTAAGCAGCTAAGTCTTGAGAGTAAGAAAATTGGAACACTCTCAGCTGCCTCCAACCTTGACAGTAATATAACTTTTTAAATCTCATTTATTATTGACTCCTATTCATGATTTATATCTTTTATATTGAAGATAAATTTCTTGTTTCACCTTTGATTTCACCATGCTACCTTCCAATTTCTGCCCTTCAAGGTCTTAACCAGTATTGTTCTGAACTGACTTAAAAGCTTAATAGAATCATATGATGTAGTCTCCCTTCAACGTCATTTTCTTAACTTGCACTTCTTTCCATTCCTGTGGCATTCCATTCCCTCAAACAAAATCACTGATTGTGAAACTTTGCGAGCTGCAAATTGACTGGCTACTGTTTTTTTTTCTTCATTACAGTAGTGATTTATATTCCAAAATCATTCAACAGCTGTGGAGTGTTTTGTAATGTTCTGCTGATGTGAGAGGAAAAAAGACTGCAAATCCAATATTTTCTTCCAATAAAATAGTGTAATTGAACTTTGGATTCTATCATGCAGAAAATGTTTATTTAGCAGTATAATATAACAGTGAAATGCAATTGAAGTGGAATTTACAAAATAAGATTGTAGTTTAGAAATCAGCATATGTTAATAGGAGTGGTAAATCTTACATCAGCTTACTGTAATAGAATGAATTTTAAATCAAATGCTTGATCCAAATGTTGCTATGATTTGGCACCAACTTTCCTATTCTGAATATTATGAATAGAATATCAAGGCTGTGTATATTTAAAAATAATATTCTACATTGAAAGGCCATAATTATAACAGTGGAATTTATATGGAATGTATGGATCTTAACTAGAATATTTAAGCACTTTGCTTGATATAGTATTGCACTTTGAAGTTTCGTTTGTATCCTAGCAGTAATTTGATTTTTCGATCAGGAGATATGGAAGATTTATGAAATTGGAGTTCCCTGGTACTTAGCTTAATTTATCTTTGGCTGTGACATGACTGATCTGAGAATTTTAATGTTGACTCTGAATACAGCAAACAAATGGACATAAAAAAAACTGCATTTAAAATGTATCTTTGTGCTGTTCTCCCAGAAGAGAATCTACTCTAGATCAATCTATTCCAGATCACAGTCTATCAGTTAATTGCTGTTTTGATGTTTTACAGGATAAAAAGATGTAAGAATTATTATGAAATTCTGGGACTTAGCAGAAATGCAGATGAAGAAGAATTAAAAAGATCCTACAGGAAGCTGGCATTAAAGTTTCATCCTGATAAAAACTGTGCTCCTGGTGCAACAGATGCATTTAAAGGTACAAAACTGAAAGTTTATTGCAATGATATAGAGTCCTAAACAATAGGGGGAAGGATGAGGAACTAAATAATTAGTCCAATATGTACAATTAAATACCTAAAGCATTGATTAGATTAAATTCCCTACAGTGTGGAAACCCACTCAGACCCATTTCCCTCTGACTAACGCACTTAACACTGGGCAATTTAGCATGACCAGTTCACCTGACCTGCACATCTTTGGACTGTGGGAGGAAACCGGAGCACCTGGAGGAAACCCACGCAGACACAGGGAGAATGTACAAACTCCCCACAGACAGTTACCCGAGGCTTCCCGGTGCTGTGAGGCAACAATGCTAACCACTGTGCCACCAAGACATCTCGATTGACGAGACATCTCTAATTTTAATGAAAACCACTATCAGTTTTAGAAACTTTAAGGTATGTTTTCATGTCTGAATGTATTCTCCAAATTCCTCCTAATATTTCAGTGTACATCACATGCAATGGATGGGTTACTGAAATCACTGCTTAAAATTTGAGTGATTTTTTTTGTGCTCTTTTCAGAACATTTTGATCGGAACTAGATGATCTCTCTATCATAGGATTATCACAGCATTATCTCTGTTACTGTTTCTCTTTTTAGTTTCCTGGAGATAAATTTTCATCTGTACTTTGGGCTTTTTTGTAGTCAAATTGGACTTGTTCCCAATTTAATCCTTCTGAGCATTTTTTTTAATAATGCATGAAATGGATGCATAGAATTTCTTTTTGAAATAAATTTGACTGCTATTGCCTCTTTTTAAAGAACCTTTAAAGTTTGTTGGCCCAAAAAGGTATTTACTGATTTTATTGCTTTCGAGTAAATCAGACACGAACAGCTAAGCCACCTAAAGGCTTAATGTTTTTAAAAAGCCAGTGAAGCTTCTGTCTGTTGCTTGATAAGAAACACATGACAAACAAGTAAGAGATGCACAGAAAACAGAAATTGCTGGAAAACCTCAGGTGTGGCAGATCTAGGGATAGAAAGCAGAGTCATATTTTGAGTCCAATAACCCTTTACTTAACTCTTCCTGAATTTTAATCATCATACTTGGACACAATTGCAACTACATATACTGCATTTGTTGTAAGAGGTAGTAAAGCATGACACAGGGTGGATATAATGAACACAGAATTTCACTGAAAACCCTTTTCTCAAAGAAATCAAAGACAGGGACCACTGATCATTGATGCTAGGTGTCATGAATGCCTTGGAAATGTAACTTGTGCAGTTCTGAAATCATGGCATCATGTTAGAAAAGGTTAATGACTTCACCCAAGTTGGGGAGAAATATGTATGGGTTTTCTTGTTTTTATTGTCCTCCCAGAATTCACACTCTTGAATTATTAAGTAGTTCATCCTTTACAGTACAGTATAATGAAGGGAAGTTCTAACTTTGCACCGTACACTGTGGTCACTCATCTTCTCTCATAACCATTACTTAATATTCAGAACTTCTTAAAAAAAACTTTCTCCTGCTTCGCTAATCTTTTGTCTCCTTGCTTTACCTGTTCCTGCTACTTGGCATAGTTAACTGCCACCCATATTCCTACTCAATTAACTTTGCAAAACAGATTGACATACAGTGCTTGACACTGATATAAATGGCCCTACTTTTTGATCCAATACTTACTTCAAGAACAGGACCTGTAGCTTGTCAGCACCTATTGCACTTTGCAGTGGGAAATGGCAACATCAATAACAATATGCTAAATTCTGAAGAAGAGTGATGCTGGACTCAAAATATCAATGCTCTTTCTGTCTCCGCAGATGCTGCTAGACCTTCTAAGTTTTCCCATCATCTTGTGCTTCTTTATCATTATACTGTTGACTGAGTGACTATACTATCACCAGCATATACACAATTAGAACATTTACTATGTCTCCATTTTTCCATCTCCCTCTTCCATTTTTGCCTTCTACCTAACTTTTCTGCAGATTGTTCATTACAGTTGAGACATGGAAGAAAGATAAGTTACTAAGGATTTTGTTTTTCAATTCTGAGTGGAAATAAAATGTTCCACTCTAGTATCTTGACCTGTTGGAAACTTTGCAAATAATTCTGAGGATCTGTCATTTTGTTCCTACTCATTGAAAAGTTGCTTCAAAGTCAGTGGAACCATAAATGGGCTTTTGTTTTCAGCTATGAATTTGAACATGCAGTTCAGATTGATCATTGACATAGCAGGTACACAGTCTCTCTGAAGTAGAAAGATGGACTCCATGAGGTGGAATTTGCAAAAAACCTTTTAACCATTATGAAGTTGTAATAAACAAAATATCCTTAGAGCAGGATCATATCATCATCCAAATTAGATGAGCTCATATTTGTGAAGAGGGAGATAAAAGGGACCAATACATCTTGTTCCAATATTGTATGTGTTGTGAGATATGAGGGTTTAGCCTAATAAATGCAACTGTTTCTTACCCATCTCAATTTCTGAAAATCTCTTGTGGACATTTTTGGGAATACATGAACATTTGGGTGGCACAGTGGCTCAGTGGTTAGCACTGCTGCCTCAGTGCTGGGGACCTGGGTTCAATTCCACTCTTGGGTGGCTGTCTGCACATTGTCCCCATATCTTCATTTGAGTGCTCCAGTTTCCCCTCTCAGTCCAAATATATGCAGGTTAGGTGGGTTGGCCATGGGAGCTGCAGGGTTACAGGGCGAGAATCTAAATGGGATGCTTTTGGAGGGACAGTGCAGACTAGAAGGACCTCTTCTGCACGATAGGGATTCTATAATATGTACCAAACATATAACAAAATCATGCCATTTTCTGTAATACTACTAATTGCCACCTTTTTCCCATATCCCTAGTACGCTTTTGTTTTTGTTTGCTCAGTCATTTATCCATATGTTCTTAAATGTATCGACAAAGCTTCTGCCTTCTCCATTAATCAGGTGAATGATCTCTATAGCCTTGCAAAACATTAGTATAGATGTTTCTCCTACCCTGTTCCAAATTTCCTATATTCAATCTGGTATTTTTAGTCCCTCATTCTTGTTTAGTTCAATGAAGAAATCCTGTCTGCTTTTGTCTTACTGTTCCCTGATCTACTTTGCTGTAATGAAGAAAGTGATTAATTTTTGTGTATGTGTAGAATTTTACTTACACTGGACATCTTTCCAATGAAACAAGGCAATATACTGCAGATTCTGGAAATTTAGTTGAAGACAATGACCTTTTCATTATAAGCATCTTAATAAATCTGCTTCATACTTGATCTAAAGCTTCCATATTCTTCCTGTGTTATGGAGGAAACTGCTTTCACCACACTGTTTAACAGTATATTCCTGACCAGCATAACCCAATTTGAATTTTTGGTTCTTTTCTCAACTGTGTTAATTCCCTACCATCTGGTTATTGCTCATGAAAATAATTTATTGTTTATCAATGTACTTCATTTCCAAATTATGTTCTATAGCTGGTTAGGAGCATAATAGTGGGTGGCACGGTGGCACAGTGGTTAGCACTGCTGCCTCACAGCACCTGAGACCCGGGTTCAATTCCCGCCTCAGGCGACTCACTGTGTGGAGTTTGCACGTTCTCCCCGTGTCTGCGTGGGTTTCCTCCGGGTGCTCCGGTTTCTTCCCACAGTCCAAAGATGTGCAGGTCAGGTGAATTGGCCATGCTAAATTGCCCGTAGTGTTAGGTAAAGGGTAAATGTAGGGGTATGGGTGGGTTGCGCTTCGGCGGGTTGGTGTGGACTTGTTGGGCCGAAGGGCCTGTTTCCACACTAATGTAATCTAATCTAATTTTCATCACCAAAATTAGTGGTATAGTGGAAAATGAAGAAGGTCATCTGAGATTACAAAGACATCTTGATCAATTGAATCATTGGTAGTGGCAGATGGAGTTTGATTTGAATAAATGTCAGGAATTACATTTTGGTAAAACAAACAGGACAAGACTTACACAATTATTGGTAGGGCCTTGTTGTAGAGGAGAGAGACTTAGGGGTACAGAATTGTTTGAAATTTGTGTCACAGGTAGGATGGTTAAGGCATTTAGCATGCTTGCCTTTATTGCTCGGACTTTGAGTATATGAGTTGCAACATCATATTGAAGTTGCACTGAATGTTGGTGAGGCCTCTTCTGGAGTACTGTATTCAGTTCTCGTCGTCCTGTTATAGGAAAGATATTATTAAACTGGAGAGAGTTCAGAAAAGATTTATGCGATATTGCTGAATATGGAAGGTTTGAGTTATAAAAATAGGCTGAGGCTTCTTTCGCTGGAGTGTCGGAGGTTGAGAATCTTATGGAAGTTTAGAAAATCATGAGGGGCATAGCTAAGGTTAATAACAAAGGTTTATTTTCCGTATGATGGGTGAGTTCAAAACTAGGGGGCATATATTTAAGATGAGAGGAGAAAGATTTAAAAATAAAATGAGGGGCAACTTTTAGTGGCTAGTGTGTGGAATGAGCCACCAGAGGAAGTGGTGGACGAAGGTACAGTTACAACACTTAAAAACATTTGGATAAGTGAGTGCATAGGAAAGGTTTGGAAAAACATGGGCCAAGTGCAGGTAGGTATGTCTAATCTTAGTTTGGGACCATGGTTGGTGTGGACTAATTGCTCAGAAGGGTCTGTTTCCATTCTTTACGACGCTGACTCCATCTACGTGTGACTAATATCTAAAAGTCTCTACATTTAGTATTTGTTTGGTTTTTGTCACAATTCAGGAGGCAAGAGAATTGGCTCTTTTTAATCTCCTCTGGTTGGATGCAATGCATATTTATTATTTCTTTTTAAGCACTTACTTTTACTCAAAGTGTAAAAACTAAATTTTAATTAATCAAAATTAAGGAGCCAATTCAAAGCTATCGAGTGGAAAAAAGAATTTTATTGCCTACTAATCTCAAGGAAAACAGAATAAAATATTTTTAAAAAGTTTTACATATACAGGTTATAAATGTAAAAATGTAAGTGGATGGGGTGGTGAGAGCATCTTATACATTTTAAAGTTATTAGAGTCATAGAATCCCTACAGTGGAAACAGGCCATTTGGCCCAACAAGTCCACACCGACCCACTGCAGAGTAACCCACCCAGACACATTCCCCAACCCTATTACTCTACATTTACCGCTAACTAATGCACCTAGCATTGAGTGTGATTAGCTGTTGTCAGATTTCTTCAATATTTGTGAAATAATTAAAATTTTGAGACAAAACTTTCTTGGTATTATTATGAATCTGTTTCATTCTCCCTCTGCTGTGCCAAGAAAATTACTAAATTGTGATTTGTTTATATACTCCTGAATCTAGCTCCATTGTCTTTCCAAACTGAAAACTCCAGGCAAATCTTTAATTCCTCCAATATGGTAATTTAACTTACGAGTGTGAGCTAAGCAGGAGGTGCAAATTTTTTGATTTTGTATTAGTAGTCTGGTTTCACAGTCTTTGAAATTCGCATTTTATTCAAAAACAATGTAGTTAGTTTAATGTAATAAGGGCGGGTGAGATCAGTATATCTCTGTTTGGGTCTGTATTTGTCATCTTTAAAAGTCTGATGATGAAAGTTGATTATTGATGGTGCATGTTTGCTATTTCTGTAGTACTCTCTCTAAATTTATCACTGTGTTGAATAATATTGTTAGAATAGACATGAACAAAATTAACAAGAATTTAATGGTGAAAATACTAAATACTGAAATTACTGATATCTACTTTAGCAATAGGAAACGCATATGCTATTCTGAGTAACCCAGAAAAAAGAAAACAATATGATGAATATGGAGAGCAACCACCAACTGTCCATCGTCCTTATGCTGGTGGTTCAAATTATTACAGAGAATTTGAAGCAGATGTAACGCCTGAAGATCTGTTCAACATCTTCTTTGGTGGAAGATTCCCCACAGGTTGGTCTTGGAAAAATATAATTTTCGCTATATTTAAGGAGTTTAACTAAATGGAAATTATACTATGGTCCAGAAAGATGGTTACTGCAGCAGTGTGACTGGCAGTACAAATGAATACCATGCAGAAGTCTGGACACAACCGTGCACAAGTTGTACTGGTAGTTAAACATCTGATGGACACATTCCCAGCATTTGGAACCTTCTGGGACAGCATTTCTGAGCCTGAATAGGCAGGAGTGTTCTGGATTTCTTATGTGTGTAGTTATCCAAGAAATTTTAGTAAACTTGCTCTAATTTCTGGGGAACTGTAAAACTTGACCTGTTGCCCTACCTCAGAACCTGATCCCATTATTATCACTAACTACCTACCACTCACCTGTCTATTAAATTACCCAGGTATCGTCCTGACCTCTTACCCACTTCACTCATTGTGCTCAATCATTCAATAAGAATCATCACAGATATGGTAAATAAGAAAATCTGGTTACCAAGGTTAGATCTCATTGAATACAGGGAGAACAAGCCATTTGGATACAGAACTGCCTCGATGGTAGAAGACAGAGGGTACTGGTGGACAGTTGTTTTTCCAACTGGAGGCCTGCGACCAGTGGAGTGCCACAAGGATCGGTGTTGGGTCCACTGCTTTTCGTCATTTATATAAATGATTTGGATGTGAGCATAAAAGGTATGGTTAGTAAGTCTGCAGATGACCTGAAAATTGGAAGTGTAGTGGGCAGCAAAGGAGGTTACTTCAGATTATGACAGGATCTTGATCAGATGGGCCAATAGGCTGAGAAGTGGCAGATGGAGTTTAATTTAGATAAATGTGAGGTGGGAAAACAAATCTTAGCTGGACTTAGACACTTGATGGTAAGGTCCAAGGGAGTGTTTGATGATCAAAGAGACCTTGGAGTACAGGTTCATAGCTCCTTGAAAGTGAAGTCACAGGTAGATAGGATAGTGAAGAAGGTGTTTGGTATGCTTTCCTTTATTGGTCAAAACAATGTGTATAGGAGTTGGGTGGTCATGTTGCGGCTGTACAGGACTTTGGTTAGGCCAACTTTGCAATATTGTGTGCAGTTCTGGTCTCCTTCCTATTGGAAGGATGTTGTGAAATTTGAAAGAGTTCAGAAAAGATTTAGAAGGATGTTGCCAGGGTTGGAGGATTTGAGCTATTGGGAGAGGCTGAATAGGCTGGCGCTGTTTTTCCTGTGGCATCGAAAGCTGAGGCGCTCACCTGATAGAGGTTTATAAAATCATGAGTGGCATGGTTAGGATAAAGAGACAAGGTCTTTTCCCTGGGGTGGGGGAGTCCAGAACTAGAGGACATAGGTTTAGGGTGAGAGGGGAAAGATATAAAAGAGACCTAAGGGACAACTTTTTCACGCAGAGGGTGGTATGTGTCTGGAAGGAGCTGTCAGAGGAAGTGGTGGAGGCTGGTATAATTGTAACATTTAGAAGGCGTCTGGATGGCTATATGAATCGGAAGGGTTTAGAGGGAAATGGACCAAGTGCTGGCAGGTGGGACTAGATTGGGTTGGGATATCTGGTCAGCATGGACGAGTTGGACCGAAGGGTCTGTTTCCATGTTGTACATCTCTATGACTCTATGTAATGACATTATTTCTTTCAGAAATTCTAAATAACAAATTTATTACACTTACAGTTCGTCAATATCATTAATTGTTTAAAAGAAACAAAAAAAATTAAACAATGCTCTACACAATTTATTAAACTTGCCTAGCAATTTTAATCTCTTTGTAGTGTGTTACTACACTTAAGGGGTGGTCCCAGCTCTTCTGTGCCGCATCACACCGTACCCACCCTTCTACATTTGGGCAACAGTTAGCTTAACCATAACAAGCATGGATGGAGAAGTATGTCATTTTCCCATGATTGGCATTGTTCAGAACAAGTCTCTCACCAATCGGCTAGTGTATAATCAAGGATTCCAGTAGCTTTGCAAATCTAGATTTCCATTATCCTCAATGTTTTGTTTCTACGTGAAAGTTGACCTGATTAAAACCTATACTAGCAATCTTTAATGGAAGAAGGCAATGAAACAGAGGCATCCATGATATGCAAGCAGTTCTGGTTTTCGAGTGTTTCACAACTATAAATAATTTCTGAATAACCTTGATGAGTTTGTGGGTTGTGCATTTAGAGAAGCCGCACAGGTTCCCAATCGATCATTGGAAGTAGCAAGTTGCATATAGATTTAATGCAACCTGATGAGGTGGTCAAGATAGTTGCAAGTCCCACAACAGCAGATGGCATAGTTCTCTGATCATGTCCAGTGACATCCTTAGTCTGGGGTGCCCAATGCCACACTCATCTGGAGGAAATGACATTAAGGATGATATCTCTCTGCCTCTAGTACCTCTTTCACGCCAAAAGTGTTCCTTCTGCTGCAGTTGCTTCGTGGGGTTATTCAACAGCCAGGGAAGGTTGGTGCAGGTCTTTGGCTTGCTCGCACATTTGCCTGCACCTTCATTTGTCTAGTGGCCATGGTATCGATAATCCCTGCTGTGGTTGGATCCATTGGTCTTTGTAATGGACCTGTCTGGGGATTTCAGAAACAGAACAAGTTCTTGGTAAAGTGAGCAATTAGCATTAACATCTTGCACAGTGAGGGTTTAAAAAGTAGTCCTCAATACAGTGTGACAAAGAGGACCATTGTAATCCTTTGGGCCTTTGATATAGTGGACTTTATTCTGATTGGAGCAGTACAATGCAAATCTAGTTGGAGATTTTAAGTGTACAGGTTGTTCTGTTGTAATGCGTGTTTCGTCAACGATTGACAAACTGAGGACACTGTTTCTACAGCATGAATCTTTAAAATGTGTGTTGGCTGTATCGCGATTATAGTGCCAACACTTTAAGCACTGTTTGTAAAGTGCAATTTTTCTATAATGTGGGGTTGCACAAGAATATAACTATTGTGTTATAGAAGAACTGACTTTAGGAGGTTACTGAAACCTTGCCTCCTTATCGTCCATGTCACCCAAGGATACATGCATTGTATAGAAGAATGTGCTGTCAAATACATCCAATGTGAGGAAATCAGCTCTATGCCCTCGCACAGCCTATGAGATTCTGAATTATGACTTTCAGGTGATATTGTTTAGTCATCTGTGATTGCTTCTGCTTCAGAGATCACTGACACTGTTCAGCCTATCTGTGGTTAGGATTTGCACGCCATGTATTTCACATGCAGGATACTGTGATTACAGATACCTTTAATCTGTACTGCGTAAGTGTCTGATTAATAGAACTGCCCCTTGCATTGCTGACAAGTAGAGCCCACATGCTCAAACAGCTAGAAAAAACCCACTTACCCTCCCTTTAATGTAGAGGCAGTCTTTTAATTTTTTTTGCCATTGCATAATGAAAACGATGAAGGTAAAAAGACTGAGGTTGATATGTTTAGCTCATCATCTTTTACAGAAATGAACGTACATTCAAAATTGGTATATTAAAAACATAAAATATAGGAGCTGGAGTAGACCATTTGGCTGTTTGATCTTGCTACAGTATTCATTATGATTGTGTCAATCATCCAACTTAATTCTCTGCTCCTGCTTTACTCCCATATCATTCGAACCCTTTAGCCCCAAGGCTATTTCCAACTCCTCAAAATCAAACAATGTTTTGGCCTCTGGGGCTCAAGGAGTGAACCAAATTGGTCTGTGCAACATGGTCATCATCCAGATTTATTCATTTGATTTGATTCCACGAGCTACATCTGTGGGATTTGAACCCACATACTCTGAGTAATTCAGTCCAGAGCCTTGGTTTCTTCATTACTTATCCAGTAATGTTATCACTATGTCAGCATCTCCCTGTAGCTATGTTCAAAAGATACATTACTATGTGCCTGTTATAATATATTTTGATAGGCAGTATTTGCATGCCCATAAATGTAAGATGCTTGGATTCTTAAGTGTACAGCACTGATGAATCTAAGAATAGCTAGGACCAATTCAAAACTGGTTACACTTAATTAAGACTTTGCTGACCTGACATTCTGTCAGTATATGAAATGTTTATCATTCGCATATCAATGAAATGTAGAAAAATTCAGTACTTCTGATTGGAAGAAGAGAACCATTTTATTAGCTTTACTATTGCACTTCACTATACCAGTTTCTCAGTTTGTTTGCATTTGTTAAATGGGGTAGCCTTCTGACGACCATATTTTTTTGACAGGTAATATTCATGCCTATACAAATGGAACAACAACATACACCCATATTTACCGCCGGCGTCGTTATATGAATGACCATGTGGAAGAAGAAGAACAGGAGGCTAGATCTCAGGTTACTGTTAACATTTCTATGAGCTTGAACATGTCAGATTAAGCCATTAAACAGTATAGTGGTTTCAGTTTTATTCCTTAATACCATTTTCATTTGGAAATAACTGAAAGTTCCTGTATTCCTAAAATTTATAGACTTAACATGTTTGTTTTATCTTGTGTTAAATGCCTGTTAGACCTAATTGTAATTAATGGTCAAGTTTCTGCAGTGGAATAGATTTGATGATCAAATCTGTGGTAAAATTGTATGACTGGCTTCTCTTTTCCATTTGAATCCGATTGCCATCCAGTTAAAGCCAGTGTTGATGAAAAACCTCCTGACATAATTAATTGGTCGTTTTATACACAGAAGGGATCAGGGAGGAAGGACATTTTAATGTATAGTCAACATGGTGATATTATACGAAGGTCCCTGCTCTAAATAACCAGACTATGATTTACGTATTTTTTTTAATAATGCAGCAATGATTTTAAAAATATCTTTAAAGCATATGTGTAATGTATGTATAGGCAAAGAATTGACATAGATTATACATAATAAGGAAAGAACTTAGTTGCTGGGAAACAATATTATGCTACTGGGATTAAGGAAATACTGAAAACAAGGTTTCTCCCATTGTGCTTTGTTAATTTGACTGTTATTTTCTTGCCCATTTTGCAGGGAACATATTCAGTATTTTTGCAGCTGTTGCCAATATTTGTATTAGTTCTTGTATCACTTGTCGCCCAGTTAACAGTGATCAACCCTCCTTACAGTCTTTACTACAAACCGTAAGTTTAATATTTTCAAAATATTATCATGCTGTCATTGTTCTACAATTGGTGAGGGAATGGTGTAAGTGGTCATAATTCTTAAGTGGAAGTTGAATATAAATGATATATTGCTTTTTTAAAAGAATCTAAATAGTTCAGTGTTAACAGTTTTATTTGTATTTGTTCCTGCAGCTGGCAAGATTTGCCAAGTATCAGACTTTGATTATTTGGACTTGTTCAGTCCATTTTGTTTTTAAACTACATTGGAAAAAAATGGAGGGTGCTGTAAATTCCTTTATCAATAGGATCTGGATTCAGTGTTGAGAATGTGGTGCCAGAAAAGCATAACCGGTCAGGGAGCAGGAGAATCGACGTTTTGGGCAAAAGCCCTTCATCAGCAATGAGGCTTGTGAGCTTGGGGGGGGGGGGGGTGTGATAGGTCGTAGACGAGAGTGGAGTGAATAAGTGGGAAGGAAGATGGACAGGTCATGAGGGTAGTGCTGAATTGGAAGGTTGGATCTGGGATAAGGTTGGGGAGGGAAAATGAGGAAACTGGTGAAATTCATATTGATCCCATGTGGTTGGAGGGTCTCAAGGCAGAAGATGAGGCGTTCTTCTTCCAGGCATTGGGTGTTTAGGGTTTGGCGATGGAAGCCTCATCTTCTGCCTTGGGACCCTGCAACCACACTGGATCAATGTTCACCAGTTTCCTCATGTCCCCTCCTCTCTTCCCCCCCCCCCACCATTTTATCCCAGATGCAACCTTCCAACTCGGTACTACCCTACCTGGCCATCTTCCTTCTCACCCTCCAACCACATGGGATCAATATGGATTTCACCTATTGCACAATCAGCTACCTTACCCTAGTCGGTCCCATTTATCTCTCCACTCCTCAGCTTACAAGCCTCATTCCCTGATGAAGGGAATGTCAACTCTTCTGCTCCTCAAATGCTGCTTGACCTGCTGTGCTTTTCCAGCACCACAATTTCGACTCTGATTCCAGTCCTCACTTTTTCCTCTAGATTTAGTGTTGATTAGTGTGTTTTGGTTACTATATTTTTGTAGATTAAACTGTTCTATTTCTTTAAAGATTATATACTTTGGTATGTTGCTTTTAGATGGGGGTGTTGGTTAATTGACTTTACTGGACAGATGATTTGCGATGGGTGGGTGGCTTCTGTTTTCCATCCCAGCTTCAGTTACTGTGAAGGTCCCACGTCAAGTTCTCCTTGCCTAAGGTGTGGTACTCCTCTGGTTAAGCTACCACCAGTTGTGTCTCTCTAATGAGAGAGCAAGATGTGTGATAAATCAGATAAAACTCTGCCTACTCAAGTAAAAACGTGAACGTGGTACATTATCAAAAAAGAGGTAGATATCTTCCCGATTTTCTGTTAAAATTCACCTGCACCAATTAATTTGTTTTCATTGGTTATTTATCTTGTATGTTGCTTTTGTGGGACATTATAGGTGAACATATCCAATTTTACATAAAATAATTGTAACCATTTCTTTGAGGAGTAACTAGTTTAGTTGGAAAGGCTTCAATGTCCAGAGAATGTAAAAGGCACTATGTAAATGTCCTTTATTTATCCCAGCAAGTTAGAAAAAATAAACCTGATTGCAATGGAAATAAGGTGCATGATACAAGATGGAAGATATTTGCTCAGGCTTTCTTTTTCTTCCTAGTTACTAGCTTCAAATTATATACCAGCATTGGCAATGGAATTGGCATTCACAGTCATGACCCTTTCCTCAGTCATTCCTGGTTACATCCAGCATTCACTTTCTTTATTGATACACAAAATCTCGTTGTAGGAGGAGTGCAAATGTTGGTGAAATACTATTTCAGAATCCCTAAATGAGAGAATTCCTGGTGGGAGAAGAGATCAAGTTTTTCTGTGTAAATGTATCTTTTCTTAATGAGCAAGCATGCTAATTTAGTATCAATACAAAATAAATGGGATATTAATAATAAGGGCATATGCATCGGTTTTCTAGGTTTAGTACAACCACAAGAGGGCAGAATTACATTTTAATGTTCGTGCTGGATTGAAAAATGAAATGTACTGAAAATTGATTTTAAAAGTTGGGTATGCATGGAAAGAGAATTGTAAAATATCATAGATATTGGAAAGCTGAACAAGATGATGGCCATAACAAAGAAATAGTGCCTTACAAATCATTAATACATTTGTTGCACAAGAATGTACAAGCTTGTTTTTGCTCACTGCAATAGTGTATTTGAAGCCCTGCTATTCTGACTGATCACAAGTTAAGATTTTAGAAGAATATGCAAAAAAACACCCTAAACCTACCTGATTTTCATACCCAGTTTAATAGTAAATGTGGACCAGGTTTTGGTACTTAACAAGAATCACTACCTAATCTATCATGTGTAATTTAGATTGTAACTACAGGTAAAAATTAAATTTAATTAAATAAACTTTAAATTTGTAAAGTCAAAGCCCCTAATAAGTTTCCCCTTAAAGAGAAAGTGAGGTCTGCAGATGCTGGAGATCAGAGCTGAAAATGTGTTGCTGGAGAAGCGCAGCAGGTCAAGCAGCATCCAGGGAACAGGAGAATCGACGTTTCGGGCATAAGCCCTTCTTCAGGAATCTGAAGAAGGGCTTATGCCCGAAACGTCGATTCTCCTGTTCCCTGGATGCTGCCTGACCTGCTGCGCTTCTCCAGAAACACATTTTCAGCTCTGATCTCCAGCATCTGCAGACCTCACTTTCTCCTCAAAGATTCCCCTTAAAGACACAGACAGGGAAAAAAAAATGAATGGAGGTGAAACCGAAAAAGCAATTCCATAATCTTTGTTCACTGGATCTGTTGGGTTGATTCTTGCTGATCCAAAGGTTTCTCCTTGACTTTTGTCTGAACTGGAAGCCAGTAGAAGCAGAAGCACAGGGTGGCTTTTTTTTGTGTGAAATGTCTCACACTTGCCTAATTCAAAGTCACAATTTGTAGCATCTACTGAAAGAAAGGATGTTGTTAAAGGTTCAAAGATTTGAGGATGTTGCCAGGGTTGGAGGCTTTGAGAAGCTTTGTTGCCAGGGATAGGTTGATTGGGCTGGGGTTATTTTTCCCTGGAGCATTGGAGCTGAGGGGTGATCTTACAGAAGTTGATAAAATCATAAGGGGCATGGATAGGGTGAATAGCCAAGATCTTTGCCCCAGGGTAGGAGTTTCCAAAACTAGAGGCCATGAGTTTAAGGTGAGGGGGCAAGATTTAAAATGGACCTAACTGTTTCATACAGGCGGTGTGTGCGCATAGAATGATCTACCAGAAGAAGTAGTGGAGGCTGGTACAATAACATTTAAGTCATCTGGATGGGTATATGAATAGGAATGGTTTAGAGGGATTTGGCCAGAATGCTGGCAAATAGGATTAGATTAATTTAGGATATCTGGCCAGCATGGATGTGGGTCTGTTTCCATGTTGTACATTTGGATGCATGTGTGACAAGTTGGTATATCTCTGGTTTAAAATGGCTTAATGCAAGGAACTGAGTTTTTTGGCAGGCTGCAGACCTGCTAGATCCTTTTCTGGATTGACTAGCTTCTCTCTGTCTTCTCTCCCTATCGCATGGTTTTTGACAAGCAGAGGACTCCAGTCAATGAAAATTGGCCACTGTACCTTGCCAATGAGCTTTGCTTAAAAACAACCCCCCCAGTTTCAAGTTTGTCTGCATAATACTGGAATCCACAACCACAGAGTTTGTAATAGGTATCAAATTGCTTGCTTTCAAAACATCCAGCCGCTCTTTGTAATTCCTTGCTTTTAAATCGATTCTTTCTCATTTTAAATCACGATTTAAAAAGCAAAAAAATGTGTCTTTACACTTGTAAAAGTAAATCCCCACTGTCATTGTACCCTTTAAGCAATAAAACCAGTTATTGTGACCTGCTTAAAAAAAAAAGTATATAGATATCTTGGTCCTACTGCTAACAATATATTTTCAACACTGGATTGCAAAAGTAGGAAAACCAAAAAAAAAAGGATGACATTGATCTTTGTATTAATTCATACAAGGCCTGAAGTGTTTAATTTAACTTTTATTGGAAGATCTCTGTCAATTACAATTATACTCTGAGCTGGAAGAGCCAATTTTAAAATTATTTCAGTCCTGATTCGCCATAAGACCACTCCAGGTATGAAAGTATTTCCTCAGTTTTACAGAATTCTTCAAGAAGTTCAAAATACTGATTGCATTCTTAAGCAGTGGTTCATTTGGTCCACATGGTACAGCTAGTGACTGTAGTTAGAGACAAAAAACTGCAGATGCTGGAATCCAAGGTAGACGAGCAGGAGGCTGGAAGAACACAGTAGGCCAGACAGCATCAGGAGGTGGAGAAGCCAAAGTTTTGGTAAGGTGGGGATAGGTGAAGACAGGTGGAAGGTACAACCTGGTTGGTCAATGGGAGGAATGAATCTGATTGGTGGCTATAAGGATGGGTCCTTGAGAAGAATGGAAGGGGGGCTGGGAAGGGCGTCGAGTGATGGGAAGGGATGTTATTTGAAATTGGAGAACTTAATGTTGAGTCCAATTTGCGATCTGATTCGTTGTGACAATGGAGGAGGCCAAGAATGGTCATGTTGGAAAGGGAGTGGGAAGGGCTTGTAGTTGACTATCGCATGACTTCTGTCTGATGACTGAAATTGTTCTTCTGTTCTTTCTGTGCACCTAACCACTAAAGGTCATTTAACCCTTGCTAGTCACTACCCCTGTGCATGATCAGTGGCATCCTGAACTGATTCCCTGCCAATATGGGAACAGCATATGAGCAATCTCAAATTTGCTTTATGGTATGTACCCAATTTGTGATTAGCATCTAATTATATTTTATTCATGGAATGTGGGTGTCATTATTTAGGTCAGTATTTATTGTGAAATATGGCGATGGCCATCTTACTGACATCTTCAACGTGAGCTGAAATTTTTGGATTATAAGCATCAGGGCAGCTGTGGCTACTGTAGTGTTAAGACCAAGTCATAACATCTAAGCTCTCTCTTTAAAACACAGCCCCAGCCTCTTGTCCTCGCAAGTCTGTCTCCCCACATCATAGTTCTTGGAGCACACAACAATTTTTAAGCCTCAAAATGGGGGCACGTGGAAAATGGTTTGGGAAGTACTGGCATGAAAGATATGTATTGTCACATCCTAATGATTTAATATTGTCCCAAATGCTTAATTGATATATATAAGTATTTGGCAAATTCCAAAGCCTGTCAATGTATTTTGATTAAAATTACTGTTATGATTTCATAATAGCTATTGCCATGAATAACTTAAAGTTACTTTATTCTCCAAAGAGTAAGAGTCATATTACTAGAATCCAATTGTATCACTTTACCTAAACTGTACAACCCAGGTTGTCTTCAAAGACCATTGCAAGAAACTTATTCCATAAGTTAATTCTATTGTACTGTATGTACATAACTAATCCAATTTAAGTAACAAAGCACTGCCTTTGAATAAAAGCTTTTATTATTCCAAAGTATCTTCACATTTTCTAATCTGGGTTTGTTAGTTTGAGCCAAAAAAGAAAGTTCCTGCATTTGTTTATTTTGACCTGAGGCAATGTGGCACTCCAGTTAATGCATAAACACACGCAAAAAGGATCATCCATGTCGAGATACCAGTCTTACATTGGCCATCATTAAACAGTCCCATATTAATACCTTTCTTGTTTGTCTATTGCACGTAACAAAACTACAACTAATTGTTGAAAAAACCCAATCCTACATTCTTGATTTTGTCATAAACTTGTAGCATAGATGTTTGTTTAATGTGGCTTTTAAAAATAAATTGTGTAGAAGCCATATAATGTCTAACTGTGTAACTGCTTCCTGATTTGATTATCCAGGTCATTGGGCCATATTCTGTCCAGAGAAACTGAACGTTTTAAAGTAGAATATTTTGTTGACAAAAGATTTGAGAAAGACTACCAAGGCATAGCCCTACAAAACATGGAAAATAAAATTGAGAAGGACTATATTGACCACCTTCAAAATAGCTGCCGGAAGGAGAAACAGCAGAGTAAGAACACATTTCATTTTGTAAATGATGTTAAATATTTTTTGCATTCCCACTTTTGTGATTTTATTTTCATCCAAAGATAGTCACGCTTTGGAAATCATTATCTCACTGGTTAATGGCATATGTTTTCTGCATGCTCAAAATTAAAACTTATTTGGTTTGGCTGAAAGCATTTGAAAGTATAATTTTGTATTAATTTGTACTAGGTTTTTTGGAATATTTTCAGATTAGAATAGTGTATTACTGAACTCAACCATGTGAGGGAGCTCAATTACCATTGGTTACATAACAGGACCACAGTCTATGGGTTTCAGCCTTTTGAAGTGCCATTGGTGTCATGACTAGATCTGCTGGTCGTGATATACATATTCTTGACTAATAATTTCTCCACATCAGTTAACCTCTTTTCTACTGTGGTGGAGAGTGTCTATGCCATGGCAAAAATGTTGGAAGAGCAGTTTCACACATAGGCTGCCTTGCTGATCATTTGAGTGGCCTTAATCTCTCCCTCGTTATCCTCTTATCCTTAATGTATTTATAGAATCTTTTTGGATTCTCTTTAACCCTATTTGTCAAAGATACCTCATGCTCCCTTTTTGCCCTCTTGATTTACCTCTTAAATATGTTTCTTCTGCCTGTATATTCTTCTAAGGATTCATTCGATTGCTGAAGTCAATACCTGACAAATGCTTCCTTCTTTGTCTTGTCCAAAGCCTCAATTTATCGGGTCATCCAGCATTCCTTCCACCCATAGGTCTTGCCTTTCACCCTAACAGGAGTATACTGTCTCTGGACTCTCATTATCTCATTTTTGAAAGCTTCCCATTTTCCAGCCTTTATCTACGAACATTCGCCCTGAACCAACTTTTGAAAGTTCTTGCCTATTTCCATCAAAATTGGCCTTCCTCCAATTTTGAATTTCAACTTTTAGATCTGGTCTATCCTTTTTCCATCACTATTTTAAAACTAATAGAATTTTGATTGCTGAACTCCAAGTGCTCCCCCTCTGACACCTCAGTCACTTGCCCTCCCTTATTTCCCAAGAATAGGTCAAGTTTTGCACCTTCTCTAGTAAATACATCACAAATTTTCTTGTACACACATGACAAAATCCTGTCTATCTAAACCCTTAACACTATGGCAGTCCCAGTCTATGTTTGGAAAGTTAATTTCCCCTACCACCCTATTCTTACAGATTACTGAGATCTCCTGACAAATTTGTTTCTCAATTTCCCGCTGACTATTAGGCAGTCAGTAGTACAATCACAATAAGGTGATCATCCCTTTCTTTCTCAGTTCCACCCAAATAACTTCCCTGGAAGTATTCCTAGCAATATCCTCCCTAAGTACAGCTAAGTAATGTTCTCTTATCAAAAATGCCATTCCCCCCTCTTCTCTTGCCCCCCTTTCTATCCTTCTTATAGCATTTGTATCCTGGAACATTAAGCTGCCAGTCATGTCCATCCCTGATCCATGTTTCTGTAATTGCTATGCTATCCCAGTCCCACATTCCTAACCATGCTGTGTTCATCTGCCTTCCCTGTTAGGCATCTTGCACTGAAATAAATGCAGTTTAATTTATCAGTCCTGCTTCGTTCTCTACTTTGTTCCTGCATGCCCTGACTGTTTTGTTTGACTCATTCCTTTTCCGAAATGTACCAGTCTTGGATTGATCTCTTTCCTCACTATTTCCCTGGGTCCCACACTCCCCCATACTAGTTTAAATCCTCCCAAGCAGCTCTAGCTTATCTCTCTGCCACTACATCTGTCCCTTTCCAATTCAGGGGCAATCTGTCTTTCTTGTACAGGTCACTTCTGGGTTAGAAGAGATTCCAGTGATCCAAAAATGTGAACCCTTCTCCCATGCACCAGCTCCTCAACCACTCATTAATTTGCTCTATCCTTCTATTCTTACCCACACTAGCTCGTAGCACAGGGAGGAGTTCAGCTATTACTACCCTCGAAGACCTTTTTAAATTCCTGCCTAAGTTTCTATATTCTCCCCTCAGAATCTCATTCTTGTTCATTCTTGTGTCATTAGCTCCAATGTGTTCAACAACCTCCTGCTGATCCCTCTCCCCTTTGAGAATATTCTGCATCCTCTCCAAGATGTCCTTGTTCCTGGCACTAGGGAGGCAACACACCATTCTGGTTTCTTGCTTCCGGCCATAGAAACATCTGTCTGAGACAATGACTAGAGAGGCCTCTATCACAATGATTGCTTGGAACCTGATGTACCCCTCATTACGTTAGAACCATTCTCGGTACCAGAAGCTTGGTTGTTTGTGCTACATTCCCCAGAGCTTCCATCAGCCCCAACATTTTCTAGCACAGCATACTTGTTTGAGATGTGGATAGCCACAGAAGACTCCTGCACTACCTGCCTCCCTCTCCTACCTTTCCTGGAAGTAACCCATCTACCTGACTCTGTATCTGTTGTTTTTCTCCCTTCCTATAATTGTCATCCATCACACTCCCGGCTCCTGTAAATTTCTTATTGCCTGTCTGCCTCCCTCTCCTACCTTTCCTGGAAGTAACCCATCTACCTGACTCTATCTGTTGTTTTTCTCCCTTCCTATAATTGTCATCCATCACACTCCCGGCTCCTGTAAGTTTCTTATTGCCTGTAACTGCCGCTCCAACTAATCCATACAGTCTGATAGGATTCGCAACAAAAATCCTTGTTGTAGGCATATTCATCAATAACATGGAAACTCTCCCTAATCTCCCACATCTGACAGGAAGAGTGCATCACTCTAGTAGAATCCGTTTTTGCTCTTTAACAATCTATAGACCCAGAAAATAGTTTCACCTTATTGCTCTAAAAAACACTGCTCCAAGCTAACATAGCACCTATGTTTTATGTGTTTAAAACTTAATCAAGAGAGAGATCTCAATAAAACATATTATCAAAAAAAACCCACTCTGCTTACTATTGCAGGTCAGAGATGGGGGTGATAGTGAATGAGTATTTATTTTGTGTCAGTGTTTACTGTAGAGAGTGAATGAAAGATATAAAATTTGGGGAAATACATGGTGACATCTTGAAAACTGTCCATATTACAGAGGGGGTGGTGGTTGGATGACTTGAAACACATAAAGGTGGATAAATCCCCAGGACCTGATCAAGTGTGCCTTAGAAATCTGTGGGAAGCTACGGAAATGATTGCTGGGCCCCTTGCTGAGATATTTATATCATCAATAGTCACCGGTGAAGTGCTGGAAGACGGGAGGTTGGCTAATGTGGTGCCACTATTTAAGAACGGTGGTGAGGAACAGCCAGGGAACTAAAGATTGGTGAGCCTGACATCGGTGGTGGGCAAATTATTGGAGGGAATCCTGAGGAACAGGGCACATTTGGAAAGGCAAGGACTGATTAGAGATTGTTGTGTGTGGGCAATCATGTCCCACTAACTTGATTGAGTTTTTTTTTTTGAAGAATTAACAAAGTGGATTGAGGGCAGAGCGGTGGATTTGATCTATATGGACTTCAGTAAGGCGTTTGACAATGCTCCCCATGGGAGACTGGTTAGCAAGGTTAGATCTCATGGAATACAGGGAGAACTAGCCATTTGGATACAGAACTGGCTCAAAGGTAGAAGAAGGAGGGTGGTGGCGGAAGGTTGCTTTTCAGAGTGGAGGCCTGTGACCAGTGGTGTGCAACAAAGTTTAGTGCTGGGTTCAGTGCTTTTTGTCATTTATGTAAATGATTTGGATGTAAACGTAGGAGGTATGCTGAGTAAGTTTGCAGATGACACCAAAATTGGAGGTGTAGTGGACAGTGAAGAAGTTACCTCCGATTACAACAGGATCTTGATCAAATGGGCCAGTGGGCTGAGAAGTGTCAGATGGAGTTTAATTTAGATAAATGTGAGGTGCTGCATTTTTGGAAAGCAAATCTTAGCAGGACTTATACACTTAATCCTAGGTCCTAGGGAGTGTTGCTGAACAAAGGGACCTTGGAGTGCAGGTTCATAGCTCCTTGAAAGTGGAGTTGCAAGTAGATAGGATAGTGAAGAAGGCGTTTGGTATGCTTTTCTTTATTGGTCAGAATATTGAGTACAGGAGTTGGGAGGTCATGTTGTGGCTGTACAGGACATTGATTACGCCACTGTTGGAATATTGCGTGCAATTCTGTTCTTCCTATCGGAGGGATGTTGTGAAACTTGAAAAGGTTCAGAAAAGATTTATAAGGGTATTGCCAGGGTTGGAGGATTTGAGCTATAGGGAGAGGCTGAACAGGCTGGGACTGTTTTCCCTGGAACGTCAGAGGCTGAGGGGTGACCTTATGGAGGTTTACAAAATTGAGGGGCATGGATAGGATAAATAGACAAAGTCTTTTCCCTGGGATGGGGGAGTCCAAAACTAGAGGGCATAGATTTAGGGTGAGGAGAAAGATATGAAAGAGACCTAAGAGGCAACTTTTTCACACAGGATGCTGCGTGTATGGAATGAGCTGCCAGAGGAAGTGGTGAAGGCTAGTACAATTGCAGCATTTAAAAGGCATCTGGATGCGTATATGAATAGGAAGGGTTTGGAGGGATATGGGACGGGTGCTGGCAGGTGGGACTAGATTGGGTTGGGATATCTGGTTGGCATGGAGGGGCTGGACCGAAGAGTTTGTTTCCATGCTGTACATTTCTATGACTCTAGATGAATGCGATGTGCTGCATTTTGGAAAAGCAAATCAAGGCAGGACTTTTAAACTTAGTGTTAAGGTCCTGGAGAACGTTGCTAAACAAGGAGACCTTGGAGTGCAGGTTCATAGCTCCTTGGAAAGTGGAGTCCCAGGTAGATAGGATAGTGAAGAAGGTCTTTGGTATATTTTCCTTTATTGGTCAGAGCGTTGAGTTGGGAGGTCATGTTACAGCTGTACAGGACATTGGTTAGGCCATTTTTGGAATATTGTGTGCATTTCTGGTCTCCCTGCTATAGGAAGCATGTTGTGAAACTTGAAAGGGTTCAGAAAAGATTTACAAGGATATTGCTAAGGTTGGAGAGTTGAGTTCTGGGGAGAGGCTGAATAGGCTGGGGCTGTTTCTCTTGAGCATTGGAGACTGAGGGGGGAACCTTAGAAGTTGATTAAATTGTGAGGTGTGTGGATAGGGTAAATAGACAAGGTCTTGGCCCTGGGGTGGTGGAGTCCAGAAATAGCGGGCAATGGTTTCGGGTGAGATGGGAAACATTTAAAAGGGACCTGAGGGACAACTTTTTCATGCAATGGGTGGTGCGTGTATGGAATGAGCTGCCAGAGGAAGTGGTGGAGACTGGTACAATTACAACATTTAAAAGGCATCTGGATTGGTATATGAATAGGAAGGGGTTAGAGGGGTATGGGCCAAGTGCTGGCAAATTGGATTAAATTGGGTTGGGATATCTGGTCAGCATGGGCGAGTTGGACCAAAGGGTCTGTTTCTGTGCTGTATATCTGACTCAAGTCAAAAATCCCATATCCCACTCCTAACCTGGCAACTCCCATTCTCACAGGGTAGGATTGAGGGCAGTGTTTTGGTTAAGTGTAAGTTCTGGTAGCTGGCTATTTTCAATGATTCAATAACATTTTAGATTTTGTGCTTCCTGGAGTATGAAATCCTGAGTGAAAATCAAATGTGCTAATACCCAAAACAGACATTGCTGGAAAATCTCATGAGGTCTGGCAGCACCTGTGGAAAGAAATCAGTTACCATTTTGGGTCAACACCCTTCCTCCGAACTGATGGTAGCTAGGAAAATGTCAGTGTATATGTAGAAGATGGTTGGGGGCGTGGTGGTGATGGGACGATGGGGCGAGGGGTTAATGATAGATGGGGATAATGCCTGAAGAGAAGAGAACAGTTCAGCAGACAAAGGAGGGGATGACAGCCTGGCTGGGAGAGTGAATAACTGTTAATGGGGACTGTTTGTGGTTGTGTTTAATAGCCGATTGGTTGTTAACAAGGTCTGTGGGGCTGGCTGGTGAGTTGAAGTGGTAGGCAACTGGAAGCTTTGGGTCTGTCTTGCGGTCAGAACGTAGGTGTTGGTAGGTATTAGTCTCTTAGTAGTTTGTTTGCTTTTTCAACGTATTGTGTTCTGTTTAGGATGACAGTCATGCGCCCTTTGTCTGCCGGTTGGATTACGATATTTTTGTCTTTTAAGTCCTTCCAGGGCTTTCCTTTCCAGTGTGTTGAGGGTGTTCCCTTCTTTCTGCTTAGTGTTGGTGCTGCTGTCTCTCTGACTGCCTGCTAGATTTCTTCCGTAAGTCCATAACTCTAGCTACCCTGCCAAACATTAAGGATATATCAGAGATGACAGCCAGACTACTCTGGCCCCTAAGCATCATGGTAGCCCACAAACTTACTACTACACTGAAACAGCTCCTGATGAATTTAAAGGATACCATACCAATAACAGGCAGAATGAACATCATATACAAAATACCCTGCAAGGACTGCAACAACATTACATTGGACAGACGGGCGGGAAACTAGCCAGCAGGATACATGAACACCAACTAGCCAACCAAAATACATGACCAACTATCACTGGTATCCATACAGACTAAGATGGACACCAGTTCAACTGGGATAAGACATCCATCCTGGAACAGGCTAAACAAAGACACCACATGGGAGTTCCTAGAGGCCTGGAATTCAAACCGGAACTCTATTAACAAACATTGATTTTGATCCCATCAACCTCAAAGAGCCTGAAGTGATATCTCCCATCACAACAGACCAAGATAGATAAATAGCAAGCGGGTCAGAACACCAGTGCTTCATCGGAGGCTCACTGATGTTACCTAGAATGATGACAAAATGTCTGAGAACAAATGTCTGGGATTGTATTCATTGGAGTTTAGAAGATTAAGGGGAGATCTAATAGAAACTTACAAGATAATACATGGCTTGGAGAGGGTGGACGCTAGGAAATTGTTTCCGTTAGGCGAGGAGACTAGGACCCGTGGACACAGCCTTAGAATTAGAGAGGGTAAATTCAGAACAGAAATGTGGAGACATTTCTTCAGCCAGAGTGTGGTGGGCCTGTGGAATTCATTGCCGCGGAGTGCAGTGGAGGCTGGGACGCTAAATGTCTTCAAGGCAAAAATTAATAAATCCTTGATGTCACAAGGAATTAAGGGCTACGGGGAGATTGCGGGTAAGTGGAGTTGAAATGCCCATCAGCCATGATTGAATGGCGGAGTGGACTCGATGGGCCGAATGGCCTTACTTCCGCTCCTATGTCTTATGGTCTTATAAATCTACCAGCCCGGCGAGCAAACTTACTACCTGAACCTCAACCTGAGCTACAAATCTTTTCAAAACTCACAGGGTGGTATGTGTGTTTAGGAAGGTACAGTTGGCACTGATTTGAAGTAGGTGGGTACAGGAGATGTCAGGATCATGGGAAATTGATAGGGTATATGGTGACATTGACATACGGTAATTGTTGAGATGGACAGGGGGCATGGCTTGTCATGGGTGGTTTGACATAATAGGGTTATATAGGGTGTGAGGTAGTATAGTTTGGTATGGATGGGACAGAGAGAGTGAGGGGTGAGAACAGGAGTTGTTTTAATCTTTATTTTAAGATTTTGAATACTGCTAGAATCTCCAGGCAGGCTTTTTGCCCAGTCTGCCTTAAGTCATCTAGTCAGATTTCCAACTTATCCAGCCCCTGGCTTGAAATGGGAAGTGTAAGTGACTCAGTTTTGTTTTAAATGTAGAGGATGCAGAGCTAGAATTTCTTCTGCTTTTGTGCACTTGACCTAGGAACAAAATCTGGGTCTTAATTTATCCATGAAATAGCCAAGAAAGCTGTTTGGTTGTACTGAAACATGACAGAAAAGTCCAAATGTAAAAAAGCTGGAAGGAGTTCCTGGTGTGGACTGAGGCAGTAGAAGTGACAATTGTACTGATCAGTCAAACCAGGGGAGTCTTCCATATTAACTCTGTGGGCATTTACCAAAACTGGAAGAGCAGCATCCAGACAGAGGCATGATTCAGTAAATATGACTATCTGGCAAAGTCCCAGAGACCTTCCTCACTATTCCAGGGTATGGCTGTGGACAAATCCAGCAGAGGTGACAGCACAACGTTAAGAGTTTGAAGGGCTTTGCCCTGGGCATCCTGAATATTGACTCCAGACCTGAATACGTCTCATGGTTTTAGGTGAAACATATGCAGGCTGATTACCACCTACTGCCTTCCATCAAGTGATGAATTCCTCCATGCTGGCCACTACTTGAAAGACGTACAGAGCTTAGCAAGGGCACTATGTACTCTGGATGAGGGACCTCTGTGTCCATCCCAAGAGAGTTGGTAGCATCACAACTAGCATAGCTTGCTGAGTCCTGAAGGACATACCTGCCATACTAGATTTTGCCGTAAGTGACAACCACCAAAGGGGGGTAAAAAGAAACTCAAACTTGCCTTAACAAACCAGCCTGTTGCAAATGTATTTGCCTTTGAAGTACTGGAAGGATTGACCATCACACTGTCCTGTGGAGACAAGGCCAACTTTCACACTGAGGATGCCACTATGGCTGTGTTGTGTGACACTACGAGTGTGCTAATTGGAATTTTTATAACAGACATTGTGGCTCAAAACTGAAATTCATGAACAATGTGGGTTATCAGGAACTGAGTTATATTGAACCACAATTAACCTAAGGAGGATTCTCTACGAACATCTTCAATGATGGAGAAATCCAGCATATCAATGCAAAAGATCAGGTTGAAACATTTGCAGCCATCTTCTGATAGATTTGTTGAGTGGACAAATCTATCTGCGCCTTCACCAGCGTCAGTTAATACATTTCACTCAGTGATATTGAGAAATGTCTGAAGACTCCTGATACCTGCCCACATACAAATTGTATTACTGAAGAATGTGTTACAATTAGTCATACCTTTCCCTATCTGTTTTACTACAGCTACAAGATTGGCATACACTGACATGAAATGTTGCACAGAAATGAGTGACACGGTGGCTCAGTAGTTAGCACTGCTGCCTCACAGCACCAGGGACCTGGGTTCGATTCCTGGCTCGGGCAACTGTGCAAACTCCACACAGACATTCTCCCCGTGTCTGCGTGGGTTTCCTCCAGGTGCTCCAGTTTCCTCCCACAATCCAAAAATGTGCAGGCCAGGTGAATTGGCCATGCTAAATTGCACATCGTGTTAGTTGCATTAGCCAGGGGTAAATAGAGGACAGGGGAATGGGTTTGAGTGGGTTACTCTTTGGAGGGTCGGTGTGGACTTGTTGGGCTAAAGGGCCTGTTTCCATACTATAGGGAATCTAAAAAGAAATATCATCCACATAAAGAAGGACAAATCCAATCCAGTTTATTTCCAACCCATTAGTCTCTTCTTGATTCACCAATAAGGTGTCATTGACAATGCAATCATGCACACCAATAGCTGGCTCACTGATACTCAGTTTGAACTTCTCCAAGGCCACTCAGATCCTGACCTCGTTACACCCTTGCTACAAATGTGGATAAAAGAGCTAAAGTCAAGAACTGAGGTGAGACTGCCTGCTCTTGACATCAGACCACTGTTTAACCAAGTGCACTAAAGAAATGTCGCAAAATTGAAGTAATTGGGATTCAGAAATAAAGCTCTCCATTAGTTGCTGTCATACCTAACGCAATGGAACATGATCATGATTATTGAAGACAAATCTTCCCAGCCTGAAGACCATACAGCGTACCTCCTCTGTGAAGATTGATATGATTAGGCAAGAAGGACTGAGTCGGGTCCCATTTTTGAACTCCCCAGTTGGTCAAAAGGTTTAAATTATTTTAAGTATGAGGCTTTGCCTCTCAATTAATAAAATATAATGTTTACTGCTATTATAAAAATATAAGTTGAGAGCCAATCATAAGCATGTAGCCTTCGGGCAGTCGGAGATGGAAACTGACGTGAAGATTCTCATTGGTGTAATTCCACTTGGAGAGAACCTTTTCATGCCTCCAGTGGTGATATGGGGCTGAGGTTTCTGGTTGCTTTTGTTGGTTTGGGGTGTGGAACAAGTAATTTTAGTTCAGGTTTACTTTTGGTAAACCTACACTGGGTCAGGTTTTCTGTGTTTTTGGTTCCTCTTTTAAAATTATCTCAGTCCATGAGTATCCCAGGTATTAGAACAGACAATAGGATCCAAGGTTAATCGTCAAAATTGTGATAAAATAACAATATTGTGATGTGTTCTTGGCCAAACCATCTTCATCTGCTTCATGAATGACCTTCACTCCATCATAAGGTCAAAAGTAGCTATGTTCATGCAAGGCAAAACAGTCCACTTGATCATCCGCTATCATCCTTCTCTACTGTCTTAAGCATTTACTTCCTCCACCATTACTGCACTGTTATGGCAAAAAATGTTTGCTATATACAAGAAATACTGGCAACTTGTCAAGGGTTCTGATGACCTCTGCCACCCAGAAGGACAACGACTGCACGTTAATTGAATACCTCTACCAGTGATGCTCATGAAATCACTTTTTAAAAAAAAAAAAGTGGTATTTGAACTATATTTAATATCATTTGTACTTCCTTTTCCTACTAAAGCTTACTGTTGTGCAGTAAGCCTTAGGCAACATTCAGTTGGCTTTGGAATGGTAATAGAAAATAATATTTTTGCCATATAAATTCCTGGTACTGACCACCTCCAATCAAAGTAAATGTAACCATCTTCCCTTGATGTTAAACAGCTTTCCCTTCACTGAATCCTCCACCATCATCAGCCTGGGAGTTACCATTGGCTAGAAATGTAACTAAGCCAATGATATGAGTAATGTTTCTATAAGGTTTCTAACCTCTACATGTTAGAGATTAAGAGTTCTGCAGACTGAACACCTCTGATCATCAAAGCTTGATCAACCATGTGTAAGGCTCTAATAGGGATTTGATGGCATATATGACACTGGAAAAAAAAATCCAACACTATCCAGTACCTTTTGATCAGCACCTCACCTACCTATTTAAATATTGATTCTGCTTTCACTGTCGTTAAGAGGCCATATAGGATACTTGCCTGTATTAGCCAAGGCATTGAATTGAAGAGCAGAGATGTTATGTTGGAACTGTATAAAATGTTGGTTACTCCATAACTCGATTATTGTGTGCAATTTTGGAATTCTTATTACATAAAGGATGTGATTGCACTGAAAAGGGAGCAGAATGTTGCCTGGGCTGGAGAGTTTATAAAGAGAGTTTGAATAGAACAGGGTTGTTTTCCTTAGAACAGGAGACTGAAGGGGAACGTGATTGACATTGAGGGGCATAGATAGACAGGAGGGAACCTTTTCCAAGGTATCAATGACCAGGGGCCATAGATTTAAGGTAAGGGGCAGGAAGTTTAGAGGGAACATGAAGAAATATTTATTTTGCCTGCAGGGTGATGGGAATCTGGAACTTCCTGTCTTTTTAAGGGTGATATGGCGATTTCTATCTCTAACACTTAAATATTTAGATGTGCACTTGCGATGCCAAGGCATACAAGGCTATAGGCCAATTGCTTGAAAGTAGGTTTAGTATTGTTAAATGAATGTTTTACACCAGCACTGACAGGGGATTTTCTTGTGCTTGAAAAATCTTAAGACTGATGCTCTCTCTCTGCACCATCTACAAGATGGATTCCAATTTGTTGACACTGCCTTCTGTGTGCCTGTCAACTAGCATCTAGAAGGACAGAGAAAGCAAATGGATAGGCATAGCATCACCTGCAAGTTCCCATCCAAAACTGACACCATCTTCACTTTGAACTAAGCCATTGCATTTTCACGGAAGCGGAGTTAAAATCCCAGAACTCCCTTGTTGACTAACTGTAGGTGTAACTACATCTGATGGGCTGCAGTTGTTCAAGAAAGTGATTCATTGTCACATTTTTGAAGGTATAAGTGGTGGGCGAAAATGCTGGTCTTGCCAATGAAACAGGCATTTGTTGAGTGATTATAAAGTACACATGAATTCTGCTGTGGTACTTCAAGGCAGAAGAGCTGGTCCTATGTAGGACAATTTTAATTTCTTTGTTTTCGTATCTGTTCTGAATATTGGCATGGTTCAATGGACATTTTATTTATTTTGTATTTTTACCTTGGTTTTTTTTCTGTATATTGTTCATTCTGAAAAATTTTAATTTGGATAGTCTCTAACCTCTCCATTTCCCCAAACTGTTTAAGATGGCTTGTTTTAGATGGAAGTGCATGATGAATTGTTCTGTTGTATTTGAGTCACTGTGTGGTGCTGGAAAAGCACGCCAGCCAGGCAGCATCTGAGGGACAGGAGAGTTGTACTTGAGCTGAGTTCATAATCATTCTATACCAAGCAAAATACACTTTCATATTTTGTTTAGTATGCAGTTATGAAGCCACCAAGACAGTGCCCTCTGCTTTATTCTAATCTTATAATTGGATTGTTCTAAACAAACTTTGTTGCAGGTATTATTCATTAACATGAGTTTGATTTTTCTTAACAGAAGCTGATCTGCAGAACTTAGCCACTTTATACAGGGATGAACGCCTGAAGCAGAAAGCTGAATCTCTTAAGACTGAGAACTGTGAAAAATTGTCCAGGCTTGTTGAACTTCAGAGGGGTGGATGACAACAATTGTAGCTTCATGTCACAAAACGTGGATTAAAATAAATGAAGAAGGTTCTATTCTGAGATTTAATATCAGATACAAACTTTAATTGAAACATAAATGCACTTTTTAAAGTGTCATCATACGTGGTTCTAAGCAGAAAATCATCAATTGAGATTATTGGCTAAGTTAAATTGTTTCATAGTGAGCACTAAGGCTTTTACTAATCTTAGGTCAGTACTTCCTTTTTGCACATGGGGAATATTTATTTATTTACATTTAGGGTAGATTGTTTTAATTTATTTCTGTAGTTCTGTGTCTCACTCCAATTCTAAACTCGTTTGAACGTTTTGAACATGAATAGTATGGATTTGTAACACATTACTGACTAGGTATTGACTGAAAAGTGTTTTCATTTTTTTCTAAATGTTTTAATTGTAATTAAAGTATAGTACATTATTAATAAGGCATTCTCCATATTGATCAGTTTAATTATTTAATCACCACAAACATGTAGAAGTTGTCATATTTGAAGCTTTCCAATTTTCTACAATTTTTTTAAATTCCAAGGTTATTGTCACAGAGGGTTTGCACAATGAAAATTCTGAATAGTGCAAAAGTGCCAATCGAAGAACTTTTTTTATTTGGAAAGAGACTTGACTTAATCATATTCTAAAAGGTGCAAAGTCAGTAAATACTATTTAATGGGTTTGTGCCGCTGAATAACCTTTCTAACAACAAATTTCTGAATAAAAATCATTTGAGATGTTGATTAAATACAGAGATAATTTTAACAAAAATACAGTATAATTGGAGCTATCATGTTGAGGAGCCTTTTCCACCAATTGCATGTGGTATACAAATTAAAGTATACTTGTTTGTATTAATATATTTTATAAATATCGTTCCAGATTTGCAACTAGTGCAGGAATTGTTGTATGTTATTATTTAATGTAATATTTATTGAAAGCTATCATACTAAGATAGTGAAATTGCATGCAGTAAGGTATAAATTATTAACTGAATAAATCCCAAGTACAATATTTTTCAGTGGAATTATTGTATTTTGAGGTTTAAACAAATCAACCAATTGATAAACATTGTATAGTATCTAATTTCACAATATCAAACCTTTGAAGCTATTGGAATAAAATTATTTTTCAATGGTGAATAATTCAGTTTAAAAAAAGTGTAGTATTTGGTTAGCTTATTCTTTTGTAGATTTGCCAGGCGTATGCTATGCTACAGCTTCATCTACATTGTATAAATGATTGATTTTCTACTGATACTAATAGTTGGCTTATGTATGAAATCTTAGTACAATCCCCACCACTTGCAACATCATTTATTGGTCACAAATACTGATATTGACTGTTTGCCATTAACACTGATGATAACAAAGCAGCATGAAAGTGCAACTAGAGACAATCAGAGTGATAGTTCAGGCAACTTCATTGCTGAATCTGGCCGAAGTCTTCATTTTTATAAGGAAATTTGGAGACTTATGAATTTAACTAGCTCAGTTATTTGAATATTATTGTATAGCTTTTTACTATCTACCACATATTCATTTAACATGACCAAATGAACTGTGTCTGGATTCTTATAGGGGTGATGAGGGCTATGGAGAGGTATATAGGAGAATCATGTGAGAAGTTGAGTGAAGTTTTTCTGGACGTTAAGAGCAACTGGTTGTGTTTGCAAACAAGAGTTTGGAGCGTATAAAAGAGATTCTTGCATTTTTTTTTAGAGGGCATTATTGCATGTTAGTGGTCTTATTAACAACGAATCTCACCTCATTAATATGAACCTTCCTATTATAACATCTGCCTCAAGGAAACTAGTTGACCAGTTACATACAGACTTCTGTCTGGATCTGGCAATATCAGACTTGCTGCTTGCTCCTGCAGGTTGTTATCTTAGACATGTGGCAACAATATCTCTTGAAATGCTCCATGGGAACCCTGAAGCATGCACCCTACATTCACAAAAGCTGGTATCCTCTGTCATGTTCTCAGGACTCTCATGACACCTCTCTGATTGCAAGATACTTCTGCACTTTAAACCAGTGCCTTGGAGTGTACCAACAACTGGGATTGATAAGAGCTGTAAGAACAATTTGTGTGCAGGCACAGCATCCAGCTCATGGATTGAGCTAGGCTACAATTCTAGAAACCTTGCTTACAATCTTAGCACATGCTCACTTAATGCCTACCTAGATTCTCACAGCATCACTGCCTCCATTCTTTTGCTATGCCCTTTAATGTAATGGTGCTTCAGCCAGAGACTAAGCACTTACAGTATTATTGTGTTGTTTCATGCAGACCCTTGACAAAAATCCCTATCATTCAAAATACTGCACCAAAACCCTGGACTTTTCAAAACTTTTAAAAGAAAAATGGCAGCTGGGCTATGCTCTGAGAACAATAGACCGACACACATAGCTGCCCGAAACCATTGTTCATTCAAAAAATCCAATTTACACTTCAACTCCAAAAGAACAATTAACCAGACCTAGCATTCTGGTTACCTGTGTGGCTACCCCAACCCAGACATTATGGGGCCTATACAGATACCAAGGCATTCAACTTCGATCAATATTCATTCAGAAAGATAACAGACATTCCACTTAATCAAAATACATTTGCATCTACTTTTATCTATCAGGAAGTCAATTGACCTCAAAAGAGAACACCAGTAACACAATGGGCAACGCAGATTTGGCATGAAGATAATAGGCCCACAATTAGTATAATTGCAGGCCTTGATCTCACATGAGAGAGCTATCCCTGCAGCTACCCCCCCCCCTGCAGCTACCCCCCCCCCAAAGCTATTCTCCCTGGCTATCTTCCAGAAGAAGGATCCACAAAAATAATTCTCCCAGAGAACTATCTGCACAGCGATCACGAAAAGTTAACACAGACCAGTACCATACCCGTCGTCTGGCCACAACCAGCTGATCTGAGCACCGACAACCTCCAAAAAGTACCAACACCACAAGGCCTCAGACACATCCTGAGGTGAAAACCGACTCGCAAAAACCACCAGAAAGTGAGGAAAGCCAAGTACTCGCCTGATAAATCCAATACATGTCCTACCGTATCAGCGGATTCAACTCAGCCTGAAGGCCTATACTGTCTGAAGTCTTCATCGTGGCACTGGGTATGGCAAACAGGACCAGCCACTTGTACTTCAAAATTGTGAGTTCTCCCTAGTGGTAAGCTTAATTCCTGAGACTCCAAAGAATCCAATCTAGCAGGGAATGGGAGATGGGTGGTTAGAGTGCAGTACAGAGTAGGAAGTCCAAAAATACTTTTTGTGATAAAAATCTGCAGTTTAGTTCTAATGCTATTTAACCTATATTCACTTTAATAGTGTATCTAATTACTTTCCTCTGTATAATTGTGTTCATTTCACTGTTTCTTTGCACTTGCCTTTTATTTTTTGTATTATGCTTACCTTTTTGTAGTTGAATAAACATAGAGATTCTTTTGCCCTGAAACATATGTCTGCTTTCTGCTTCATTTCACATTCCCTAAATAAGGCTAATGTCAGAACCAGGGATCTGGGAGTGATACAAACCACCGAAAAATCAGCAAATTACCGACCGCAAACCAGAAACTCCACAGGTGATCAGGCTGGCAGAAATTATGCTATACACCAAGGAATATGCCTGTGTGGCAAACACTGTCTGATTTTCTTTTCATGGCCGTGTCTCAAAATATAGGGATTTAACCTACATCAAGTCAAAGGATGTTGCTATCGCTTGGGGTTCCATGCAATCACTCAAAAGAAGTCGGTGCACAATCCAGGGGTCAGGCCATTGAGAGTCATCTGCTGGGTCAGTCATGGTCAGGGAGTACATTGCAGTATAGTCTGGTACAGCCATCAGAAGCATTTGGTAGAATAGTACCGTCCATTGGGGAGCTGAAAGTACAGGAATCTGGTCAGTACTTTTGTTGACTGGGGGGAGGGCATGGGGGGTACGGGGTAGGAATGCTAGGGGATATGGAGTTCTATGTGGTGGGTTTCCACATGGAAAGGATGAAGTACATATGGATGCAAATAGGCTGCCTGGGTAATGCAAGGTAAAAGACTGTGGAGACTCCACGAGTGTAATTGATGACCAAGCCAAGACTGGTGCTGAGGGTATGCACCATGAATTGTCAACCCTTCCTTCACTGGCTGTTTGCTAGAAGTGACCTATAATTAGAAAATGCCGTGGACAACAACAAGTCAATTGGATGGCAGAAAACATTGGTTCTACTTCTGCTTGACTGGAGAACAATGAAAGGGCAAAACTTTTCAAATATGCACTAGTAAAATACAGTACACTCCATTTCCAATCATGTCATTGAACATGTGAAATATTCAGGGCTCAAATGCTGGTTGAGGTGCTTTCCACAATGTCATTGGACCTGACAAATTGATCTCATTGAAGCCCATGTTATTCCCACTGATTTGCCATCTGCATTGAGAGTATAATGATAGGCATGCAGCGCGCAGTGAAACCGTCTGTGGTTGATGTAGGGCTGGGATATCTGAGGGTTCATTTGGCTGGGAATGAATCTGAAGCAGATGCAGGCATTCTGTCATGCAGTCTTGTGTACTTGGCTGAACCCCGTTATTACTTGCATCCGCAGAACGAGCCATTCTTGGTGAAATAGAGGAGATCAATTTAGTCCAACTTCACTTTGTGACACTGAGTTGTCTTGAGCAAGCTAAGTGTTTTGGGCTGTCATGGTTCAGCATGATAAGGGTATGATTAATGATGTGATGGAGAGGGTGGTCAACTCTGTTCTTTAAACTGCTTTTTGAGGAAATAGAAGCAACTTATCACAAAACTTCTCCTGAGTTAGGCAGGGTCATTCTGATTGAGGTGTGTGGGAATTGAATGCTTCACATGTAGGGTGAGTTGGACATCAGATATTAGGGAATGTGAACATTAGAAATTCAAGGGTAGGAGAATTGAATACAAGATATTAGGAAGCAAGGCGACTTTGGCTTCAGTCAGAGGACGCGTTGGATATTAGATGTGGGTGGAGGTGTTAACCAGTCAATTTGTGTGAAATCAGATTGAGGATGACATAGATTTGATGTGGGGCCCCCTGTGTCGAGATAACCTCCTAACTCTCATTTTCACCAAAACATAGAAGGCTGCTGGTGAAATGAAACAAGCTGTACATGAGTCAATTAGAAGGGGATTAAAGGAAATTAATTCTAATTAAGTTTCAGAAACATTGAGCACATAATAGTTTATTTTTCAAAGTAAATGTAATTAGAAGCAACGTTTACAAATTATTTTTTGAAACTTGCATTAACATCTCGACAATTCTTATGTTACATAAGATGTGAAACTAGCAAGGGTTCAGAAAAGAATTACAAGGATGTTGCCAGGGTTGGAGGATTTGAGCTATAGGGAGAAGCTGAATAGGCTAGGGATGTTTTCTCTGCAGCGTTGGAGGCTGAGGGTGACCTTATAGAGGTGTATAAAATCATGAGGAGCATGGATTGGGTAATTAGACAAGATCTTTCCCTTGGGGTGGGGGAGTACAGAACTAGAGGACATAAGCTTAGGGTGACAAAGAAAAAGTTTAAAAGGAACCTAAGGGGTAATGTTTTCATGAGGCGGGTGGTATGTGTATGGAATGAGCTGCCAGAGGAAGTGGTAGAGGTTGGTGCAATCATGACATTTAAAAGGCATCTGGATGGTTATATGAAGAGGAAGGATTTAGAGGGATATGGGCTAAATGCTGGCAAATGGGACTAGATTAAGTTAGGATATCTGGTCTGCATGGACGAGTTGGGCCGAAGGGTCTGTTTCCGTGCTCTGTGACTCTATCACTCTATGTAAATGAATAAAATCATGTAGGCTGCATATTATAAGCTGCTGAAAATTATTTGAAATTGTATTTTCACAAAGATGTTACTGATTATAGGAATCAGTAATTTTAATGTAGCTTGTTAAAGATAGTTAAAATGATGTCTGCTTTTACCCATTTTCTTAAACATTTGGGAAGAGGGGCATGTGTGAATGTGTGGTGGGTATCAGAGAGGAAGGAGGTTGGAGGGAAGAAAGAGAGTTTAGTCACCAGGGAACATGGAGGTCTTGACTGCAATCTACCTATATGTGCAAAGTACTTCAAAACACAAATTTTCTTATTAATATGATGTGTTATTTATGCTGTTGTGTATTATTTGATCTTTAATAATTATATGCTGACTGTTGATACATTACTTTATTACAGTTTTTGCTAGCATCTGCAGCTATGCTAATTTTCAAGAGTTTTTACAATATTGCTTTATGGGAGAATGTGAACATTGTTGGTAAAACCAATATTTGTTGCCTATCACTAATTGTCATTGAGAAGTTGGAACTGAGCTTAAATGGGTTGACTTGGAAAATAGCTTTTGAAGCTCTGCCACAGTCCTGTGTTTCACAATTGCATTATCCAGTGGTGCTATGTTAGTATGGACTTCATCCTGTATTACAGATACCAACTGCACTCAACATAGAAGTGCTGAGATAGGATTAGTGACTAGATCCAAAAGCATTTATCCACAGTCTTGACAGTAATAGTCGAGAGTGTGGTGCTGGAAAAGCACAGTAGGTCAAGAAGCATCCGAGGAGCAGGAGAATCGATGTTTCGGACAGAAGCCCTTAATCAGGAATGGATGAAGGGCTGATGAAGGGCTTATGCTCCTCGGATGCTGCCTGACCTGCTGTGCTTTTCTAGCACCACGCTCTCAACTTTGATCTCCAGCATCTGCAGTCCTCACTTTCTCCTCTTGACAGTGATAGAAGGTAAACAAAGTGAAAGCAAATGTTTCTACACTTTTGAAGTCTAATAATATCAACTTTTTGAAGTGTTCTGGAAGCATTTACATTCATTTCAAATTGCAAAAGCGATAATGTCATGATTCCTTGTCAGAAAACAGATCGTTTTCTCTTTGGTCACTAATTTTCTGGTATATGTGGTGTTCAATCACTCTCATCCCTGACTTACTTCAAGGTTGACTGTTAACTTTAAATCTGACATTAATAGAGTCTTGATAACCAAAGGTATTAATGGTTATGGGGCAATGACAAAGATTGAGTTGTAGAGTAGTTTTGATCTAATTGATGACCAAACAAGCTCAAGGGGCCAAAAGGTCTATTCTCTTTCTGATATTTGGATGTTGTCAAATGCTGCTGAACTAACAAATACACAAACTCTGGTGCATCCTCAATTTAACCACCTCATCACTGAAGGCAGTGTCTTCAGCTGTGCCAAGCTTGTAAAACTAGAATTCCTTGGGCTTAAATTTCCCAGGCCTGAATGACATGGATAATGACAAGACAGGAAAATACAGTGAGAAGGAAAAATGTGGTTTCCAATGCTGAGGAAAGGAAAGTGATTTCCACAAAAAAGTTTCAATGGCTAGATGAGAATCTCACTAGTAACAGACTAGGAGTCCATTTGCATGCATTAACTTCTCATTTTTCCAGGCATCTTCTCTGGACAACCATTCAGAATAACTAGAATTCCCCAACATCTTGGGGCATATCCCATGGGCAGCAACAGCCTGTACTCTGTCCATGCAAGTTGGATTTGAAAATGCACCAGTCTTACTGTGTCATTTTGGCAAATCTACAAAAGTGCCTGCTGCTTTGCATTTAGTGACAGACACTGGTGTGTCTGGATTCTGAACTTGCTTTCTAAATGCTCACTCATTTCACATATTTGGATGCTCACTGTACCTCTGTCTTGACTTGGCCTTTTTGGCACTACATTCAGAATGTACAGGCTCACATAGTCTTGCCTTTTAGTGCAGACACCAATCCAGGTAATGTATCATGTTGCCAGCCATGAGCAGTGATGAATGACTTGTTTCTCGATGGCATTGTGCTCCTGCAAATGACACCTGCACTAACAGCCTATGTAGCAAATACATTGCACTTGTTTCAACCAAATAGCCATGTCTCAAAGTTTAAGGATAACAGTCCTTAATAAAACAAAAGGGTGACTGTCCACAGTGGGGTGGGGTGGTTGGGGGTACCACCACAGAAAAGCAAGGGCATCATTCCAATATCTGTCTAGGGGCTTGGCAATGCCAGTTGGGTGTTCAAGGTTACAGTTAGGGTTAGGATTTCATAACATTTGAGCCTGGGAATGGACCTTTGTTGTTCTGCAGTTGAGTCTAACCATATGCGGGATTAATGATCTCACAGGGATTTGGTTAATTATGAGATTGGGCTGTTCTACCTTGGTCAGGAGGTTGGGCCACGGTCAGTCATAGTCATCTGTTAAGTTAAACTCAAGGAAGGTTACCAGAGGCTACTGATGTGGTAGGGATATTTAGAAAATCACTTGTGGGGATTACATGCAACATCCTCAGATCCAGAGGGGACAATAATTACAAAAGTGTTGGAGGAGAGGGCAACTCAACATGTAAGAATGGGAGACAGTCGAACATCAGCCAGGTATTTCAGGACAAGCTTCATTAATGGTCCACCATGACTGTGACTTTGATGAGGATGGGGGGAAGCAATGCATAACTAAGCTGCAGGCCAAGGTCTCAGGGAGTAAAGTGGGGAAATGAACAGTTAAGTAGAATAGTTAGGGATGTGGGGAAGCTCAAACCTGATGAAATTTACAGACAGTACAAAGCTGACAGGAACATGAAGATTGAGTAAGGGGGAAGTAGTGGTCACTATATTGACATGCTGAGCCTGCAACTCAGTCTGTGAAGCTAATGTTGCCTTCCATCCTCATTCAAATTGCAAGTGCTCAACGGAAATGAAAAATGGCTTACAGCACATGCAGAATGGATGGAGTCTAAACAAGTGTACTTGTGACTAATGAGAGGCCCTCCAAAGGGCATGTGAATTAATCAGGCACTTACACAGCATAGGTTAAATACATTCGTAGTCGCAGAATTCTGAATATGAACTTCATGCAATGACCAACTCTCTTGACTAAAATTCATGACCACAAGCAAGCTTGGCCATGTCATTGATCATGAAAAATTAATCTTATTAGTTGTTTTGAAGCAGAAATATCGTCAAATGACCTATAAATTTTCACCTGTCTCCAAGATTCACAAACACATTCCAAGTTTTCATAGTTTGCATAAGGCCCATGAGCTATTTACCCCAAATCTTGAACAATAAAATGTTAATGCTATTATCTTATATGGAATACTGCCTTTTCTTGATTTTATAATAGGTGGATGTAGGGGAGAAGATCTTTCTAACATATTCACAATCTCTTACTCGATATATGCCACGTCTTGTGAGGTATATATCACATTCAGGTCTACCTCTGTAAAACTTTCAAGTCAAGGCATCTTAATGCCCTCCCTGCTGAAGATCTCCATATCCCAGTGTTTGGAGGTCCTTGGTTAAATGTCATTCATATGTGTTGTAACTGCTGACTGATCACTTGACTGAGGATCAGATTTATTTTTGATTCTCTCCTCATAAAGCTCTTTGGAAACACCATCAATGATTCCAGGCAGAGAATTTGTTATCTTCTTTATGTCTGCTATACTACAAGCAGCTACACATGGGAAAACTTGTGTATAGAAACCCAGGATGAGTAACAACCTGCATTGGATGTGGAAGAGCTTGCCATTGCAGGATTTCCAGTCAAAATATCCCCTGTATTACAGAGAAAGTGTAGGAGACCCCAAGTATTTTGTCTTAGATGGGATATCAACCAGATGAGTGAGGCACAGGGGTATAACTGAGTGAGCCTGTTCCGAGACATCATGGCAAACCTGTGTTCCATGGAGCATTCTAGGTGCAGAATGTTCTAGTATGGACACGGATAATGGTCAACGCAACAACGTTTCCTACTGTGGTCACTGGGGGCATAAGGTGTCTCCAGATGAAGAAGTTACCATATATGCACAGGTCTGGGGCTATGTTGCAGTGCAGGACAGACAGAGAGCACTGCATAACACTTGCATGCTGAATCTGGACAATTGAAGCATGCAATGAGGGGATCTGCTGGACTATGAGGATCTTTGTGAGCCACAGAATTCATCAAAGTATGAAAGTGAGAGTATTCATCAGAAGGAATATCACCTTTACCATCCTACTTCAGAATAGAGTCGGCCACTACAATTGTCGTAATCAAGACTTCGTTGGCAACCACTTTCAACCAAACTGACTTAGGTGAAGTCATTTCCTGACTGTAAATGATTTGATACTAGAGAGGCCAGCATCCCCTGTATAATCTCAATTGCAAATGTACCTTCAATACATGTCTCCTCCTTTTGCTTCTTGTTTACTAAGAGTTGATGTTACAAACTGATGAAAGCCTTCACAATATTTGATGTTTCTCATTCAATAAGAAGAATGTTTTATGCTAGTGTAGGCTCTAAGGAAAGAATAACTATCCTTCAGACAGGCTTATAACATCTTGTGGCACTAAGAATCTCTATCCTCTCTACCTTTGATTTGTAGCTGCAGCTGAGAAGTCAATCACACAGGTCATAATGTAAAGTGAACACATAATTATAAATATGAGATTTTATTTACAATGGAGTTTTATTCATTCCACCTATGAACTGTCATTTTAGTTTCTCTTGCACTATTTCTTGAGCAGTCTCAGTGTCTGTAGTTGGAATGGAGGCACCCTGTCCTCAATTGAAGCCTGGGCCTTTTAGGTGGACCTCAGGAGCTGTTGGGCTTGGACATGCTGAGAGTGCTGGAGGCATGCTCACTCTCTTTGGCTTGAACTCCTACAGTGTTGGAGATTGCAGGCAAGGTGAATGTGGAGGGGCTCAGCATCTCTAGTGAGTCTTAAGAGGACACATTTTGGGGCCTCTATGTTGTCTCTCCTCTGGATTCATACCTACTGGCACCACCCTGACACCTTGTGAAGAAGGGGCACTTAGAATGAGGTCAAGTTCCTTGTCATACTGTTGCTTTGCCGTTGGTGGTGGCTACCAATGGCTATAGTGATGAAGTGCAGGTCTGCATGTATCTCCAGCCCTGCAAGCATTCTGCTGGATTTTGACTATCATGGCAGACGCCAACCTGTCCACTGATGTATCAAGGTGCCTGCATAATGATCCAGTATGGTACAGTTGGTGTTTTCCTTCAAATTTTGATTCAGTTTATTGAGTGTCTGTGACAAACTTGCTTGCTGCTCCTGTGTCTGTTTGTGCATTTTGACAAAGTTGTTCATGGTTAAGTACTTGGAATCCTCTCCAGGTGGTGCCTGGGGCTGAACAGTTACCTGGTCTTCGTCAGTCCTCTGAGTGCCAGTCACCTTGGATGATGCATCCTTGACCAGCTGCTGAGGCATGCCAGTGAGGTGCTCATCAGAATGTGTTCTTGAGTTTCATCTGTCTACAGTATGCACCAAGGTGTCAGTATCTCAGCTGGTAGAGGGTGCAGAAGATAGCCTTGCTGGTGCATTCTCTGTGGGATCTCGGGCTTCTTGATCAGAATTGGAGGAGATGGTGATGTCCAAGGGGGCTATTCATTTCATGACAGAGGTTGTGTAGATACTGACCATTTCTACAAAAGACACAAGAAGGGATGAGATGTAAAATAGGGTAAGAAGTTGGGCATTATAAAAATACATTTACATTGCTAGTAATGGGAGAGCAGCATAATACATTGCAAATAATCTTACTTGGTTCATGGAAGTCTCAACATCACCAGATGAACAGTTGCAATGCTCTCATTAAGGCAAGTATTCTCTCCTGATAGTAAACTGATAAAATGAATGTTGTACACTCCACTATCTAGGCTCTCTCGGTCCCACTGTGGGGCATTTTCTCCTGCAAAAAGACAGGAGAGGAATTGAGTGATATTTGAGTGAGATGTAAATGGCTGGCACAGCTGCAAATGCAGGTGCAACATGGTGAGGTATCCTGAGTGAGTGAGTAGGAACTATTAAGCAGGAAAGGTTCATAGGTTGGGGGTATGAATCGTGATGGACTGATTGAGGTAAGATGCTGCCTGCCACAAAGGGAGCTGTAGACTATAATCTTTGGTGAGAAATATGTCAGTGGCATGGTTAAAATGAGTGTGAGGTAACAGAGAGAAGATGTGTGTCACTTACCCATACATAGCACAGCTAGTCATTAATCTTCGGCAGTAAATATTCCTCCATGCCACGCCACGGAAACTACATTGACCCTGGTGGGAACCTGAGACCAGGCAAGCAGGGTCTGGTGCTGTGGTCTCCTCTGTCAGCCCTGAGGAAAGAATACAGCCCTTCTGTCCATCACCCTGTCCACTGGCAAAGCAGGGTGCCAACCTGCCTCTGTCAACCATCTCCAAAATAAATCTTCTCACACTGGCAATGAGAATTCCAATTCCTGATTGCCGTGTCTGAACTGGGCTCTAAGTACAGTGGCCAGCAGCAAGAAATCTACAAATACTCAGCAGCAGAAATATCTACTACTGCTGGTGAGAGCAAGATAGTGCCAGTGAAAACAGTACCTGTTATTTCCACCTTGTCATTGTTTAACACAATTTGTTTATAGTAAACAGTTATTTTCATTTTAAATACAAAATTGTGTTGAATGTTTTCTTTTAACCTGAATTCATCAGTCAGCTAAGTCGGAATTTTGGATAGTTGATTAAATCCTTTCAGACTTGTATCAACTCTGGGAATAGTAGGGCTGGTTCTCCAGCACGCTACTCCAATGAGTCATGACAATATCATTCAGCTAAACCTTTGCTACTCTCTCCCCAAGGTCAATATATCCTCTCTAAGCTCTGGTGATCAGACTGGCTCATTCTACTCCATGGGCACATCTATAATTTCAGTTTTAACATAACTTCCATCCCCTTATATTCCAGTCTTTCAGACATAAAGGTCACCTTTCCATTAGCCTTTGTAATTATTTTATGTACAGTTTAATTATCTATTTTCAAGAATCACAAAGTCATCTTTTGAATTTCAAGGTTAGCAACATTTAGAAATTACAATTATCAGTCATTAGTAACTTTTCGTCATTCGGTCAATGTTCCTTGCTTTGAAAATGAATCATATTTACTTCAAGGAGGTGAATCATCCCTGTTTCAATGTTGAATGCAGGGGGGTATGCTAAGAGCAGCACCAAGCATACCTAAAAATAATATGTCAAATGGATGAAACTACAAAACTGGACTCCATATGTGCCAAACTGCATAAGGCAGTGTTGTGGGGAAAATCACCAGCCTTGGAGTCACAGTCGGGGTTCAATGACAGAGTTTATTGCACAAGGAAATATTGGAGCTCCAGGGAGAGAAAGACACCAACAGCACAGTGGTCAGCTGCAATTCTTCTCTCAACCCGGAGCACATGTCAAGATACTTTTATACATTTTGTGATATAATAGGTCAGTGATGAGGTTATTGTCTCTGTAACATAGTTTGTTTGTTGTAAACATTGCAGAATCATTGATAGTTGTGATATAGTCATTGTTGGTTCCAGCGTAGCCTTTGTTAATTTCAGCGCTGTCATTCTCAGTTTCAGCACAGACATTGTCAGTTTCAATTTCTGCACAGAAGTCCATTGCTGTAGTAATGGGCGCTAATCGCTCTCCCTGATAAGGACAATTACTGCAGCACTATTACTGCAGACAGTCAATATGCCTTCGTTGTAGTCCATGACTACATGGTGGCATGGGGGCAGAAGAGGGTTCACCACCACAGGGGGATCCCCGACCAGACTAATAGCACTTTGTATTGAGTACATATCAAACTGTTTGCATTTCTATCAAAGGTGTTGGCTGGGCACAGACACTTTGGCGAGCAGTATACGCTATTCATGTGTATTCTCTTCCCCACCCGCCTTAAACTAATCAAGTATCTGTGTTTGCTCTGCTGTCTCTCTCCACATTGTAGTCTCGCGGCCATCTTGTGTGTCAAGTGGCCAATTATGGCTCAGTGGCCATCTTGTGTGTCCGTGTGCCTAGTGTTACCCTGCCCTGTGCCATCTCCCACTTCACTCCCCCCTTTGTGGTCAAGGAGGCGACTTCGGAAATCTCCTGCAGACCACCCAATTTACATGTAGAGGTAGGTCATCTCTAGGAGCTCCTCCTCTCGAGGGGTATCATGAAGTGTTAATTTTCGTTGGGGGTTCTTCTATGGTGACACTCACTGCTGGTACAGTTCTCGTCCGTAGAGCCTTACAGCAGAGCTTTAAACACCCGAGGCCCACACAGAATAACGGCATGAGTGCAATGAGGAGAACTATCCTGTGTGACAAATTGGGTCCCCAAGATTTACATATCAACCAATTTAGCCAGCTGTCTGTAATTCTGGCTCCCTATTGTAAATTATCTAGCTGGTCTTAGATGTTCTTGATGGCTTTTGTAGCGTTATAAGAGTCATCAATAACATGGGTGATATAATTGTCACCAATAATTGTACAAACTCCTTCTTGCTGTGCTAATTGATAATCCACCGCATAACGTGTCTGCTATGTGTAGAGTTTGAGTTCAGCCAACTCTGTATTAATTGCTTTCAGAGCTTTCGAGGTATTATTGCCTAAGATAGTCAGGCCACATAGAAGGTAATTTCAGTTTTTAGCACTAACAAGCCCTGCTGCTTCTCCCAAAGATAGAGATCCCAAGAATCCATATTCCAATGATGACCTCAAATAGGTGGGGATCTGCCAGACAGCACAGAACTCCTGACTGATGGAGCGGGTCACTATCATTCTTCGAACATGTCCCCTGGCTGGGCATGGTACGTGAGGGGTGCAATTGTCCCCACTGTGAACAGGTTTGGGAGGCCTGGGATGTCTGTCGCATAAATCCCCTTAAATAGAAAAACAAATCTCTGCGCTGCTCGGTAACATACATTGTCCTGTCCTTCTGTCTGTCCATCCACCCATATCGCCCCTGATCCCTGGGTGCCACCCCCGAGCTGGTAAGTATCAAATGGGTATGTTCATGTGGCAGAGCTGACTTGGGTGCCATTGCACTGACCACATATGAATTATCTGCTCGTGGTCACATTCAAGCATGCCTGCTCAATGCAGGTGCAGGTAAACTGTCCCCTGGTGACTGTACAGTCTTGATAAGTGCACTGTGTCTGGACGCATGAACTATTTTTGGGAACCAGGGCATAAACACATCCCCAAAGTGAAACAAAGTGGGTAATTACCAGGTTTTAAGTGGGTTTTCCCTTCTCTCAACTGGGAGATCCGACTCCATGGGCTGGTGGTCCTGCCCAGCTGCACACATCTACCCTGGAGTCCCCGTTTGTATTTTCCTATCTGCTCTTTTCTGGCACTCCCAAGGTGTCTACTGTATACAGGTCGCGAGGGGTCCACGCTGGGTGGTCACAAATAGGGATTCTATTGATCACGCCAGTGCGAAACAGACAGTTCGGTTCCCATGTAAACTTAGGCGGGTTTAATAGAAAAGGTTATCTTCAAATCCTGACATGCTCCTGACAGTTGTGACACTTAAACACAGTAAAATACATACAGGTATAAAGATTTTGCAGTTAAATTAAAGTTATCAGTCAAAGTCTTTGTTTTCTTCAGGAGGTTCCAAGGCGTGCTTGCCTCCTTTAATTAATCTCTGGATCAGCTCAGCCAGTTTTGCGAACTCGGGAATAAAGCTCTGACTGTCATTGAACAGCCCCAAGACCTTTCTTACCCCCCTGACAGTGGCAGGTCGTGGCATCTGTTAGATTGCCTTCTTGCAGTCATTGGACATTTGTTTGAGTCCCTGGGATATGAGGTGTCCGAGATATAAGACTTATGTTTTGCCAATTTGTGTCTTTGTGGTGCTAACTTTTAACCCTGTGGTTGCCAATTCCTGTAATATGCGACATAAAGCTTCCTGGTGTCCTGACTCAGGCTCTGAGGCAATTAGAATATCATCTACATATTGGAGGGTTGTGCTACCTACTGGTAAGTCTAATCTCTTCAGAATGTTGCTTATCATCCTGTGAAAAATAGTGGGGCTGTTGCAGAACCTTTGTGTCTTGTGGCAGACAGACTACTGCCTGTCCCTTACTGTAAAAGTGAATTTATCCTGGGACTCAGGGTGTAACGGGATAGACCAGAATCCATTGGCTCTGTCTAAAACAGTAAAAATCTTGTGTTCAGGGGTCAAGCCGTTTAAAATGATGGAGAGGTCTGCTGCAATGGGGTGCAATTTGGGGGTGACTTTGTAGTCCTGTATAATCAATGGTGACCCTGTAGCTCCCATCAGGCTTTATTACTGGCTACGTCCAGGGATTAGTTGTACATGTGGTTACTTTCAGGATTCCCTGTTTCACTGGTCCTTTCACTATCTCCACCAACTGCTTTTTCTGCTTTGGGTTTCTTTGGGTATTGCTGGTGGGGCTTATGCTCCGGTCGGGGAACCCTTATTGGGTCTATGTTAACTAGACCTGTACCTAACTTTGTTTCTGCCCATGCTCCGGGGACAGAGATGCAGATGGCTCCAAATCTCCCCTTCTGAAGGTTTCAATCCCTACTGGTGCTTGTAGCCACTGTAATAATTTCAAGGTGACTTGTAAGTTTCCCAATCTCAGTCTTTCGACCATCCTGTCTGGGACAAATCAACTTCCCTTTTGCACAATCGATTAGAACATTTTATATTTTCATGAGATCATTGCCCATTATGGTGCCCTCGTTATTTTGTCAGACATAGAACTTCATGGGGATAGATATATTGTTTATTTCTATGAGGGTAGCTTTGCTTAGGTAAGCTGGTGCTTTATCCCCTCCTACCCCAGTTAAGTGAATCATTTTATTTGTTTGGGGTAAAGGTAAGTTTTGTGATAGATATTACTGCGGGTACGTAAATTCTCCCCTGTCCCTTACCCTCAGGAGTGGGGGCAGCTAGTTGTCAGGTCTGCTGACCTCGGGATTCCCGCTGTGCTCTGGGTGGTATTTGGGGGTGCCCCATGCTTTTCCCAGCACACTGCTTCTATGTGTCCTATTCTGTTGCAGTGGCTACAGTATTTTACATTGTTCCCTGCTCTAACTCTTGTACCCTGTCCTCCAACTCTTTAACTTGTTCCTGGTCCTTTCTCTACCTACTTGTGGAGGCTCTCACTTGTTCAATTAGGCCTGCTAATTGGTACACTAACACTACCCCTATCTTTTTAGTTTTATTCCGTTTCTGTTTATCCATCCACTCTCTCTGTTATACTAATGTCTGGGATGGATCCCAAGCATTTTTCTTCATTTGCTCTGTCAACCCTTGTCTGTCTGCCTTGTATTTCTCAAAATGGGAACCTACAGTATCCCCTTTAAAACTTTGATCTGCCATTTAGTAGATTGTGTACCCCCGGATACCACCAACAGTAAAGTGTTCCGAACCAGTGGGGACATCTCTACCCTCTAGCCAATAATACCATCGCAGCACCATCCATATGGCCATAGGAGCCTCCTAGCAAGGTGTGCTTTCTACTGATGGGACTTCTCTACCCTCCAAGCCACCACTACCAGACGGTACCTACTGGTTGTTTGGGAATGCTGGCTCCATAGGTGTGCTCTCTTCCAGGAGTCCTCTACCCTCCCGGTCACCTCTACTGACCCAAAGCCTCCCAATAGGGCCAGAAACCTACCTCTAGCCTGGTGTGATCTCTTCTGATGGGACTCTTTACCCTCTCAGCCACCGCCACTATTCAAGCTCTGACTACGGACTGACAGGGTTTCACGGTAGTCATAGTGTCCACTCTCCCCACCTTGGTAATGTGCGCTCCGCTAAGGTTTGGCTCTTGGTCAGAGTGATCAGCTCCTCTTCCTCACTATATTGCAAATTACAAATATAAACAGCACCCAACTTTTAACTTAACTCTAACTGGACTCTGCGTTGTTCACCCCCACAGAGTCCAATGTTACCTGACTTCACCACTTGTGCTTCACAACTCCTAGTGCCCTTGGCACCTCAATTCCCACTTCAAATCCCAACCTTCATGTGGGGGGGGGGGCTACCCCTCTTAACAACCTGTTTAGGGCAGGGTTTTTGAGACGGGCACTACCTTGTCCTCTGCTTGTCCTCAGCACAAGCAGCAGGTTCTTACAACAGTTAATACAGTTAACACTTATTCTCCACAAACAGGCACTTAGCTTTTTTAACTCAGTATTGTAGCAAGTTTAGACATTATAATTGGTTTACCTTTTAAACTGTGTCCTTGGCCCGGTCTGACTCTTCCCATTTGCAGGTACGAATTGGTTCTTATCCTGGCCCCCAATTATGGCCTTCAACCAGGGCACCAGTAATAAGAGCCCTGCTCACAGCGCCAATTGTTGTAGGAAAATTACCAGCCTCGGAGTCAGAGTCGGGGTTCAACGACAGAGTTTATTACACAGGAAATACTAGAGCTCTAGGGAGAGAAAGACACCAACAGTACAGTGGTCAGCTGCGAGTTTTCTCTCAAGCTGGAGCACATGTCAAGATACTTGTATACATTTTGTGATATAATAGGTCAGTGATGAGGTTATTGTCTCTGTAACATAGTTTGTTTGTTGAAAACATTGCAGAATCGTTGATAGTTTTGATGAAGTCATTGTCAGTTCCAGCGCAGCCTTTGTTAATTTCAGTGCGGTCGTTGTCAGTTTCAGTGCAGACATTGTCAGTTTCAATATCCATTGCTATAGTAATGGGTGCTAATCAGTCTCCCTGAGAAAGACGATTACTGCAACCCTGGCTATTAGCACTTTGTATTGAGTCCATTTCAAACAGTTAGCATTTCTATCAAAGGTGTTGGCTGGACCCAGACACTTCGGCAGGCAGTTTATGTTACTCATGTGTATTCTCTCTCCCACCCGCCTTAAACTAATCAACTTGGTTGTGAGTGCATTGTGCTGGCATTCTGGTGGCCCCAGGCAGTGTCTGTTATCTCTCCCCATATTGTGGTCTGACGGCCATCTTGTGTGTCAAGTGGTCACCTTATGGCTCAGCGGCCATCTTGAGTGTCCGTGTGCCTAGTGTTACCCTGCCCTGTGCCATCTCCTACCTCAGCAGCAAATGATAGACAGAGCTAAGCAATTCCACAACCAGCAGCTCTGCAGTCATGTCACATACTTTCATGAAAGGTGGTGGACAATTAAATAATTCACTAAAAAATGCTGGCCTACTAAAATTGAATCTTGATGAAGGATTTGTCCGAAATGTTGACTCTCCTGCTCTTTTGATGCTGCCTGACCTGCTGTGCTTTTTCCAGCTCCACATTTTATCGACTCTGGACTTTTTAGCATCTGCAGTCCTCACTATCTCCAGGACTACCAATATTCCCAACCTTAATGATGGGAAACCCAGTATGTATGTGTAAAAGGTAACGCTGAAGGGTTTTCAAAAGCCTTTTGCCAGAAGTGGCAGATTGATGATCAGCATTCTCTCTAATTTACTTTCCGGCTGCGTGTGTACCTCCAAGTCTGTGTGTGGCAGTGACATTCAGAACTGGAACTCAATACCATGGTTGCAGTCCCCAGAATCTTGAAGTTGCTGTACTTATGAGTAGCACTGCAGCTTAGAGGCAATGTTTTTTGTTCTACTTCATCTCAGCCAAAGAGCCCTGGCATCACAGTTTGTCTTCACCAAATTCCATTCACTCCATGTGATAATAAGAAATGTTTAAGTTTTTCTAAGTTTTTCAGGTTACTCATTTGGCACTTTCAGACACTTTTCTAAGTTTTGGATATTTCAAAGGCTATTGGCCCTGACACTATTCCAGCAATAATACTGAAGATTTGTGCTCCGGAACTTGGAATGCCCCTGGCCAATTTGTTCCAGCAGAGCTACACTAGCATCAATGTGAAAATTTGCCCAGCTATGTCCAGCAGGACAAATCCAACCTGGCCAATTACTACATTGCCAGTATACTTGTAATCATCAGTAAAGTGGTAGGAATGTGACATCAACTATCACACAGCACTTCTTCAGCAATAATCTGCTCATTGATAGTCAATTTGAGTTCTGTCTAGGCATTCAGTTCCTGACCTCATTACTTCTTGGTTTCAAACATGGAGAAAATTGCTGAATTTCAGAGGTGAGGTGAGAGTGACTGCCCTTGACATCAAGGCCTCATTTGACTGAGTGTGGCATCAAGGAGCCCTATCAAAGCTGAAGCAACCAGGAGAAAAACTCTCAAGTGATTGGAGTCATGTGTGGCATAAAGGAAGATAGCTGTGGTTGTTGAGTGTCAGTCATTTCAGCTTCAGGACATTTAGCAATTTACACCATATAAGCGTTAAGCAATGATCATCTCCAACAAGATAGAATCCAACTATTGTCCTTTGACATTCAACAGAATTACTACTGCCAAATCCTCCACTATCAACATCCTGGATTTAGTGTTGACCAGAAATGGAACTAGAATAAGTTCCCTACAGTTTTGTGTATTTATTTGAATAAATAAAATTTAGTTAGTGTTGATTTCGGTTTGTTCTTTGCAGTTAAAGTCATAAAACATGATATATTGTATGATTCTTATATCACTCAATGGTATCTTCTCAGTCTGTAGAGGAATTGTAATAAAATACAGCCTGAAAATTTATCTGAGTACAACGTATAGATGTTCTCCAGTTCAAGTTGTAAGTTTGCTCACTTAGCTGGCAGGTTTGTTTTCCGATGTTTCATCACCATGCTCGGTAACATCATCAGTGAGCCTCCAGTGAAGCGCTGGTATTCTGTCCCGCTTTCTATTTATGTGTTTTTGGTCTCTTAAGGTGGTGATATAATTGCTGGTTCTTTTTCTCAGAGTAAGTGGAGTCCAAATCGATGTGTTTATTCATGGAGTTTCAGTTTGAATGCCAGGCATCTAGGAATTCCCGTATCTCTGCTAAGCCTGTCCTAGGGTGGGTGTTTTGGTGGTGTCCTTCTTTATCTGTATGTAAGGATACTAATGATAGTGGGTCATGTCTTTTGGTGGCTAGTTGGTGTTCGTGTATCCTGGTGGCTAGTTTTCTGCCTGTCTGTCAGATGTAGTGTTTGTTACAGTCATTGCATGGTATTTTGTAAATGACATTCATTTTGCTGGTTGTTGGTATAGGGTCCTTTAGGTTCATAAGTAGCTGTTTCAGGGTGTTGGTAGGTTTGTGGGCTACCATGATGCCAAGGGGTCAGAGTAGTCTGGTAGTCATCTCCGAGATGCCTTTGATGTGTGATTGTGTGGCTAGAGTTATCCAATCAAAATGTTTGTCCAAATTGGATCAATCCAGTCCAAACTTTGTGTCCATTGTGAGGATGACACTTTTGTCATCATAAAATGGAACAAATTAGAGGAAACCTACAACATCAACAACAACATTCTTACTGGCATAAATTTCACAAAAGAAGAGAACAGTAACAGACTCCATTTCCTAAATGTCACAGTGGAACAAACAGTTAATGGAGAACTGCAGACCAGCATCTACAGGAAAGCAACACACACAGACCAGGTACTACAGAAGCAATCATCCCAATACCCACAAATGGCACTGCATCAGGACATTATTTAAATGGGCCACAACATAATGCAGCACCCAGAATCTACGAGCAGCCGAAGAAAAATACCTAGACAGTGTATTCAAGAAGAATGGGTACCCAATAAATACACTGGTAAAAACAAGGACTGCAGATGCTGGAAACCAGAGTCTAGATTAGAGTGGTGCTGGAAAAGCACAGCAGGTCAGGCAGCATCTGAGGCTGTAGATGCTAGAAACCAGAGTCTAGATTCGCTGCAGACGCTGGAAACCAAAGTCTAGATTAGCTGCAGATGCTGGAAACCAGGATTCCTGATGAAGGGCTTTTGCCTGAAACATTGATTTTCTTGCTCCTCAGATGCTGCCTGACCTGCTGTGCTTTTCCAGCACCACTCTAATCTAGACCCAATAAACACAGTCCACCGATTCTTAAACAACAAACCCAAACGAGTAGACACAACAAGCCCAGAAACTCTAGCCACACTATCACCGATGAAGCTACTGAGCATGGTGATGAAATGTCTGAAAACAAACCTGTCAGCTCAGTGAGCTAACTTACAACCTGAACCTTAACCTGAGCTACAAATCTTCTCAAAAATCGCATATTTTCCAGTTTACTACTTCAGCCAACTCTTCAAAATATCAATACGATTCTACAGGCATGAGCCAACTTTTACAAATCTCTGGTCCACTGAATATTTTCAAAGTATTCGGTAACTCAACCCCAATTATAGATTCTAAAAATTCCTGACAACAGATGCTAAGCCGACTGGTTTATGATTCTTTGGTTTCCCCTCTCGCCTTTCTTAAATTACAAAATGACATGTGCAATTTCCTTTTTTGTAATATGGGAGTCATTGATATGAGCTGCATTAATTGCTTATCCTTAGTTGCCTTGAGAAATGGTGATCTGCCTTCTGTAACACAAGTTTCCAGGCCATTTCAGAGGCTAGTTAAGAGTTGGCCACATTACTGTGGGCCTGAGTAACACATAGAACAGACTGGGAATGCCAGCAGAATACTTTCTGTAAGGACATTAGCAAACCAGATTTATTCTTTTTTAATTGACATTTTAAGGTCTCTCTTATTAATATCTAACTTTTCATTCCAGATTCAATTTAATTAATAGATTTTAAGTTCTCAAATGGTGGTGGAGTAATTCTCTGCAGGTCATTACTTTAGGTCCCTGGATCATGATCAAAGCTAGAAATGAATACAGAAAATGTTGGAATAACTAAGCAGGACTGAATGTATTCATGGCAAGCCAAATAATCAATGTTAATGACCAGGGTTTGCCATCTATTTCTGGATCCTGGTGTCCTTATAGTCAAAATACCCTGCAAACCCACCAGCAAGCAATCCCACTTGATCAATTACCACTCAGACACTTACGTGTTAACTAGCAGGATCCATGACCAATCAGGTCCCTCAATCAAGGTGTCCTACCCCACCTGAAGACAGTTGGAGGGCAGCAACCACTTTAAAATGCAGTCATATTGACTGAGATCATCGTAAAGTTGTCATTTTGAAGGGTTTGCAATGTGGAAGTTGTGCGAAGACAACAGTTTGAAGGCAAGAGAGTGACTTTTAATAGCCACTTCTCTCTCTCTCATCAGTTCTCTTAATTGTCCCATAAACTGGCAGGCAGGGCCCCCTGTTCTGTCTCATGAACGGCTTATGTCTGATACGTCAACTCTCCTGCTCCTTGAATGCTGCCTGACCTGCTGTGTATTTCCCACGCCACAATTTTCGTCCCTGTTTTGTCAGTCTGGAGACAATCAATCAATGGCGGGGGCTGGTGGCATGTCATGGAGAAAATAGAAGAGCTCCTGTGTTGAGATAGCTCCCCAGTGCACTTACTCTGCCAGATAAGCTTCTCAGCTGCAGTCCCACACATTATATACTGGAGCAACAGTACTGGTTATACCCAGCAGAAGACATCTCTATGACACGCGTGGCCTCTTTCCTAAAGCAGCTCTTTAACCATTTATTTAACTGTATTATCTTCCTATTCTGAGCCTTCCATGGGCATGTGGCACAGGAAACAATTTTGAGGTTATAGCCCTACAAGTCCTGCTTTCAAATGTATCTAAATGCCTGAACTCCTTTTTTGCAGGATCTCATCATTCTTTCTGCCTACGTTGTCAGTTCCAATATGTACCATGGCCTCTGGTTGCTCATCCTCCCTTTTGAGAATGTCCCATGCCCAGTCAGAGACATGGTTGACCCTGCCATCAGGGAGGCAGTACATTGGCCTGGAGTCTTGCTTGTGGTAATAGAAATGCATATCAGTGTCCCTGACTATAGGATTCCCTATTATGACTGCTCGACTGCACTTTGATCCTCCCTGCTATGTAACAAAGCCAGTCGTGGTGCCATCGTTCTGGCTGCTGCCATCACCATAGTTAATACGATGCCTCCAATTGTACCATAACTGTGGAGACGAAGCATTGGGTACCTCCTGACTCCTCCATCAACTCTGACATTGGCACCTGGATGAGTATTTTTCCAGATTAGAATTGAGAAAACATGCTAAATTACAGAATTTGAGAGTACGGGGGCTCAGAAGAAGCCTCAGTGAGGCCGCCTCCTACACTTTCCACTAGCTCAGATACTGACCCTTCAGTGGGGATTCACAGGGAGGAACAGAAGCAGCAGACAGGAATGTGGGAGGCAATGGCTCTCGTTTCCTAGAAGCTGAGCAGAGCAGCAACTTATGCAACTGATTTGTTGCCTCCACAGACAGGTTGGCGGCTGCCATGGAAGGCTAGGTTCAAACACCCTCAGAGTCTGCTAGAGACATGCCCACACCTCGCATTTCATCACCCACACCTATTGGTCTTCAGGACCGAAGGTATGGCATGTACTTCAGGTACACTTTCCTTACAAGGAGACATGGTGTTGCCAGGAGGCATACAGCCCAAGGAGGAATTACACAGAGGTTATCAGATAACTCTTCTTAGAATAATCCATTGATGGCCTGCCCTCCTCTGAATCTTGGAAGTTCAAGCATTCACTTGCTTCTGTCAGAGAAATCCAGACATAAGTGCCCCAGTGTTGCCTGATGAAACCACCAGGTCTTGCTATCAAGATTATTCTGCATCCTTCAACATCTCTTTTGTTCTGCTGGCCTCTGTGTCCAAAGAGTTTAGTGTGAATGAGGTGGTCAGCAACGTCGGCAGCAGAAAGTTGTGCAGACACAGGTGAACAAGGCCCAAAGGGTGAAAAGGCCAATTCCAGCTCCTATATCCTATATTTTTGTGTAAATACTAGCACAAATTATTCAACATGTCTCCTTTTTTTGTTTCATTGATGATATGATTATTACCAGTTTTCAAGGGTTTTGCTGTTCCTGAGCAATCTCTATATCCTAACATCAAAAACAAATTGTTAATTTTGATAACTCTTTCAAGTTTATTTACATACTCTCTTTTTCTAGCTCTCACTAGTTTATTACTTACTGTTTTTCCTTGCATTCCTCTCAGTTGCTGACATCTGTACTATGCATTGTATGTTGTGTGCTATAAGTATTAATTTATCTTATTCCTCACATTTTTGTCATCCATGGCTGGCTTTTTGTTCAAATAGCCTTCTTGCTTCTTAGTGGCATAAATTTGTTCTATATCATATAAAATTATTTTTCGGTTGCCTCCCACTGATCTTTTGTGAAGTAAACTTTTAATCGACTTGACTAATGTACTGTGGACTGTATCTATCTCATCCTATTTAAGTTTACTTAGATATGAAATGTAAGTAGTTGTTTCACTTTTCTCCCTTTCATAACAAAATACTTGTCATGTATTGTCTGTGAACTGATCTCTGGATTCTTCACAATTAACTTTAATTATAACAATTATTTCTGGCATCTAAGTAGGTAGGGGATACACGTTGCAGCCTCAACTTTCTCTGCAAGGATACCTCTGTAATATTTCTGAGGTATCTGGATAATTTTGTAGCAGGTAAAGATGGATCATCCCTGATACCTCAAATTAGCATTGAATCTTTTCATAAACCTCAAACTCCAAAACAAAGGAGCTTCCTTAGAAGAGCAATGACAAGTGTTAATGAAGCCAAGTAAAAATAAATCTTTTATGATAGAAAGCATGAGGTACTGTGACAAAGATTTTTATAGTGGTCTGTAAAAAGCTTCTTGATTCAACAAGCAGGCACACCATGACAGCCGCAACTTTCTGGCCAAACTCCATTGCCATTAATATAAGACCTCAGAGCACAAAGATAGCATGGGTGCTTTTCAAAATTAAATTACTCAGGAGTATCAGATTTGGAATCAGAGTTGGCCATTTGTTCCATTCAGTCTGTTTTTCCATTTAATAAAATAATGCCTTATCTAGGTGTGGTCACAATTCCACTTTCCTGTTGGCCTCTTGTAACCCTTGACTCCCTTTCCAATCAAAAACACATTTAACACCACCTTGAATAAATTCAATGTCTCAACCTCCAAGGTTTTCTGGGGAAAAGAATTGTACAGTCTAACAATCCTGTGTGAGAAAAAAAACTTCTAATTTTTATCTTAAAAGTATTCTTAAACTGTGTCCTTTTTAGTTCAAGTCTCTCCTGCAAGAGGAAGCATGTTCTTAGGTGCTGTCAAATCTCCTTGGGATCTTGTATGTTTCAATAAGGTCACTTCTTACTCATAAAGTCATAGAGTCATAGAGATGTACAATACGAAACAGATCCTTCAGTCCAACTCATCCATGCTGACCAGATATCCCAACGTAATCCACTCCCACTTGTCATCACCCGGTCCATATCCCTTCAAACTCTTCCTATTCATATACCCTTCCAGATGCCTTTTAAATGGTGTATTTGTACCAGCCTCCACCACTCCCTCTGGCAGCTCATTCCATAATGTACCACCATTTGCGTGAAAAAGTTGCCCATTAGGTTCCTTTTATATCTTTCCCCTTTCAACCTAAATCTATGCCCTCTGGTTCTAGACTCCCGCACTCCAGGGAAAATACCTTGTCTATTTATCCTATTCATGCCCCTCATGATTTTATAAACCTCTATAAGGTCAGCCCTCAGCCTCCGACACTCCAGGAAAAACAGCTCCAGTCTATTCAACCTCTACCTACAGCTCAAATTCTCCAACCCTGGTAACATATTGTAAATGTTTTCAAGTTTCACAACATCCTTCCTATAGGACAGAGACCAGAATTGCACACAATATTCTAAAAATGGTCTAACCATCATCCTGTATAGCTGCAACATAACCAAGAAGAACAGTTGGACAGACAAAAGAGTGGACAACAACCTGGATAGATGATTGAATAGCCATCAATGGGGACCACCAGTGGGCAACAATGGGCTGCGTGCAACAGCAGACAACATGACAACAAAGCCTGGTGCATGGGGGCAGAGGCAAGGACATGGGAGAGCCCAAGCCCCAAAGCCATCGAACCCAACACTGAATGCAGAAGGCTGTAGGGTCCCGAAGAGGACAATGAGGGGTTGCTCTTCCAGTCCACACTGACCCTTGCTGGAGCACTGCAGTACACCTGAGAGAGACATACTGGCCAGGGCCGGGGTGATGCACTGAAGTGGCAGGCAACCGGAAGCCCAGGGTCCTTTTTTGCAGGCAAAAGGTAGATGCTCTGTGAAGCAGTGACACAGTCCATGCCTAGCCTCCCCAATGCAGAGGAAACACACCATGAGTAGCAAATGCAGTGGACCAGATTGTGTGAAGGGCAGGCAAAGTACTGCCCCACTTGGAAAGTGTGCTCAGGCCCCCAGACACTGAGGAGGGAGGAGGCAAACACCTTCTGCAGTTGCAGGGGAAAGCACTGTGGGGCTGTGGAGGTGGGGGGTGTGTTGAGAGTGAAGGAAGAGTGGACCAGGATGTCCCAAAGGCAATGGTCCCTGCAGAAGGCTGAGAAGGGAGGGGGAGGGGAATATGTGTCTGGTAGTGGCATCTCACTGGAAATGACAGAAATGACGGCTTTCAGCTCCAGTGGCTAAAGGCTCTACCTGTTTGATCTTTGTCCCTAAAATAAGCTCTTCATCCTAGGAAATCAAAACAACTTTCTTTGAACTGGCTTGAAAGCAATTATATCCTTTTAACAAAAAGGAGGACTAAATTGTATACTGTTCTCCAAATGAAGTATCACCAAAGCCCTTTGGAACTGGAGTAAAATCTCCCTATTCTTACTTTCATCCCCCTTGCAATAAATGCCAACATTCTGTTTTTCTTCCTAATTATTTGCTGTACTTCCAAATGGACTTTTTGTGATTTCTGTACCAGGATACTGAGACCCTGAGTACCTCATCATTCTGCAATGTCTCTGCATTTAAATTATATGCTAATTTTCTATTCTTCCTGGGAAAGTGCACAAGATTACATTTTCCAGATTAAAATGTAATCTGCCACATTTTGGCCTACTCACTTAAATTACTTATATCCTTACCTTCTCTTGAAAAATTACTTTACTACATACCTTTGTATGATTAGCAAGTTTATCTGCCATACATTTGGTTCCCATGTGCTTGTCATGAATATAAATTGTAAACAACTCCAAGACTGATTCCCCGCGGCACTCCACTAATTACAGCTTGTCAACCCAAAAACGACCTGTTTTCCCCTACAGACTGCTTCCTGTTGGCTAACCAACCCTTTACCCATACTAATAAGTTCCCATTTACACTATATTTTCTCTAGTAAAATTTGATGTGGTCTTTTATGAAATGTCACAGATATACCAAACTTACAGGTTCCCATTTATCCTCTGTAATAAATTGCTGTAATAAATAAATTAAGCATAATTTTCTTTCACAAAACTATGTTAACTCTCCCTGATCACATTATGATTTTCTAAGTTTCTTAATAAGTCCTTAAACACAGATTGTAGCTAATTGTCTATAACAACTATTTGACTAACTTGCCTATAATTCCTTGCTTTCTTTCTCTTGTCTCGAATAACACATTTGCAGTTTTCCAATCTACTTGTAATTATTTCATAATATATTAGTTTCACATTGTTTATATGTTTTCCTATTTGTTGAGACTTGTTTAGGCTAATAATATTGTTACCCTTTGTGGTTGACGTGCATAGATGCTACAGGTTTGTTAGGGCATATCCTGTATTGTAGCATAAACAATGCTGTGTGTTTTTGTTTATTTTTTGTTGAATGTTGATTTTGATGTCCAACATATACATGCTACTCTGGGGGACATATTTGAACTTATAGGCTCAGTTGGTCTGCTCTGCTTTGCAGTGTGAAGGACATCACCACACTCCCCTCAAACCCCAGTCCCTCCATACTCAGAAGGCTAGACCCCTGCCTCTTCTATTTCTTTGTGTACTTGACCCACTTCACTGAAATTGATTCACTCTTGACTCACCTTGCTGTTCCCATGTCTCCTTGTAAATTGCCATTCTCACTATCCCCTCCTTTGTGCCAGAAAGTTAAATGAGGAAAACTGCTATGCATGTGAATTGTGTGCCAATAAGACTCTTCAGTACCACTGACTTTATCTTGGTTGTAGGATGTGATTAAATAAAGTTTCTATTCAAATTCATGGCATGCAAATGTATTAAAATTTGTACCCATGCAAGACAGGCGGCTGACAAGCAAGGGCTACAGGAATAGGATGGGGGATTGGGTTTGGATGGGATGTTCTTGCTTGGTGCATACTTGATGGGCTGAATGGCTTCTTTCCACACTATAAGGATTCCATGATTCTATGATGTGTCTCAACATGCCACACACATGCTACTGCTGTTAAATCTGCATCTCCCTCCACCATCAGGAAATCACCATTTCACATTTCATTTTTTAAAAAATCACCTCCGTATGCCACATTTCTCACTTATGCAATCTCAATAAAATCACGCCCAATCAAATATATGTATACAAAGTTCCTACAACCAACAATGAGAAAAAAAAACTGACAGTGATTTGTCCTGATGGTCTGATTTGATTTGGTTTAGTTTGATGTCTTATCACATAAGTGGCCCCTTAGATACTGCAGCACTCCCTCAGTACCACACTGAAGTATCAGTCTAGATTTTCTGCTAAAATCACTGGCCTGGGTCCTGAACACATGTGCTTCTGACTCAGAGGCAAACATTCGCTCAACTAAGCCAAGTCTAGACTATTAATTACCACCAGTCACATCACATCACAAAAAAGCTTTAAATGATGCAAGAAATATTTTCCAGTAGCTCTAACCTTGGCTTTGAGCCATAGACCAAGATAGATCTGCAATTGTATTACATAATTTAGAAAGATCTCAACAGTTCTGATGTTTCAACATTCAAAAGGAGGGAGTCAAGTAAAAATCTGACTCAGACTGTTCTCTGAGATAAGATGGTGTGCCTATTATAAAAAAAGTTCTCATGTTTTTAGAGGATAATATGGCTGCTCTTTTCTTACAGAGTGGTGATTATGTTTATTATGGATATTTTCTAATAACCTGTTCAGAGATGTTATCACTTGTGTTTGGAACATGTCAACCTTGAACTGAGGTTTTTATGGCCCAGAGGTAGGAACATTATCTTTGCACCACAAGACCGTCCCATGTCTATTACACACTGAGGACAGTAACTGAGGGATGACAGCAATGATTGTAAGGCAATTATATTGTAGCAGTAGACATAGAAAACAATGCTTCAGTTAACTATTAATTAGAGTTTGTCTCTGTATTCAGTTGCACACAGTATAATGACACTTTTGTTGGAAACTGAACAAAAGTTGAATAAATCATCAATGAAAAATAGTTTTAATTGCAGAACAACTTAGAGGGATATTGCTGTGGACAAGTCCACCATTTTATTCTACTCAATTAATAAAAAGATTTTCTTTCTTGCAAAAGCTTTATCATCAAAAGAAAGAATAGATCAGTCAATTTCTTTGCGTTGAAGGGAAATTAAAAAATAACTTCTTGCCAGGAAGAGTACAATTCTTTACCTTAGACATACTTTAGTTTAAAATGACAGTCAAATTTAAAATGAAAGGGATCCACCATCTTAATTCATTGTCATGTTTTCCACCTGGTGCTGTCTATTAGTACAACAACAAAAAAATGTATTGTTTTCCTTTCTACTGTCCTACATGACGTTGCTGACTATGATTGGGATAGTTCTGGATGTCTTCAAGTATAACACTCAGCTGCGGTTCTTATATGTGATCTTATGTTATAAATGTTTAGGGAGCATCACGGTTGGTGTCAATGCTCTCCTCATCTAATAACTGCTTATATGCAATTTCTAACAGTGGTCAGTGGATAGTCACTGGACACAAGATCCCTGTCCCTAGTTTATGACTGCAGAAATAACATACTATGTCTTGTTCTGATACCTGATACAGTCTGATAAGCTTTTAAGAGAAATGACTAAGTTTAATTGCAGCAGATTATTATCCATTTATGAAATAAAGTTGCAATCTGTATATATTTTTAAACATTACAAATATTTGACTATAAGTTTGTATGTGCCCTAACACAGTTACAGAATATTATTGTGGAAAACAATTTTGTTCTTATATTAAACTCCTCAAGCTTACAAAACAATAACTAGCCCCAAATTTTGAAATGTGATTTTAACTTTTTCAATTACTTGAAGTAGGATTTGCTCATGGCTGTTATTCTAGCTGAAGGGTAAATTTAGCTATTCACATGACAAATCCAGCAGAAGGTTTCATATTCTGTTGCCTGAGTGTGGATTTGGCACTTGCTGTTAACTATAACTACCTTGCTACAGACAAGGACATGTTCATTTGGAGCAAAAGCAAAAGTGCCTGTTTAAAAGGAATTATTGCTAGTGGAAGTTTTTGTAGCCATTTCAAACAGGTAGTCTTTTTTAAAAATCTAATATGTGTGTAGAATTTGTTTTAGCAGAAGATTTGACTGTATATTACAATGGTGTCAGCAACCTCAGCATTGATCATAGTAACAGCTTAACAAATCAAACACAAGGAACAGTGTTTTGGTTGTACATATCTTCAAGTTGTATGGTTCAGGAGTTAAGCACTGGGAGCATGCACATTTGTGTTGGCTGTAAGTCAAGGGTTGTCATGCTTCTTCGACTAAAATTATAACATGGAGCCTTTGACCTGCTGTGCTTGTGATAGCCTCAGTCTGGTTGTGCATGGCTGCTGACACCATCGACTTCTCTGACTAGACTGAAAGGATTCCAGATGAGAAATGGAAATGTATCTTTTATTCACCAGTTAAGGATATGCACACTCAACTTTTCCATTTATTTCTGAAGGTCATTGCAAAAGCCTGCATACCAGGTAAAAGTATTATATCTTTTTTCCAATTGATTGCAGACTTCATATTGTATCATTGCTGGATCTATTAAATCTAATGTCTTTATCTTTTTTCACTTTGCTAATTACTAGAATAGATTATGGTGTCAAAGTACAAATATACATAGGAATCTGTTCATTAAAACAATTATATAACAGAGTTATATTTCTTTGATATATATATCATTGCCTGACATATGTGTGAAGTTAGCTGGAGTTTTACGATAAGAAAGATTATAAATAGTACGTCATGTTGGCTTCTCCACTATAGAGTCGCTTCTATGTCTGTGTGCATGACCATTGCAAAATGCAAAGGTTCAAGCAGTTGAGTACACATTCATATATCTTTAAAATCTGATAATATTCATATCAATATGTTGCACCAGACAGTAAATGCAAAAAATAGAAAAAAAAATTCAATTAATACAAACATTGAAAATCAATTTTTCAAACCGGTACAAACTATAAAAGCAAAGCAGTCATTCTAAAGCTGATCCTTTATGAAAGGATCTCTTCATGCAAAAAAATTTCTTTACTCACTGACTTGTCTTGACTACATTTGATTGTTTGGAAATGTATAACTAGTAGGAAATATCAAAGCAGAATACAGAATCAGTTCAAATCAATAATTAACTCCAAATCAGTGAAAATGCTCAATTTAAGCTTTCTATGTGACCTGTAGGTAACCTTCCTATGGATGAATGCAGCCAATGAAGATACTGTGACAGGCAAAGTGGGAAAGTGGAACTGAACTGCTGAATTGCTCATAATAGAATGAGAAAAGATCTAACTAACTTTCTGATGTATGTTTAAAGACTTCCTTATTATTTTGTGTCACAAAATATTTCTGCGTTGTGTCCTTATACTCACTTCTCATCAGCTCCACGCACTGAGAACAAAGATAAGCAAAGGTCTGGCAATGTCTCAACGTTAGCTTATTTATCCTTGTTTTCAAATCCGTCCATTGCCTTGCCCTTCTTTCACCCTGTAATTTCCAGCCTTACTATCTTACAATCTCTGTGCTCCATTGATTTCAGTCTCTTGCACATTGTCAATTTATTCATCATATCATTTGGTGGCTGTGGGTTCAGCTGCCTCAGCTGAAATATTTGCAATTTCCTCCTTGTATTTTTCAGTCTCTCAGCTGTCAACCCATTTTTAAAGATGCTCCTTAGAACCTATTAGTGACAATCATTCTTTGCTAACTGTTCATTTAAGCTACTTTGGGACATTTTAGCATGCAGCTGGTGCTGTATAAATGAAAATTGCTTTACATATGATTTCTTGTGGTCGCTGTGTTTAATATGTTCATTAAGGCTATCTCCAACATGTACCAAGCATGGCATATGTTGGGGAGGGACAGTGTAGACAATTCTGCACCACTACAGATAGAAGGGCAAGAGAAGGACTCAATTTTCAGCTTTATGGCTCTCCTGGCTGCTTGAGGTCTGTGCAAAAAGTGTTACCCAAAATGCCACTTTCATCAGAGGCAATATGCTTAGAGTAATGCAACAGACAAGATCCGTGCTGGGAATGTCACTTACAAGGCCTGGAAACAGATGCTGAATAAGACACTATAACACTATGAGTACCATCTTAATTAAACTGTCAAATACAACTTACCCAATGAGGTCACTCAGCAGTTATCTGACCCATGTATGCATGTGATTTTGTAAGCTGTGGGTCAACTGGTAGCAATCATTTCATTTGTGGCAATATATGTGGACAAAATATCCAACAAATGTGACCAAACTTTCAGTTGAAAGTATTTGTGAGATTTCTTATGTTATTGTTAATTAGCACAAATTAATTAGCATGAACTTAGTTTACTTGAACATTTCATATAAGTTGAGTTCAGCTCAAATTACAACTTGAAGTTACTGGTAACCGTGTATGCATCTGGACTCTAACTAGCTTTTGATGCATTGCACTCAGCAGTTGGTCAAATAGTTCTATCCTGGTCCTTCGCTCTTTAGTATATCCAGCTGTTCAAGGAATAATATAACATCCCTTCTTACCTTTAAGATAAAAATGCATATATTACAGTAGTTGCAGGTCTACTGCACAGAATATATGTCTGCCAATTTTTTCAAGGCATATAGCGACAGTGTAACTTAATCCACATAGTGTGTTACATTCAAAATATGGAACGCAAGCTCACCTTTTCATCAACTGTCCTTCTACTCTGAGTCTTCATGCGGTCAGTCTTGCTGTTAAACTTATGTACATTCTTGCGAAAAGTCTTTGGGAAATCTCTGTTGTTGCTGCCAGCCTGTTGTACAAGCTTTTTGTTTGTTTTTGTCCCGTTGTAGCCTCTGGTCTTTTCTTTGGAACTAGCTTTCTTGCTACTTTAATGTTTCTGTATGTGAAGGTTCAACAATGCAACTGCTGTGTTTCTATCACATTTGAAAAAAAAAACACTCTTCTGTGCATTTAGATGTAACTCAAGATTTTGTTTTATTTTGTACAGTTTTATAGCCCAGTTTAGGAATAGCTTTCAGCCTGAATAGCCTCACAAATCAAGCATTACATGTTAAATGATTCTTTATTCCTTATTCATTGATATGATGTGGGTGTCACTGGCTAGGCCAGCATTTATTTCCCATCTCGAATTGCCCAGAGGGAAGTTAAGAGCCACCACATTATTGGGGGTTTAGTGCCACACGATGGCCAGACCAGATAAAGTCACTAGTAGCCTTCGCTAAAGGACCTTAGTGAATCAGATTGTTTTTTTCCCCAATATGCAATGATTGCCATCATTAAACTCTTATTTCCAAATTTTTATTGAAGTCAAACTCTACAATCTGCTCTGATGGGATTTGAACCCAGGTCCCCAGAACATTACCTGGGTCACTGTATTAATAGTCTAATGATAATACCACGAGACCATTGCCACCCTCAAAGCTGAAGTCACTATAATCCCAGCAAGTCAAAGGAATGCATGCTCACCAGAGAGATACCTGGTAGTGAGTTTAATCTGATGGTCACAATTTCCTCAGGTGAGTGGAGACATTGAGAAGTTGAATCTTTTTGGTAATCTCAGCTGGTACAGGAATTGAATGTGCACTGTTGGCATCACTCTGCATTGCAAACCAAATGTCTAGCCAACTGAGCTAACCGATCTGATATCTGAGGTCCCGGCGTGCGTGAAACTTCTGCAGTGCTTCAAGTCTTGTCTGAGGCTTTCTACTCACATCAGCATTTTTGTTTCTTTAGAAAAATCCCTAGCGCGATCACCATTCCATCTTTCTTGTGTTATTGAAAAGTAGTGCAGATTTGGTTAACTTGAAAATCTCTTACAAGTTTACTTAACAGCTCAAACTACAATTTGCAGTTACTCATAATCAAGTATCTGTCCATTCTTTAGCTTGCTTCTGCTGAACTGCACGTAGCAGGTGATTGTATGGCTTCCTCATGGTCTTTGGCTTATTAGCATTGCCAGTGCTTAAAGCAATACAACTCTTAAAGTAATAATATAGCAGATTTGCCACACACATCTTTAAAGAGCTTCATACATGTTGAAGATGACACATCATAATGGGAGTAGCCAATTCCAAAGGTTGCGAGTGATGGGCAATAAATACTAGCCCAGCCAGTGACGACTACATTCCATGAATATAAAGTAAAATTGTGGTGCATTAAAATTTCCTCATCAAATTATCTTTCATTTTGTACTAATTGAAAGATGTAACAATGCTTTCTAAGCCATCAGCCATTTGGAATACTGTAGAATAAATTTTAAAATAGGTTCTAATTTTTGTATTGGCCAATACATTTGTGTGATACTTAACTTCACATTATTGATTTGCCATTCTGTCTTGAGTAATTAGGGAGGAGGTTAAAAAGTCCTCGAGGGTAATAATACCTGGATTACTCCCAGTGCTATGACCTAGTGAGAATAGGAATACGAGGATAGAGCAGAGGAATGTATGGCTGATGAGCTGGTGTGGGGAAGAAGGATATACATTTTTCGATCTTTGGAATCTCTTCTGGGTTAGAAGTGACCTCTATAAGGTTCCACCTAAATTGGAAGGGGACTGACTAATATATTAACAGGAAGATTTGCTAGAACCACTTGGGAGGATTTAAACTAGTAAGGTGGTGAGACCCGGAGCTAGTAAGAACACAGATCAGACTGAGGCTGGTGCAGTTGGGGAAAGGAGCAAGTCAAATAATCAGGGCAGGCAGGAGCAAAGTAGGGATTGAGGTAGGATTGATAAATTAAACTGCATTTATTTCAATGCAAGAGTTCTGACAAGTAAGGAAGATAAACTCAGGGCATGGTTGGGAACATGGGAATAGGAAATCATAGCTATTACAGAGGGGCTCAGCAATGGACATGACTGGCAGCTTAACGTTCCAGGGTATAGATGCTATACGAAGGATAGAAATGGGGGAGGAAAGAGGAGGGGAATGGTGTTTTTTCATTAGGGGTAACATTATGGCCATACTAAGGGAGGATATTCTTGGGACTACATGCAGTGAAGTGCTTTGGGTGGAACTGAGAAATAAGAAGAGGATGATCTCCTTATTGGGCTTGTACTATAGACACCCCAGTTGGCAGTTGGAAATTAAGAAGCAAATTTGTAAGGAGATCGCAGTTATCTGTAAAAATAATAGGGTGATTATGTTAGGGGATTTTAACTTTCCAAACATAGACTGGGACTGCCATAGTGTTAAGGGCTTGGATGAAGAGGAATCTGTTAAGTGTGCACAAGAAAAGTTTCTGATTCAGTATGTGGATGCACCTACTTGAGAAGGAGCAAAATCTGACCTTCCATTGGGAAATAAGGCAGGGCAGGTGACTGAAGTGTCAGTGGGGGAGCACTTTGGGGCCAGTGACCGTAATTCTATTAGTTTTAAAGTAACTAAGGAAAAGGATAGATCTGATCTAAATGTTAAAGTTCTAAATTGGAGCAAGCCTAATTTTGATGTTATTAGGCAAGAGTTTTCAAAAGTTGACTGGGGACAGAGATTCACAGGTAAAGGGACATCTGGAAAGTCAGAAGCCTTCAAAAATGAGACAACGAAAATCCAGAGATAGTAATTTCTTGAAAGGGTGAGTGGCATGGCTGGTACGTGTAGGGAATGCTGGATGACTAGCAAAATTGAGGTTCTGGTCAAGAAAAAGAAGGAAGCATATGCCAGGTATAAACAGCAGGGATTGAGTGAATCCCTAGAAGAGTACGAGAGCAGTTGGAGTATAATTAAGACGGGTATCAGGCGGATAAAAAGGGAAGATGAGATAGCTTTGGCAACTAGGGATTCTATAAATACATTATAGACAGAAGAGTAACTAGGGAAGGAATCAGACCCCTTAAAGATCAGCAAGGCTGCCTATGTGTTGAACTGCAGAGGATGGGTGAGATACTAAATGAGTACATTCCATCAATATTTACTGTGGAGAAGTATATGAAAGCTCGAGAACTTGGGGAAATAAATAATCTTGAAAAGGTTCCAATATTACAGAGGAGGAGGTGCTGGATGTCTTAAAATTCCTGCATAGCAGAAAAGCAGAGTAATAGGCTAATGGTAAGAATCTTGATTTGGAGATGCTGGTGTTGGACTGGGGTGTACAAAGTTAAAAATCACACAACACTAGCTTTCGGAGTGACGCTCCTTCATCAGGTGATATCACCTGATGAAGGAGCGTCACTCCGAAAGCTAGTATGCTTCCAATTAAACCTGTTGGATTATAACCTGGTGTTGTGTGATTTTTAACTAGGTAAGAATCTTGGTAGTGTAGTTGAACAGACAGATCTTGGTGTCCATCTACATAGATCTGTAAAAGTTGCCACCCAGGTTGATAGGGTTGTTAAGAAGGCATACAGCATGTTAGCTTTTATTGGTAGAGGGACTGAATTTTGGAAAACATAACATCATGCTGCAGCTGTACAAAACTCTGGTGCAGCCGCACTTGTAGTATTGCGTACAGTTCTGGTTACCACATTACAGGAAGGATGTAGCATCTTTGGAAAGGGTTCAGAGGAGATTTACGAGGATGTTGTCTGGTATGGGGGGAAGGTCTTATGAGGAAAGGCTGAGGGACTAGAGGCTGTTTTTGTTCAAGAGAAGAATGTTAAGAGGTGACTTAATTAAGACATGTAAGATAATCAGAGGGTTAGATAGGGTGGACAGTGAGAGCCTTTTTCCTCGGATGGTGATGGCTATCACGAGGGGACATGGCATTGAATTGAGCGATGATAGGTATAGAACAAATGAGTAGTAGGGATGTGGTACGGCCTGCCAGCAACAGTAGTAGACTCACCAACTTTAAGGGCATTTAAATGATCATTGTATAGACATATGGATGAAAATGGAGTAGGGTAGGTAAGTTGGGCTTCAGATTGGTTTCACAGGTCAGCGCAACATCAAGGGCTGAAGGGCCTGTACTGTGCTGTAATGTTCTATGTTCCAAAGGTGGATAAATCCCCAGGACCTGATCAGGTGTACCCTAGAACTTTGTGGGAAGCTAGGGACGTGATTACAAGGCCCCTCATTGAGATAGTTGTGTCATTTATAGCCACAGGTGAGTTGCCGGAAGACTGGATGTTAGCTGGTGTGGTACCATTATTTAAGAAAGGTGATACGGAAAAGCCAGGGAACCTGACATCAGTGGTGGGCAAGTTGTTGGAAGGGATTCTCAGGGACAGGATTTACATGTAATTAGAAAGGCAAGGACCGATTAGGGAGAGTCAACATGACATTGTGTGTGGGAAATTATGTCTCACTAACTTGTTTGAGTTTTTTGAAGAAGTAACAAAGAGGATTGATGAAGGTAGAGTGATAGATGTTGTTTATATGGACTTCAGTACGACATTTTAAAAGCTTCTACATGGTAGACTGATTAATAAGGTTAGATCACAAGGGAGACAGTGAGGACTGCAGGTACTTGAGATCAGAGTTGAGAGTGTGTTGCTGGAAAAGCACAGCAGGTCAGACAACATCCGAGGAACAAGAAAATCGACGTTTCAGGCCAGACCAGAGCCCTTTATTAGGAATGAGGTTGGGAGCCTTGGGGGTGCAGAGATAAATGGGATGGGAGTGGGGCTGGGGAGAACGTAGCTGAGAATGCAATAGGTGGGGGTATAGGTGATAGGTCAGAGAGGAGAGTGAAGTGGATAGGTGGGAAGGACGATTGACAGGTGGGACAAGTCATGAGTGCGGTGCTGAGCTGGAATGTTGGAACTGCGGTAAGATCGGGGGAGGGGAAATGAGGAAACTGGTGAAGTCCATATTGATGCCCTGGGGTTGGAGAGTCCTGAGGCGGAAGGTGAGGCGTTCTTCCTTCAGGTGTCAGGTGGTGAGGGAGTGGCAGTGGAGGAGGCCCAGGACCTGCATGTCCTCGATAGAGTGAGAGGGGGAGTTGAAATGTTTGGCCATGGGGCGGTGGGACTGGTTGGTGTGGGTGTCCCGGAGATGTTCTCTAAAGCACTCTGCGAGAAAGTTGTCCAGTCTCCCCAGTGTAGAGGAGACGGCATCAGGAGCAACGATACAATAAATGACATGTTTGGAAGTGCAGATGAAACTTTGATGGATGTGGAAGGCTCCTTTAGAGCCTTGGATGGAGGTGAGGGGGTCAGTGGCATGGGAAGGTGCCAGGAGGGGAGGGTGCCTCATTAGGGATATATGGACCAGACCATGTAGTTGCAGAGGGAACGGACTTTGTGGAAAGCAGATAGGGGTGGGGAGGGAAATATATCCCTGGTGGTGGGGTCAATTTGTAGGTGGCGGAAATGTCAGCGGATGATGCAATTTATGCAGATGTTGGTGGGGTGGAAGGTGAGGACTAGAGGCGAACTGTCCTTGTTGCGGTTGGAGGGATGGGGTTCAAGGACATAGGTGCAGGACGTGGATGAGATGTGTTGGAGGGCATCTTCAACTACGTGGGAAGGGAAATTTCATCTTTAAAGAAGGAGGCCATTCTGGTGTGTTCTGTGGAGGAACTGGTCCTCCTGGGAGCAGATGCGGCAGAGGCGGAGGAATTTGGAATATGGGATGGCACTTTTGCAGGAGGTAGAATGGGAGGAGGGGTAACCCAGGTAGCTGTGGGAGTTGGCGGGTTTGTAAAAAAATGTCAGTATTGAGTCAGTCATCGTGGATGGAGATGGAGAGATCTAGGAAGGGGAGGGAGGTGTCAAAGATGGTCCAGGTGAATTTAAGGTCAGAGTGGAATGTGTTGGTGAAGTTGATGAACTGTTCGACCTCCTCATGGGAGTATGAGGTGGGGCCCATGCAGTCATCAATGTAGCTGCGGAAGAGGTGGGGAATGGTGCCAATGTAGCTCCGGAAGATGGACTGTTCAATGTAACCAACAAAGAGACAGGCATAGCTGGGGCCCATGTGGGTGCCATGGCTACCCCTTTTTCTGGAGGAAGGAGAAATCGTTGAGGGTGAGGCCCGCTGCGACATTAAACGTTTCTTCCACTACCTCCGTCTCTGTGCCTACTTTTACAACATATCTCCTGCCCTCCCACCGAGGACCCATTCTCCCGTCTCCAACACACCCCACCCACCTGGATACCCTGTGCTGGCCTGCTACCTGCCCTTGACCTCTTCATTTCAAACTGCGGCTGTGACATCAACCGCCTCAACCTGTCCAACCGCCTCGCCCACTCTAATCTCTCACCTTCATCGTCAACACCCTCAACACTGACATTTTTTATAAACCCACCAACTCCCACAGTTACCTGGATTACACCTGCTCCAATCCTATCTCCTGCAAAAGTGCTATCCCATATTCCCAATTCCTCCACCTCCACCATATCTGCTCCTCGGAGGACCAACTCCCCCTCCCAGTCTGCCGAGGACATGCAGGTCCTGGGCCTCCTCCATCGCCACTCCCTTACCACCCGACGCCCAGAGGAAGAACGCCTTACCTTCTGCATCAAGACCCTTCAACCACATGGCATCAATGTGGACTTCACCAGTTTCCTCATTTCCCCTCCCCTTACCCCAGTTCCAACATTCCAGCTCCGTGCTATCCTCATGACCTATCCCACCTGTCAATCTTCCTTCCCACCTATCTGCTCCACCCTTCTCGCTGACCTATCACCTTTACCCCCACCTCCATCCACCTATTGCACTCTCAACTACCTTCACCCCAGCCCCACTCCCTCCCATTTATCTATCCACCCCTGAGGCTCCCAGCCTCATACCTGATGAAGGGTTATGGCCCGAAACATCGATTTTCCTGCTCCTCGGATGCTGCCTGACCTGCTGTGTTTTTCCAGCAACACACTATTAGATCACATGGGACCCAGGGAGAACTAGCCATTTGGGTGCTGGTTCAAAGGTAGGAGACAGAGGGTGGTGGTGGATGGTTGCATTTCGCACTGGAGGCCTGTGATCAGTAGTGTGCCACAAGGATTAATGCTGGATCCACTGTATGTGTCATGTATATACATGATTTGGATGTGAATATAGGGCATACGATTAGTAAGTTTGCAGATATCACCAAAATTGGTAGTGTAGTGGACAATGAAGAAGATTACCTCAGAGTTCAACAGCTCATTGATCAGATGGACCAAGTAGTAATAGATGGAGTTTAATTTAGATAAATGAGGTACTGCATTTTGGGGTAAGGCAAATCAGTGCAGGTAATGGTAAGGTCCTGGGGTGTATTGCTGAACAAAGAGATTTTGGAGTGCATGTGCATAGTTCCTTGAAAGTGGAGCTGCAGGTAGACAGGATAGTGAAGAAGGAGTTTGATATGCTTGCCTTTCTTGGTCTGTGTATTAAATAAAGGAATTGGATAGTCACATTGTAACTGTAGAGGATGATGGCTAGGCCACTTTTGGAATACTGTGTTCAATTCTAGTCTCCTGCTATATAAAGCACGTTGTGAAAATTGAAAGGGTTCAGTAAAGGATTTTTGCCACAGATGGAGGGTTTGAGGCTGAATATTTTCCCTGGAGTGTTAGGGGCTGGGGAGTGTTTATAAAAGGTCATGAGGGGCATGGACATGGTGTATAGATAAGGTCTTCTCCCCAGGGTGGGAGAGTCCAAAACTAGAGGACATGGGCTTAAGATGGGAGGGACAATTTTTAAAGGAATCTAATGGGCAACCTTTTCATGTAGATGGTGGCGCATTTATGGAATGAACTGCCTGAGGAAGTGATGGAGGCTGGTACAAACACATTTAAATGGATGTCCAAATGAATAAGAAGGGTTTAGAGGGATATTGGCCAGATGCTGGCAAATGGGACGAGATTAATTTAAGACATCTGGTTGCCCTGGACAAATTGGCTCGAAGGGTCTGTTTCTGTGCTTATATCTTTATGACTCTATAATTTGAAATATTTCATGAGATATGAATTCTTTATGCAAAACCGATGTATGTTGTGTCTGTTGTAATTTTCAGATGAAATTGCTGCAAATGATTTTTTTACTAACTAATTTTACTTACAGCGGTTTTGCTAAATTTTGTTCTTGCTATAATTAATTATGTTCTTTTCTTCCAGAATTATAATGACTTGACAATTAGTCAGAGAAATTACTGAAACAGTTGGCCCAGTTACTAGATCACAATTAATGAATCATCTCTTCAGACTGGCAACATTCTTCATTGAAATAAGTTTACAGAATGTTAATTTGAAACTTTTATAGGGACACTATATAAAATATTTATATGGGTCTGAGAAAATGAATTATTTGGATGAAGAAGTTTCGTGTGTGAACAGACCACAAGAAAGTACATGTAACAGAAGAGATGAGTCTCAAGTTGGTTCCAAATTTATTTCTGAAATATCATCCAGTACACCCTCTAATAACTCCAGAACAAATTTAGCTTTTATTTCAGAAGATACAGCTGCAAAATCAGAGTCTTCCAATCAAGTTTTGACAGAGGACAAGGGCCAAACTAAAGTAAATAGAATTCCCAATGAACTTTCTGCAGATCCTGATCGCATAAATAATATCCAGCATGGTGACTTATTATCTATAATAAAGAGATCATCAGAATCACCTTTTTTTCCTAAAGCTGATGACACTCCTTGCGATTCTTCAGGTTCCTATCACACAGCTATGTGCTCTGAAAATCTCAGTGACTCTAGTGGACAATTTGAGGACATTGAAGAACTTCCTACAGACTCTGTTGGAAATCAAGAAATTTTTACAAGTGAAAGATCTGAACTTTTAGCTAATTTGCAAACTGAACAAAGCAGTGACCTGTTAAAAAGTCCAGAAAATGAGAGCAGTTTGAATGATTGCACATCAGCACTTCAATCTTATTGTTGTGAAGGACAAGGGAAATTATTTATGAATAAGCATAAAAAGGAGTTGTGTAAAGTAAGTCCTGAGAAAGACTCCTTTGAATCTGATGAAGAGATGAAGGTCTGTAGATTAGAGATCAAGAAGGAGACTGATGTTGACTCTGATTGCAAAATGAATGGGAGAGTATCTATAACAATTGCTGATATGCATGAAACAACCACCGTCCCTCTGCAAAACAGCAATGCTTGTCATGTTGTAGTACCTGATGATACTTTATTAATTACTAATCGCAATTCATATATCGAAGGATTAGTCAACAAGTCAACTGAATATGATCCATTAGTTAAGGGCACAGATACCGAGAACTATAAAGGAGACCAACAGGTTCAAATGTCAATCACAGCCCAGAATAGCAAAACTGGAGAGAGCAGTAGCACAGTGCAGCTCACTAAAATTCAGAAGACTGGAATAAGTCTCCATGAATCCCCAAGCTGCTATCTACAGCTGGGGTTAAATGAACCTGGAAAAACTTTTAAAACAGATACATTTGAAAACAATTTTAAAAACAATTCATGTGCTAATGGTAAAAGGTTATATGGTGATTGTGTGAGTGAAACATCCAGTGCAACAAGTGACTTAGATGAGACTGATTATGAAGTTCAAAAGTTAACTGCTTTGGCCTTTCGAAGTTTATCCTGCCCAAATGATGATTACCTTGATATTTATAAGTCTCAGGCACTCATTGATTTTTCATCACCTCTGTCAGAGGAAAACCATAAAAAACACGGATTGTCACCTTGCAATGGATTAGCCCACAATGGCCTTTTTAACAGAAATGATGAGTGCTCAGATTCCAGCAACAAAGCTTTACATTCTGAAGCTAAAGAAGACACTATGTTATTTGATGATTCATTTGACAGTGAGCAGTGCATTGATGTGGCTGTGGAAACTCATGACAAAAGCAAAGATTTTAGATCAAGCAGAACTGTCCCCAAACGTCAAATTGAATTTAGAAAACAACAGAGAAGTGAATTAAAAGTCTTTACTTCAAGGTGTGATATGAATTCCTGTGTTTGCATTGATCCTGTTGATGAAACTGAGAACAAAAAAAAATTAGAAGAGTTGCAAAAGTGTGAAAATGTACCTTTCACAGACAATATCAAAGATGAAGATAATATAGATAACCAACTAAAAAGACCAATCTCCATAGTTAGGCCTTTGACCAAAAACAAATTTGCGTCCTATCTTATCACAAATGTTATATCCAAGAAAATGCAATTTGAGCAAGGTCTCAAAATGGAGCATGGATTAAATAAGATTACAAACTCTGTCTCATCAACTCCTACCTTGGTAAAAAAGGATTGTGGCCTTCCCACAATGGTTTCACAACAAGTTCAACATGAAGATCCTGCTTCAGAATGTGAAACTGTCAAATTGATCAAAGGCAATTGCAAAAGGAACAGTTTTGAATTTAATAATACAAGCATTGAGGAAAACAGAAATGAGGAACAAAAATACAGTTTCAATTGTTTAAAATGTGACTGTGGTCTGAATTTGGATGGAAAGAAAAACAAAAATATTCTCAACTGCTGTAGAAACAAAGCATTTAGAAATTGTAGTGAATGCAATACAGACAGCCAAATTGATACCAAGGAAGAGACAGCATTTGAATTGCATCCAAAAAAATCATGTCCTGAGTTACATGACCTAAACACTAATGCAACTGAGCAAGAGAAAAATATCAATGCACCATGTATTTCAGAGTTTCGAAATACAGATTACACATCACAGGTTTCTGAGGAAGAAATAATATTAAACAACAGAATGCAAACGGAACAGGTACCATTTGAAGAGAGAACAAGTGACATCCAGTCAGGTAACACCTCATGCAAAATTGAAGGAACAAGTCATTCTCTTACATTAACAGCACCATACATGGTACACAATTCTCAAATAGCAAATGCAAAACAAATCAAACCAGTTTCTATTGCCAAAGAGAATTCTGCTATGGGTTCTAACACTATTGGCCTTGGCCCTATGCATAAGATTCTTCCTACTTCATTTGAATTAGACTCTGGACTGGAGCAAGATAAGGTTTCATGGTGTAATGTAAAAGACAACATAATAATGAAAAACAAAACAAAAGATCATCCTTATCATACCAGAGATGTGAGAAAACTGGCTGAAAATGCTTACAGCGCATTGACATCCTGTACTGTCAAGACTCAATCTGCTTTACCCAATCAAGTTCACAATTCTGCTAGTTTAGAAAAATCACTTTCAGCAAAACAACACAAACTATCACCAATTTTTATTGAATGTCAATCAATAAATAGGAAAGCCGACAAATATGATAACAATCATTCAGTGGACAAGAGTTATTGTACAGGAAGCTCAGATATTTCAAAACTTTTGTCCTCAGACTTCCAGCTGCCTCTTCCATCACATAAACAGAAAAACAAAGTAATTTCTGCTAAAAGAATAGAGAGTACAAATTACTCTATGAAGGAGAATGGAAATAACGCAACTGAACATTTAACCTGTCTTTCCAGGAAAATAATACCTGAAAGGAAAATCGAAGCCTTATCAATTTCAAATAATGCAAAGTCTAAATCATCATCTATAAAAGTCCAAGTGGGAGCAGAGAATCAGAAAGAATGTTCAGCCAATTTTGTACAAAATAATGAAATTGACGATTTTGTACTTGGAAAAGATAAACAAAATAATGAATTCCAGCAAAGGCTGGAAAATATTAATACTCATTTATCATGTTCTACCACAAAAACTGAAAATACTGAAATGCCAGTTAGCAATATAGAACATAATAGAGATATTCAAAGTGAACAAGATAATGAAAACAGATTTACAACCAAGTCCAATTTAAGCAAGAAAGAAAATTCATTGGCACTCTCTAAGGATGTCACAAGAAGTAAGACTCCAGACATAGTACAAGATCAAACTGTACTTTTAAACAATTCAGCCCTAAACAAAAATAATGATTCTTCACAAAGAAAGCATGGATTTGAAAAGGATTCTCAAATAGAGCTGGAAATTCAGAACAATCAGTTAGGAATGTTTAATGAGCATATTGAACTGCCAAATGAAAATATTTCTTTTCAAAAAGTTAATGTGAAGAATCAAAATTCAATTGAAAGCAACAAAGGCTTGGGTTCATCATTTTGGGAAGATGATCCCAGCAACATGACATTGGGTAATCAAAATAAATGTTTAAGGATATCAACTGCAAATGATAAAGAAACTCAAACACCACCTAGAAAAGGGAAACATAAGAAAGCAATGCAACTTAGATTGGAAAAGCAAAATAAAATATTAGAAAATTTAACATTAGACAATGAAATGCTTTTGGTGTCACATATCAAGCATGAACTGAAAAAAGAACCTCAAGTCAGTTTGGGAGATCAGAACAAAATGTCTAAAGATTCCAGTTATGATGTCGAAGATGACAATACATCATTTGATTACCCTAAATATCAAGTAGATCATCAGCAGGACCACCAGAGTGCATCAGTTGACAACATATTACCAAATACAAATATGCATGAAAATGAGGTGCAAAGGGGATTGCAAAATGAAACTAAATCTTTGTATAATTCAAGTTCAAACTGCAAAGAAATTAAATTATCACCTACAAAGAGTAATCTTAAAGAAGAAATCCATGATGTAATGGGTGATCAAAGTAGTCTGTTGAACCATTGTATGCAGAACAGTGGGTATATCCAGTTACCAGCAGTTAAAAGTAAAAGTGAGAAAGAGTTTGAAATTGAATATAATACTCCAGAGAACACAGGTCAAGTTGAAATGATACAAAAAACTGAAAATGGGTTAACATTCATAAGTGAATTACAGCCATTCAAAGATAACAGTGCCCTTTCAATAGTTTCACAGGTTGATAGAAAACGTGCTACTGAAGACTGTACAGAAACCAATAATAACAAAGTTGCAGATGTGCAAATTTCATCTGTGCAGATTCAAATCCCAAATGACATCAATTTAATACCAATCAAAACCACAGACAACAATCACATTTCTGTGGAATCATCAAATTATCCAGAAACTATTAAAATGTCAGTAAATACCTCACTGCAAGAAAAAGAAATGCCAGATGTTCATGAGAATTCAGCATTGTCATATGGTATTCAAAATACAACAGGTAATAAGCTTCTGGCTTCACAGGCTACATCAAGCTTTAAAAATTTGAATGTGAAGTTGCTGGAACCTATTCATCCTGATTCTAAATTATCCACCAATACAACTGGTGATCAAACCAAGCAACAGTCCTCAGAAATGAATGTAGCAGCAATGAACAAAGCATTCACCCAAGAAGAAGCATCAGTATTATCAGACCGAGTAAATTATCTGACCATTCCTGTTAAAGAACACAAATCACAGGCATCGGTCCAATTACAAATGCCTGCTTCTCCACAACTGATTGTTCCTAAACCAAGTCATTATTCAACAACAACTACCTTTTGCCAACAAAATTGGGAAACCCAAGATCCCCGTAAACAGGAAGAACAGACATTGCCTCAACAAGTCCCTGAGGACTTTCAATCATTTGGTACATCTCTACAACCTCCATTTTATACTTCTGCTCAGGTGCCACATCAAACGCCAACTTCAACTGAGCAAATACCAAATACAGAAAACTGTAATAAACTGCCTCAATCTCCTCACTTTTTAGCCAATCCCCAATTCCCTTGCTTTCAATACATCCTACCAGATAAAAAAATGCTTATTGATCCAGAGACTGGAAAACATTATTTCATCGAAACACCGGTACAATCCCCACGTAAACTGCTGCTAGATCCAGAAACTGGTTGCTATATTGAAATAATAATACCTCAGCAACCATATTGTGGATCAACATTCTCTCCATGTGTTCTATATCCGAATGCCTTGAGACCCCCATACATACCCAGCATGCAATGTTCCAAATTATTTTCACCACCTCTACCCACATATTTTGGCCCATCTTCTGAGACCACTGAAGTACAAATGTATCCAAATCTAAAGAGCACAAAGGACAAGCAAGATCACAAAATGAATACCCAAAATAATCTATTAGCTGAATCTAATTACATGGAAAATGCATATTATATTCCAACAGGCATGCCTGTAAATCCTAATCCAGCACAGATTAAAGATTTATCAGATTCCCACACTCAAAATCTTGTGTAGAAGTCAAAAGCAACCTAACAATTACCTTATCACTGCAGAAAACATAAAGAAAAAGTGATGCTGGTCTCTACTTGACTGCTGTTCACTAATTTATTGTGCATTTGGTTAAACTCACAAGATGCTTAATTACGCTTTTTGAAATCTTAACATTTCTCTTTGCATAAGTAATACTCATAAATTTAATAAAGAAATCACACTCTGCTGGCTTTTTTGATGTATCTATATTTGTTGGAATATCTGTAATTGTTATGCATAAAAACATTGATATTTAACGTTGTAATTCTGAAGCAACATTTAAATTTGGCAATCTAGGTTTGATTTTGACTTTAGCATATTTGATGGAGATGAGGTAGTTAAGTAATCAAAATAGTTTTACTCTCTATCACTATTTCTGGCATATTGTACCTGCCACCATTTTTAACTGTGCTGTTTTTCTCATAGGGAAGGCATATATCATGGAAGAATGGGGTCCAATTTTGTGATTTGACTTTAACTACCAGTCATAAAAATCGACAGTAAATCCTGGCAGGAAGTAGAGTAAGCTTCAGCAAAAGGCCAGGAGAAAGTAAAAACTACTGATGCTGGAGATCAGAGTCAAGAAGTGTTGTGCTGGAAAAGCACACTCCTGATGAAGGGCCTATGCCTGAAGCGTCAACTCTCCTGCTCCTCGGTGCTGCCTGACCTGCTGTGCTTTTACAGCAACACACTTTTTGACTCCAACAAAAGGCCAAACCATTTGTTTAAGATTTCCTAGTAGGCCGGGGGAACAGACTTTATTTAGCACCAAAAAAAAAGGAAAATCTCAAACAAACCCCAAGTCTTTCTCCTCCTTGATCACTCATCTAATGTTAGGCTTTCATGTTTGAGGCCATCTGCAACCTGAAATCCAGCTCATACTCCATGCTTGTTTCTCTGATTGGTTTCCTTTGCCTCTTGGGATGGCTTCCCCTGCTGGAGGACAGTTCTTCAGGAATTAGACATTCTTGACATTCAATTTCGGTAGAGGTATATTACAGGCAAAACTGGTCCTGTTGACGCTTTCTAATGGGAGTCACAGGACAGGGCAAAAAAATGGCAGATTAATTGAATAGGTATCAGTCTTCATGGGGAAGATACCACCAGCATACCAGAATGTCAAGAGAGTTAGGGGACAGAGTAGTGTTGTAGACATGACCAAGGAAAAGATGCTGGGAAGCTGAAAGGCCTGAAGGTGGATAAGTTTGGTAAGCATTTTGGTAGGAAGAATGGAGGTTTAGACTATTTTCTAAATGGGGTAACACTTCAGAAATCTGAAGCACAAAGGAGTTAGGAGTCCTAGTTCAGGATTCTCTTAAGATTAACATGTAAGTACAGTTGGCAATTAGGATATTAGCATTAATTTCAAGATGGCTAGAATAGAGCTGTACTGCTGAGGCTGTATAAGGATCTGGTCAGACTGCATTTGAAATATTATGAGTCATTTTGGGGCCCATATCTAAGGAAGGATGTGCTGCTGGGGTCCAGAGGATGTTTGCAAAAATGATCCCAGGGATGAAGGGTTTGGCATATGGGGAGTGGTTGAGGACTCGGGGTCTGGAGGTAATGGTGTTATGAAGGATGGAAATGGGGGACTCCCCTTTAAACTTGCAGAAGATTGAGAGGCCCGGATAAAGTGGATGTGGGAAGATGTTTCCACCAGTATAGGAGACTAGATCCTGAGGGCACAGACTCACGTTGAAGGGATGACCCTTTGGAACTGAGATGAGGAGAAATGTCTTCAGCCAAAGGGTGGTTAATCTGTGACATTCATTGCTGCAGAAGGCTGTGGAGGCCAAGTCATTGAGTGTATTTAAGACACAGATAGATAGGCTCTTGATAAATGAAGGGATCAAGGGTTATGGGGGATAAGGCAGGAAATGGGGTTGAGAAACATATTAGTCAAGATTGAATGGTGAAGCTGACTCAATGGGCTAAATGGCCTAATCCTGCTTCTGTATTTTATGATATTATGAATCATAATTGGACTGCTGCTGATTACTCCTGTCTTCTTAGCCCAATAGCACTAAAACCACTATTCTTGTTATGAATTCATGCTTTATTTAAAAAGACGTTATGACTTTCCTAGCTGGAAATAATGATTACATTTAATAAAAGAAAAGAATGAAGCAACATTTCAGCATCTCAGAACTGCAGCCTCTAAGATGACTGAATAATCTTATCCTTGGTTAATATAAATTTGAAAGCCAATAAGTGGAGACAACCTATCTATAATACCCTAGTAGAAACAATTCCCTTGCAAGACTGTGAACGGGGCAATCTCTTAATAAATTCACAGAATATATGGACAATGATCCAGATGGGGATTAGGCCTCAGAAGGAATCCATTGACATTCCTTAAAAGAAAACTCTTTGCCACTGTTGTAAACCAATAATCTTCCAGTATTTTCTAAAGTCCAAAATATAGAAACTGGACCTCACTGTACCCATTGTGGGAGTGTAAAACAAATCACAGTGAGTGTTGATATTAGCTAACCTCTTAAACTCCAGGAATGCATGAAATATCATGACGTAATACACATTTGAGCCATTTTTCACAACCCCAATGACCATCTTAACAGATTTCAGTCTTTAACGTATGTAAATGAGGGACATGGTGCTTGTTTTAGGTTCTGTTTCCTTTGCAATAAGCAGCCAAGATGCCAGGCATCTTCTACTCAGGATTCCTAATCATGTGTTACTGTAAGGTACATTTACACACAACATACTTCTGTGGAGCCAGGATCATCTAGCTCTACTGTTTTGCAAAGCATAGTGATTGTCCCATAAACCAATCCCCTCATCCTTTTCCATTTATCTCTGGCCTTAACTGAGAGCCATTACCGACCATGCAGGAATGTGGACATTGCCGGCTTGTGAACTTCCATTGGAGATACTACACTCACGTGGAACACTTATGATTTTCTACATTTGAAATGTAAGGGAGAGATAAGGAATAGCTTTTAGTGCCAAAGGTAAACAAGGAGAGATAACTGGTTGTTGAAATAGCTTCAGTGCATTATGAAGAGTGTATGTGATAGAAGTTAGAAGGGAAAAAGTCAATGTTGTGAAGGAACCCTAAGTCATCATAATTGGATGCTCCTCCTCCATTTTCATACCCAACCACATGTCAGTTCCAAAATCCAGACTTCTAATGGCAACAAGTTGCTGGCTTTGGCATTCTCCAGTAGCACTCTGTTCTTCCCTGCAAGAAAGAAGGATATGTGCGCGATAGTGATAGCCTTGCAAACTATTTTGAGATGGTGGCTGTCAGAGTCAAATAACATGGCTGTTATTCACCCATATCTCTGACATTGCACATAAGAGTTCTAATAGTATTAAGCATAGGGATAGCAAATTGTTAGTAGGAAGTATGATGTATAATATACCTTCTTTTAAATGACCAAAAACAAGCTTTATTGAACATTACTATACAAGGGGAAGGTAAAAGAGGAAAGACATCTTGTGCTGGATCCTACAGACCCAAACCCAATTTTATGTGCTCCAGCATTATTATGATAGGGCTTCTTTTGCACATGTTCAGTAGCTATATTTAAAATAAAAGATACAATTCACCTTAGTTTAAATCTTTCCTTAAACTCTTTTATGGGACCCTTTTTTACTACTAATCTTTAACCATGAACATTTGATGCTTTTACTCCACTTCTCCCGTTCCCCACTCAATCTTAGCAAATCTCTTTCACTCAAATCATCTATCAGTACACATTGTTCACATTGAGAGTATGTAGGATATATGCATTTTCTTGTCATTTCTTTGGAAGATCAACAAATTGATGCAATGGAATCACAGCTTTTGACAACAGCTGGTCTCTGTGTTTTGGCCAACATGAAGATCTGTAGTAGTAGTGAAGCCCATTCAAGGAAAACAAAATGTTTAAAAGAAAAGGACACAAATAATCACATCGTCTTGGGAAGCAAGACAAGGAAGTGGAATTCTTGCTCTCCTTTCTAGCTGTTTTGAGCTGTGATCTAGGGATGGATGTAATAGATCAAAAAAGATGAAGTGTTTCTGAAATTATTGCTTGGAGGCCAGTCAATAAAGATGTACTCACTACTTGTAGGCTGGGATTGTTTTCTTTCAGTCACAGTGACACTTGTGGAGTTGTGGGCAAAGACAGCTTAGGGACTCTACGAGAATTGTACCATCTTGGACAGCAGAAACATGGAGAGCTACAAGAAGAGAAATCTCCTTCCCAAGATGACCTCTGTCCCTTACAAGTGAATGAAGAGATCATTACTTCTTAACTAGCAGAGAGAATTTCAGGACATTGTTTGCTGTGGTCTTGTAGAGTCATAGAGATATATAGCACAGAAACTGACTCCTCGGTCCAACTTGTCCATGCTGTACAGATATCCTATATTAATCTAATCCCATTTGCCAGCATTTGGCCAATATCCCTCTAATCCCTTCCTATTCATTTACTCATCCAGATGTCTTTTAAATTTAATTGTACCAGCTTCCACCACTACCTCTGGCAGCTCATTCCACACACGCAACACCCTCTCCATGAAGAAGTTGCTCCTTAGTCCCTTTTATATATTTCCCAGGGGAAAAAAACCTTGCCTATTTACCCTATCCATGCCCCTCATAATTTTATAAATCTCTACAAGGTCACCTTTCAGCCTCCAATGCTCCAAGGAAAAAAGCTCCAGCCTATTCAGCCTCTCTCTATAACTTAAACCACCCAACCTGCAAGGCTTGATTACATTTTTTGACTGCTAACAATTGTGCTTTTAGCTCGTAGGATCACTGAGGTAGTTAGACTGTTTAAATTCTTGTTGTGTTCGTAGGTGTTCCAATATTCAACTTTAATATTTGCCAATGCATTGTATGCTTCCAGGAGATGAATCGTCTGGTCCTGCAGGCATATAAAAAAGAAACTCTCCACTGCTTCTGTTGCTTAATAATTGGTTTGTCTTGTAGCTTCAATCTGCCATCTGCACAGATCAACAATTTCTAAATAGAAGAAGATAATTCATAACTTACAGCAAAGATGCATTCCAATGTGGAAGAAGGATTTAAGGAAGGGGATAAATGAGTACAGTTAACAAAGAAAGTGAATTGTATTGTCAAATTGAAGGAAAATAAACATATAACGTGAGAAAGACAAATGGTAAACCAGAGGATGGGGTAAGTTTGAAAAGGTTTAAAGTTTTGAGAACCAAAGTTGATAAAAATTGAGAGATAAAATGAACCAATGAGGACATAATATAAAAATGGTCAGCAAGAGTTTCCTTAAATGCATAAAAACAAAAAGAAAGGCCAAAATGAACAGAGGCTCTGGAGAGAATGAGACTAGGGAAACATTAATGGAGAACCAGGAAATGTAAAGGAGTTGAATAAATACTTTGCCCCAGTCTTCATGGTCGCGGACACTAATAATATTCAAAAATACTGAATAATCAAGAAACCCAAGGTGGGGAGGAACTTACCACACTAACCATTACTAGAGAGAAAAAAAAAATTAAGAAATCTAATGGCCACTAAGTCTCCTGGACCTGATGCATCCGAGGGTTTTGAGGAAAGTAATTACAGAGATAATGGAGCTACTAGCAATAATCTTTCAACAATCATTTGATTCTGGAAAAGTTCCAGAGGATTGAAAACTACCAATGCAGCACCTTTATTCAAAAAGGGAAGAAAATAAAAATAGTTAACTTTAGATCAGTTAGTTTAACATTTATCACTGTGGAGTCTGTTATAAAGAATGTAATAGCATAACATGTGGAAACAATGATAAAACAAGCAAAGTCAGCATGGCGTTATGCAGGGTAAATTTTGTCTGACTTCTTATTACATTCTCTGAGGACGTAACAAAGGTTAGACAAAGGGAACCAGCAGGCATATTATATTTAGACTTCCAAAATGCATTTGATAAGGTATTGCATACAAGGCTACTTAACAAAATAGGAGCTATTGTGTTGGGGCTTGTCTATTGGCATGGATTGAGAATTAGGTAACAAACAGAAGTCAGATATTTGGGACCAAGGTGGTATTTTCAGGATGGCACCCTGTAAATGTCATAGGGATCAGTGCCGAGCCCATAATTATTTACAATATATGTGAATGAGTTGGAAATGAATATGCTATGGTCAAGTTTGCAGTTGACACAAAAGTAGGTTGGAAAGCAAGTAGTAAGGATACCCAAGGAGTCTACAAGGAAAATAGACATGGTAAGCGATTGGCAAAACATTGGGAAATGTAACATGGAAAATTGAGGCTATGCATGTTGACAAGGAGAATAGAGAAGCTGAATATTGTTTAAATGGAGAAAGATTGCAAAAATCTGCAGCCCAGAGGGAATTGGGGTCTTCAAGTATGAATCAAAAATGGTCATCATCCAAGTTCAGCAAGTAATAGAAAAGGTAAATGAAATGTTGGCCTCTATCTCAAAGCAAATAGAATATAAAACTAAGGAGCATTTGCTAAAACCACACAAGGCACTACTCAGACCACAACTGGAATGCTGTGAACAGTATTGGGCTCCTTGTCTAAGGAAAGATATGCTGGCATTGGAGGTAGAGGAAGGTTGACTCCAAGTATGGAGGGAATTTCTATGAGAAGGGATTGGTTAAATTGGGCTTATAATCATTGGAGTTTAGAAGAATGACTTTATTGAAACATATAAGATTCTTAAGAGGCTTGGCAGAAGAGATACTGAGACTATATGCTCTCCCTTGTGAGACAACTTAGGAACAGAAAGCATCATTAATGAGTTGCCCATTTAAGTCAGCAATGAGGAATGTTTTTGTTCTCTCAGAGGGGAGTGAACCTGTGGAATTCTTTACTACAGAGGGCTGTTTAAATTGGATCACTAAAGATATTCAAGGCTGAGATACACAGATTTTAAATCAGTAAGGAAATCAAAGCTTATGAGGATAAGGCTGGAAATTAGGGTTGAGAATTATCAGATCAGTCATGACCTCATTGAGTGGCAGAGCAGAAGCAATGGGCTGAATGGTCTAATTCTGCTCCTTCATCTTCTAAGCTTATGAATATTGTTACCGAAGTGAGAGGTGGCATGGGGCAGGGTAACACTAGGCACACAGATACACAAGATGGCCGCTGGACCACAACATGGAGTGTAACAGCAGAGCAAACACAGATACTGCCTAGAGCCACCAGAATGCCAACACAATAAACTCACAACCTAGTTGATTAGTTTAAGGCGGGTGGGGGAGAGAATACCCATGAGTAGTGTATACTGCCTGCCGACTGTCTGTGTCCAGCCAACACCATTGATAGAAATACTAACATACTCTGTCATGTCCATAGTAGAATGACAGAGCTTGAATAGTGGTGGGGAGGGTAACGAGTCCCACTGGGCTAGTGGTAAGCTTCTGGGCCTATCAGGAGGTGTTGGGTCAGTAGAGGTGGCTGGGAGGATGTGGGTGCTGGTGGTAGAGGGGTCATGGTAGACAGTACACCCTATTGAGCCAGTATTCCCAGCTGACTGGTAGGTACTGACTAGTAGTGGTGGCCGGGAGGGTAGAGAAGTCCCAACACTAGAGAGCACACCTTGCTAGGAGGCTGCTACGGCTGTACGGACGGTGCTGGGACAGTACTATTGTCCAGGGGGTAGAGACGTCCTCACTGGTTAGGAACATTTTACTGTTGGTGGTATCCAGGGGTACAACATCTGCTAAATGGCAGATCAAAGTTTTAAGGGGAATACTACAGGTTCCTTTATTGAAAATACAAGGCAGACAGACAAGGGTTGACAGAGCAAATGAAGAAAAGTGGTTGGGATCCATCCTGGACATTACCACAACAGAGAGAGTGGATGGATAAACAGAAATGGAATAAAACTACAAAGGTAGGGGTAATGTTAGTGTACCAACTGGAAACCAAATTGAACAAGTCGGTGCCTCCACTAGCAGGTGGAGAAAAAGCCAAGAACGAATTGAAGAGCTGGAGGACAGGATAAAGGAGCTAGAATAAAGATTAGAAAAATACAGGAGGAAAGGGAGATTGATTCTCTCCCCTCCTACGAATCCATCCAGCAGGGACCAATTGCTCCCTCTGCTGGACGAACCGTGCACGAGTATAACTTAGCGCCCGTTACTAGAGGAAGAACAGACTCACAGCCCAAAGCAAATTATAAACCCTTCACCCCAGGGGAGATGCAGCAAATTTTGGCCTCCCTGGGCAAATTACAGCCTGGAGCGCAAACACCAGGTTCTGGAAAGAACTGGATAATGTATGGGTAGGGCACCAACTACACCTGAGAGACATATACCAGCTGGTCTGGGCAGCTTGCACAGCAGACAAATGGAGACAGGTAGCTGGTGGACCCAATGCCACAGCAACCCAAGATTTTTGGGGAGGACAATGGACACATGCCATTGCTTTACAGCTGAGATAGATGCCCAGCAGATACCCTTAGCCGATTTAAAAGAGGAAATCCAGAGGGTGCTAGGAAATGCTCCCACAAACTGGAGCAAGATCATGACAACTAAGCAATGTAAAGGGGAAGGAGCCTCTGAGCATGGGGAATGATTATTTAAGGTCTATCAGAAATACTCAGGGCAATTAAACCCAGATCGGGGGGACTGGGCATTCATCCAAGCTTAGGCTCTCCAGCGCCCACCAAGCCATCCTGAAAATGGGAGTAATAATGCCCAGGATTACGATGATCTAGTTGCATGGGCTCGCGGGATGCAGGAGGCAGAAGCTTCTGCAATAAACAAAGCAACCGACCGGAATGGAGGTGAGAGCAGAATAAAACTAACCTGCCACAAATGTGGCCGACAGGGACACTTTGCTCGAGAATATAGGGTCCCACAAGCAGGGGATAGAGCAGGGAAGAATGTAAAATACTGCAGCCACTGCAACAGAATAGGACACATAGAAGCATGGAGCACCCCAAACACCACCCGGAACACTGTGGAACCGCGGGAATCCTGAGGTCAGCAGAGCTGACAACCAGCTGTTCCTGTTCGTGAGGGTAAGGGAGAGGGGAGAATTTACGTACCTGCGATAATAGGAAGGAGGAAATGTGAAATGCTAGTAGACGCAGGAGCGGCTGTATCCATCACAAACTTACCCTTACCCCACACAAATAAAATGATTTGCTTAACCTAGGTAGGAGGGGATTCAACACCAGATTACCGAAGCGAAACTACCCTCCTAGAAATAAATAATTTATATATCCATCTAAATTCTAATTTATATATCCAAAAAAACAAGGGCACCATAATGGGCAATGACCTCATGAGAGAATATGACGTTTTAATCGATTGTGCAATAGGGAAATTGATTTGGCCCAGACAGGATGGTCGAAAGACCGAGATTGGGAAACTTACAAGCCACCTTGAAACTATTACAGTGGCTATTGGCACCAGTAGGGACTGGAACCTCAAAAAGGGGGGATTTGGAGCCATCTGCGCCTCCATCCCCCAAAGTTAGGTACATGTCTAATTAACATAGACCCGATAAGGGTTTCTGGGCGGGAGCATAAGCCCCACCGGCAATACCCAATAAAACCTGAAGCAGAAAAAGCAGTTTTGGAGATAGTGAAAGGACGAGTGAAACAGGGAATCCTGAAAGTAACCACAAGTACAACTAACTCCCCGTCGTGGCCAGTAACAAAGCCTGATGGGAGCTACAGGCTCACCATTGATTATACAGGACTAAATAAGGTCACCCCCAAATTGCACCCCATTGTAGCAGACCCTCCACTATTTTAAATGGCTTGGCCCCGAACACAAGATTTTTACTATTTTAGACAGAGCTAAAGAGGAGGCATACAGTCGGCTTAAAACCCGACTCATATTGGCCCCCGGGCTAGCGCTGCCAGATCCCAGCAAGGATTTTCACATCCACTGTAATAATGAGGGAGGATTTTACTCCACAAGGTCACCCCAGGCTATGGTAGCAGGAAAAGGCATGTAGGGTACTACTCAACTACAGAAGGGCCAGTAGTCACTGGGTTGCCCAGGTGCATAGCAGCCTTAGACTGTGCTGCTTAGGCCATTAAGGTTAGTGAGCCCATAGTAATGGCAGGGAATGTCATTCTCCACACTATGCAAACTCTATTAGAGATGCTAAACACAGACAAACGAGGGCCGTCTCCAATATGAGAAGGGCAAAGTGGGAGGTAGTACTTTTACCCCCAAGTCAGTCCATGGTAATAGATAGGGATACTGGAGAAAACCCAGCTGAGGGTATTCCAGACGCAGGGGAATCACACAATTGTGGGGATATAGATGGGGATGAAGATAGAGGTAGATTAAAAGGTATCCCTCTGAGACACAGCCGAGGAGACCCTTTTCGTGGACGGGTCACAAAAATATGTAGCAGCGTCACCCTGAACAGAATGGGCTATGGTAAATGATAAATTAGAAACAGTTATGTCCGGAAGGATTGATGGAGGTTAGTCCACACAGGTAGCAGAACTGGTAGCAATCACTGAAGCACTGGAACTAGCAAATGGAAAAATTGTGAATATATATATACAGACAGTCAATATGCCTTCGGTGTAGTCCATGACTACATGGTGGCATGGGGGCAGAAGAGGGTTCACCACTGCAGGAGGAACCCCGATCAGACACCAATTAAGAATTCAGGCACTATTGCGTGCCAGTGAACAGCCAAAAGAGGCTGTAGTAATAAAAGTAAAAATCCATCAAAAGGAGCCAGCTAAAGAGAATGCAAATTGGCTACAATTCAAAGGAAACTAGGCAGCAGACTGAGCAGCTCAGAAAGCCCGAGAACTAGAAGCCATTGATGAGGTTGCAATAGCCACTATTGAATTACCAAAAGACACTATCCAAATTCAGCAGCTACAGGAAGACACCCCGCAGGAAGAGAGAGACAAATGGAAACTGCAGGTGACATTCAAAGGGGAGGATGGTGTCTGGAGGTGAGCAGACAAGGTGGTAGCACCAGCATGTATACAGAACACATTGCTTGAACTGCACCATGGGTTGTCCCATACAGGTAGAGAGGCCTTGATAGCAAGCCAAGAGAGAGAGTGGGGTTGGAAGGGAATGGGAAGAGACATGGCCAAGTACTGTCTCAGATGCATGGTTTGTGCACAACATAACCCAGGGAGACCCATAAAAATTAAGATGGGACACCAGCCCTGACCTAGAAGACCTTGGGAACACCTTCAGATAGATTTTACAGGGCCACTCCCACCTTCCCATGGGAAAACATGCTGCCTGGTCATCATAGACCAATTCACCCGGTGGGTAGAAGCATTCCCAACCAAAAGCTGCACTGTGACCACTGTAGCCAGAATATTAGCGGATGAGGTAATCCCGAGGTGGGGAGTTACCCCTCCAGATCAACTCCGACCAAGGGACGCGTTTTACAGGCCAGGTCATGAAGACTGTCTGCCAATTACTTGGCATTAGATAAATATTTTACATTCCTTGTCATCCCCAGAGCTCAGGGATGGTAGACAGAATGAATAGAACACCCAAAAATACTTTAGCTAAGGCTGTGCAAACCTCAGGCAGAACATGGGCTGAGCTGCTGCCAGCCATACTAATGAGATTAAGAGCCACCATGAATCAGGCAACCGGGCTAACACCATATGAATTAATGACCGAACGAGAAATGCAATTGCCAGAGACAATAATCACAGGTGGCACCGATGTGGGTCCACTAAAAGACAAAAGTCGGCGGTATGGATAGAATTAAGCGCCCAATTAAAAGCGATGCGGAAATCTGTAATTGACAAACAGGACAAAAAGGCCAAGGCAGGGGAACTTGAAATCTTCCCTGAGGTCCCAGCAGCGGGAAGCCGTGTCCAGGTGTGAGCACTGCCTGACAAACCAGGCTTTGTCCCAAAATGGAATGGGCTATACGACATGGTAATAAATGGGGACATCTGTGCCTGCATAGATATTAAAGGAAAATGCACACGGAAGCACTGTACCCACCTAAAACCGCTTAAAGACTCCTGTGACCAAACTAATATCATTGACCATTCCCCGGGTGCAGACAGGAACGGTGGACAAGATAGTCATCCCAGGGGGGAGTACTGAAAACACAACAGAACAAACCACACAGAAGCACGACTGCACCTCCTGGTGAAAACAAAGACTTTGACTGATAACTTTATTTTAATTGCAATACCTATGTATTTTACTGCATTTATGTGACGCGACTATCGGGAGCATGTCAGGATTTGAAGATAACCTCTTCTATAAAACCCGCCTAAGTTTACATGGGAACCAAACTGTTTGCTACCCACTGGGTGCGATCAGTAGAATCCCTATTTGTGACGGCACCCCGTGTGGACCCCTCACGACCTGTATACAGTAGACACCTCGGCAGCGCGGTGTGAGGGGCAGATAGGAAAATACAAACGGGGACTCCAGGGTAGATGTGTGCAGCTGGGCAGGACCATCGACAAATGGGGCCAGGTTCCCCAGCATAGGGAAGTGAAAACTCATTTAAAACCTAATAATTACCCACTCTGTTTAACAGGGCAGGGATGGGGATGGGTTTATGCTCTGGTTACCAAAAATGACTCCTGCATCCAGACACAGTGCGCTTATCAATACTAGACAGTCACCAGGGGACAGTTTACCTGCACCTGTATTGAGTAGCATGCTTGAATGTGACCACGGGCAGACAATTCATATGTGGTCAGTGCAATGGCACCCATGTCAGCTCTGCCACATGAACATACCCATTTGATACTTACCAGCTCGGGTGTGGCACCTGGGGATCGGGGCAACATGGGTGGACAGACAGACAAAAGGACAGGACAATATCTGTTACCGAGCGGTGAAGGGATTTGTTTTTCTATTTAAGAGGATGTATGCGACAGACACCCCAGACCTCCCAAACGTGTTCACAGTGGGGACAATTGTACCCCTCACTGTACCATGTCCAGGCAGGGGACATGTCTGGAGAAGGATAGTGACCCGCTCCATCAGTCAAGAGTTCTGTGCTGACTGGCAGATCGCCACCACTTTGGGGTCATTATTGGGATATGGATTCTTGGGATCTCTATCTTAGAGAGAAGCAGCAGGGTTCGTCAGTGCTAAAAACTGAAATTACCTTCTATGTGGCCTGACTATCTTAGGCAATAATACCTCAAAAGCTCTGGAAGCAATTAATACAGAGTTGGCTGAATTCAGACTCTACACACAGCAGACACGTTATGCAGTGGATTATCAATTAGCACAGCAAGAGGGAGTTTGTACAATTATTGGTGACAATTGTATCACCCATGTTATTGATGACTCTTACAACATTACAAAAGCCATCAAGAATATCCGAGACCAGCTGGATAATTTTCGACAGGGAGTCACAATTACAGACAGCTGGCTAAATTGGTTGATATGTAAATCTTGCGGACACTATTTGGCACGCGGGATAGTTCTCCTCATTGCACTCATGCCGCTATTCTGTGTGGGCCTTGGGTGTTTAAAGCTCTGCTGTAAGGCTCTACTGATGAGAACTGTACCAGCAGCGAGTGTCACCACAGAAGAGACGGCAATGAAATTGGCACTCCTTGATACCCCTCAGGAGGAGGAGCTCCTAGACACAACTTACCTCTACATGTAAATTGGGTGGTCTGTGGGGGATCTCTAAAGTCATCTCCTGGAACACAAAGAGGGGAGTGAAGTGGGAGATGGCACAGGGCAGGGTGACATTAGGCACATGGATATACAAGATGACCTCTGAGCCATAAGTTGACCACTTGAGACACAAGATGGCTGCTGGACCACAATATAGAGAGAGAGAGACAGCAGAACAAACACAGATACTGCCTGGGGCTACTCACAACCTAGTTGACTAGTTTAAGGTGGGTGGGGGAGAGAATACACACGAGTAGCGTATACTGCCCGTTGAAGTGTCTGGGTCCAGCCAACACCTTTGGTAGAAATGATAACAGTTTGATACAGATTCAATACAAAGTACTAATAGCCAGTGCTGCAGTAATTGTCCTTCTCAGGAAGAGCGATTAGCGCCCATTACTACAGCAACAGACTTCCGCACAGATATTGAAACTGACAATGTCTGTGCTGAAACTGATAATGACAGTGCTGAAATTTACAAAGACTGAGCTGGAACTGACAATGACTGCACCAAAACTATCAATGATTCTGCTATGTTTACCACAAACTAACTATGTTACGGAGACAATAACCTCATCACTGACCTATTGTATCACAAAATGTATAAAAGTATCTGGACATGTGCTCCTGGGTTGAGAGAAGACTCACAGCTGACCACTGTGCTGTTGGTGTCTCTCTCTCTCTCTCTCTCTCTCCCCCCGGAGCTCCGGTATTTCCTTGTGCAATAAACTCTGTCATTGAACCCTGACTCTGACTCCGAGGCTGGTGATTTTCCACACAACATTATGATCCACTTTGGACCGAAACATCGCTTTCTCTTTGGAACGATTCTTATTACCTACTAAGGTTTACTTATTCTTGCTGGGTCTTTTCTGAGGATTGAAATGTTTCTCTAAACACATCACTCCCACACTGATGTTCTCTGTGCATGATTGAAAATGTATTACCTACATGGCTTCTGCCTGTGCAGAAGTGACATATTCCTTCTGACAAAATTTTCAACTGTGTTCAAACTGTTTTATAATTTAGAAACCTCTTCTTTCTTTGGTTGAAGATCTCTTTCTCATTCAGAATTCTGGATATCTCAGATTCTGTGACCTCTTTATTGACTGTGGGAAGTTTTAAAGCTTCAATTATTTTCATTAGTAATTGAACCAATACATTGTTACTTTCTTGTTTCCTGCAGTCTTTTCATTCTTTTTTTAATCCCGGAGTAACTCATCATCAAACTGACTGCAGTTGCTGCATCTTCTTGACAGCTTCTGTACAATAAGTTGGCAAATTTACTTCTTTCCTTCTTCAATAAAGGACAGATTCTCCTCAAAAGACATAGCTGTGTTTTCAGGAATAGTGTCAGCTGAATCCAAAAGCGTAGGGATGTGTGAAATTTCTGTGCTGACTTGTGTGCTGGTTTTCTTCCCTGTAACTGTATTTTGAATCAGCAAGCTGCTGTCTGGATTGCCTCCTAGAGTTTGACAATTATTTCCTGATGAAGGGCTTATGCCTGAAATGACTCTCCTGCTCCTTGGATGCTGCCTGACCTGCTGTGATTTTCCAGCGCTACACTGTTTGACTCTGATCTCCAGCATTTGCAGTCCTCACTATCTCCTAATTCATACCTTTAGACATAATTACCACTATCTGTTTCCATGGATCTGGGCACAGTCACCTATATTGGAAACAAGACATCACAACTACTATAAATGAACAGCAAGAGGCATTATTAAATGCTACTGTGTAAAGAGGATGGTAAAGGAGGACATCTTATCTGGACTCCACAGGCTCAGTCTCCAGTTTGAGCTGAGTGAAACTTAATATAATTGATAGCAAAGGAATGTAAGGAAGAGAGATGAAGTATTTTGTGAGCAGTGGGTGTGCTGATATTAGCAAAGAGTAATTAAATTAAAAGTTGATATTCTGTCATTTATCTCCTGGACCACCACTTCTCAGTGTTAATTGATGTGTTGCTGATAGAACCATTTGTGTGGTGACTATTTGGAAGGGGTATGGGCACTGGTGGGTAAAAGACAAAAAAATCCTACAGATGCTGGAATCCAAAATGGATAGGCAGGAGGCTGGAAGAACACAGCAAGCCCGGCATCATCAAGAGTTGGAAAAGTCGACTTCTCCATCTCCTGATGCTGCAGTGGTGGGTAAGAAGCATTCACTCTCTTGAGCAAGGTTTCCCAGTATTCTATCTAAGAAGTGGCAGGATCCATCTCTAGTTCTTTCAAACACATCATCCTAGTACAGCCTTTCTCACTGGTACTCTTCTCTTTAAAGAGATGCAGGCTATTTTTTTACAGTGGAATCAGTGGTGTCCAATCTCACATCACCCTCTGGGGCTACTTTCTCAACCAAGAAGCTGCTTGGCCAATGGATGTTGCTGGTTAAAATGGTTTCACAGTAATCAGCCCACAGCAAGTCATTTGTGGCATGTAGGCAGTTATGGCAAAATGAAACATAGGTTGGGCTACATAAAGGTCAAAATCAGAGAAATGAGTTATATTGGTTTTTCAATGTTAATTTATTCAAATGTTTTGAATCCTCCTCACCTCTGGGATCATGCAAAAGCAGCCACGGGAGTGGTACAGCAGCACACACCCATCCTCCACTAGAATCACATTCTTCCAAGTAGGTTTAAACTGCGAATTGTGTTATGTGAATCATGTAAATTTCCCATTCTCTATTTGGATATGTGAACCAGCACATGCAGACTGTCCTCTACTATTTAAGCAAACATTTTTGACCTTAATGCTGCTAATGCCTTGAGTCGATGTCATATTAATGCACACTGGTTATGTAAACTGGAAAGCACTTAGTAATTAATCAATGCCAACAATGCTTTCATCTATTGTGAATGTTGTTAGTGACTACTTTAAAAGCTTATGCACTGACAAAACTTTGAAATCCAATCAGAGCTGTCACATGAGTAACATCACAAAAAGAAGGCATGAGTAAATGGTGCATGCCAATGGAATCTGAACAATCACAGCTACAAGAATGTAAAAATAGAAATAGCAAAATTCACATGCACTGTGATCTTGCGGGTAACTGTAGCCATATGGCTAACAGTTGAAGTTTGACACGCATGATAGGAAATTATACTAACTTTACATAAACTCCAGATCAGCTTGCTGTGAAAGGAAGAAGCAAAAGCAGACTGCTGACTGTGGCAAATTCTAAAGCTAAAGGTTATTTGACCCCTGTGGTTGCAAATCAGGATAAAATACAATTGATGAGAGGAACCACAGATACAGATGTCTCCTATTTACATGATTCTTCAACAAATAAGCTCAGAACAATAAGGGACTTGCAGAAGACTGTGAGAAAACATGTAAAAGAAGGTACATTCGAGACATTGACAAAAACTTGAGCAACAACTCGAGACCAACCATCATGAAGTCGAGATCCTGAGTTCAGAACTCAGGGAAGACTACAACTTGTTGGTGTGAATCTCGTCACTTCGTAACACATGGGTAGTCTCTCGATACCAGTCAAACAGTTTGATAATGTATCGATTGTGTACTTTCTAAGAATTAAGCGTTAATAATAAAGTGGAAGTTTTATTAGATTGAGACTTGACTGTATGTCCTTCATCTGTCACAAAGTTTGACAGCCAAGTGGAAAAAAGGTCAAAAGTACTATCAAGCAGAAGTCAGTGCAATTCCATTTACATGTGGCTGTGTGTCAGCAATGTACAAACAAGGCTAAGTGATTTTGTTAGCAATTAGTTTAAAAACTATATACAAGTATTTGATTTATTGGCATCACTGATGTTATAAGACAACATGACCATATGACATAGGAGCAGAAGTAAGCCATTCATCCCATCAAATCTGTGCCATTATTTAATGCTCATAGCTGATCTGATAACCTTCAACCACACTTTTCTGCCTTTAGAACCTTTCCTCCCCAATAACCTATGACTCCTATACTTAATGGTAAGGTTCTGTGGCAGTGTTGTTGAGCAAAGAGACCTTGGAGCCCAGGCTCATTGTTCCTTGAAAGTGGAGTCTCAAGTAGACCGGATAGTGAAGAAAGCTTTTAGTATTCCTTTCTTAATTGGTCAGAGCATTGAGTACAAGAGTTGGGAGATCATATTGCGAATATACAGGACATTGGTTAGGCCACTTTTAAAATATTGTGTGCAGTTCTGGTCTCCCTCCTTTAGAAAGGATGTTGCTTCAGAAAAGATTTACAAGGATATTGCCAGGGTTGAAGGGATTGAGCTGTAGGGACAGTCTGAATAGGCTGAGGCTGTTTTCTCTGGAGTGTTGGAGGCTAAGGGGTGACCTTATAGAGGTTTATAAAATCATGAGAGACGTGGATAGGGTAAATAGAAAGGTCTTTTCCCTGTGGTGGGGGAGTGCAAAACTAGAGGGCATAGGTTTAAGGTGACAAAGGAAAGATATAAAAGGGACCTAAGGTGCAAAGTTTTCTCGCAAAGGGTGATGCAATGAGATGCCAGAGGAACTTGTGGAAGCCAGTAAAATTACAATATTTAAAAGGCATCTGGATGGGTGTATGAATAGGGAGGGTTTATCTCAGGGAGGGTTTTGATATATATTTGGTTGGCATGGACGAGTTGGACTGAAGGGTCTGTTTCAGTGCTGTACATTTCTATGACTCTATGATTACAAATCTGTCTGTATCAACCTTGAACGCAGAGCATTTAATAACGAATGAAGATTTATTTACAGACTGCAAATAGAACATTTATTGTTGTTCTGCCCATGTGCTGATTTATTTTTGCCTTGGGTGAAGGCTAAATGTGAAAGGCTACGTTTATGCCAAAACCAGTGCAGTAATTCAGTCGGCACTGGTAACAGCATCGTTAAAGTTGTGCACTCTTCTGAATAAGAGTTATCAGGTGAGGAGAGCGGCAAGTCCAATGATGTAAACCCATGGTTTCTTTTTTATCGGTTTAGAAAAGGGCAAGGTTACTACCTAACTTCGTTGCTGTTTTAATAAAAAACAATTTGAAGATTAACAAAAAAGAGAATGGTATTTTCCCCCACTGAACTACGTTCCATTCCTGCAATGTTAGTTTTTAAACATGCATTTTTAAACTTTTATGTTGATTCTTCAGTTGTTTAATTCTCCATTGGCATTTATTCAAGTGAAACCACTAATTATTCATTTTTGCAAAGAGTCATAGATTTCAAGTGTAACAACAGCTAGTGCTGTAGAATTAATGTATGATTTCCAAATCTTTAGCAAAGTGCATTACTGTGGGTTTTTTGTTAGACAATTGCTGTGGTACAATATTATATTCAGATGGAATGGTGACAATCTGGTTACTGAATGATGTTAAAATTTAATTCCTTTCAGTCCTTTTTACTCCTCCTTACACATTCTTTGCACTTGACCTTTTAGTGTTGCAACAGGTCAAACAATGAACCTTTCACCACAGGCATGATGGGTCAGAGATAATACTGATGATAATAATATGTTTTGTGTATCTCAAGCCTCTGCCAGCTGTCAGAAGAGTTGCATTGGCGGACTGTATAGTAAATACAAAAAAACTTACTAAATTGAATTTAATAAAAATATAACATTTTACAGGAACAAGAATAGCTCATCAAGTAATAGAATAACAATTAAGTTCCCTAAAAGCTTTAAAACTACTTACCTGAAACAAAATAAATATATTTTGAAGTACTTCTCATCCATGTGTACGCTCTTGCATCGATGACGTTCCACCCAAACAGTGTTCTGACTGAGATAAAACTAAAACATGAAGGTAGGCTTAGGTTTTTTTTTATTGCTAACTTCTGACAGATATTGGCCAAAGAGATCTGAATCAAGGCAGATCTTTAAGACACAAAGTGTCTCTTCAAGAAACTTATTTTAATGGTGTTGCAGAACTTCAAAGCTAAGCTAAACTGTGAGATATAAATGAGCAGAATCCTTTATTGTTCTACAGTTGTGGACAATTGACATTTCCAAAATGAAAACAAAAGATCAATGGGTAATAGATATGTCAGCTGTTGATTTCTTGCAGTCTTGTAAGAATTTCAATTGCAATTGACAAAATTCAATATGTTAATTCCTATTGATAAATTCTATTGCTTGTGCATGCTTTGAATTTGCTGACATATATTGCAGAGACTTAAGCTTGGGCATAGTTCAATAGAATTCAATGATTCAGTTCTATAATGGGTGGATGATTCATTGAAGCAGTCCTATCTCCATATCAGTTTGATCTAAAACTAAAGTGAACTGATATTTTCTTGTTTAAGGATTCACACTTAGTTAGCTATTGTTCAAGGGTTGTGGGAGGCAATTCAATCAGTTCAAACACTGGAGTAAATACAGTACTCTGCAGATTAAAGCAGAATGGCTTGAACACTAAAGGTATTTGATCCGAGAAACACTTTCACAGACCAAAGACTGACCTTTCATGGAACATACATTGAAAAATTCACATATTAACTGAGTAATTAAGAGCATTCGAACATTTACTAATCATGTAATAACAAAAATAGACAAGCTAATTCAGCAGATAACAGACAATTGGTCGGTGAGAATTCAAAAGAATGACAATGTTGAATTAATATTATTTTACATACCAATGTACCATTCCTACATTATAAACATGTAAGTAAATGTATAAGTACATATGAGATTTAAGTGCTCCAATGAGGGACCTGAACTACCTCAGGAATGGGACTTGTTAGGACCCCAGCTGACATTACTGATGGACAAATCAGATCCCAAACTGAAAGTTGGTTCGATAGCTTTCTTTCACTGGAATATAATCAGACAATTCTGCAGGTTTGATTTTAACAATAAAACAAAAGTTTATTTCACAAGAGAATCCGGGAGAGCTAGAAAATTGGATACACAGTTGGCTTGATGGTAGGAAGCAGTGGGTAATAATGGAAGGATGCTTGTCGGACTGGAGGCCTGTGACTAGTGGAGTGCCTCAGGGGTCAGTGCTGGGTCCATTACTGTTTGATATCTATATCAATGATTTGGATGAGAATGTACCAGCCACGATTAGTAAATTTGTAGATAACACTAAAATAAGTGGTATTTTGGACAGTGAAGAAGGTTATCAGAAATTGCAACAGGACCTGGATCAGCTTAGGAAGGCTGAGAAATGGCAGATGGAGTTTGATATAGATAAGTGTGAGGTTTGCATTTTGGAAAGTCAAATCATGGTAGGAGTTTCATGGTGAATGTAAGGCCTTAAGAAGTGTATAGGAACAGAGGGACCTTGGAGTTCAGGTGCGCGGTTCTCTGAAAATGAAGTTACGTAGACAGGGCAGTGAAGAAGGCTTTTGGCACACTGGCCTCCATTAATCAGGGCATTGAATATAGAAGTTGGGAAGTTATGTTGCAGTTGTACAGGATGTTGGTGAGGCTGCACTTGGAGTATTGTGGTCAGTTTAGGTCATAGAGTCAGAGATGTACAGCACAGAAACAGACCGATCAAATATCCCAACCCAATCTAGTCCCACCTGCCAGCACCTGGCCCATATCCCTCCAAACCCTTCCTATTCATATACACATCCAGCTGCCTTTTAAATGTTACAATCGTACTAGCCTCCACCAGTTCCTCTGGCAGCTCATTCCATACACGCACCATCCTCTGTGTGAAAAGGTTGCCCCTTAGACCTCTTTTATATCTTTCCCCTCTCACCCTAAACTTATGCCCTCTAGTTCTGGACTCCCCCACCCCAGGGAAAAGACTTTGTCTATTTATCCTATCCAGGCCCCTCATGATTTTATAAACTTCTACAAGGTCACCCCTCAGCCTCCGATGCTCCAGAGAAAATAACTTTCAAAAGCTACTAGGGGCAGATCTTCACAGGTAAAGGGATGGCCGGAAAGTGGGATGCCTTCAGAAATGAGATAACGAGAATCCAGAGATAGTATATTCCTGTTAGGGTGAAAAGAAAGGGAATGTTGGATGACTAAGAAAATGTACGGTTTGGTTAAGAAAAAGAAGGAAGCATATGTCAGATATAGACAAAATAGATCAGACGAATCCTTAAAATAGTATAAAGGCAATAGGAGTATACTTAAGAGGGAAAACAGGAGAGCAAAAAGGGACATGATATAGCTTTGGCAAATAGGGTTAAGGAGAATCTAAAGGGTTTTTACAAATACATTAAAGACAAAAAGGTAACTAGGGAGATAACAGGGCCCCTCAAAGATCAGCAAGGCGGCCTTTGTGTGGAACAGCAGGAGATGGGGGAGATACTAAACAAGTATTTTGCATCAGTATTTACTGTGGAAAAGGACATGGAAGTTATAGAATGTAAGGAAATAGATGGTGACATCTTGAAAAATGTCCATATTACAGAGGAGGAGGACCTGATCAGGTGTACTCTAGAATTCTGTGGAAAGCCAGGGAAGTGATTGCTGGGCTCCTTGCTGAGATATTTGTATCATAAATAGTCACAGATGAGGTGCCAGAAGACTGGAGGTTGACTAATGTGGTGTCACTCTTTAAGAAGGGTGGTAAGGACAAGCCAGGGAATTATAGACCAGTTAAACTGATGTCAGTGGTGGGCAAATTGTTGGAAGGAATCCTGCAGGACAGGATGTGCATGTATTTGGAAAGGCAAGGACTGATTAGGGATAGTCGACATGGCTTTGTGCATGGGAAATCATGTCTCACAAACTTGATTGAGATTTTTGAAGAAGTAACAAGTGGATTGATGAGGGCAGAGCAGTGGACGTGATCTATATGGCCTCCAGTAAGGCGTTCAACAAGGTTCCCCATAGGAGACTGGTTAGCGAGGTTAGATCTCATGGAATACAGGAGAACTAGCCATTTGGATACAGAACTGGCTCAAAGGTAGAAGACAGAGGATGGTGGTGGAGGGTTGTTTTTCAGACTGAGAGGCCTGTGACCAGTGGAATGCCACAAGGATCGGTGCTGGGTCCAATACTTTTCGTCATTTATATAAATGATTTGGATGTAAGCATAAGAGGTATAGTTAGTAAGTTTGCAGATAACACCGAAATTGGAGGTGTAGTGGAAGCGAAGAAGGTTACCTCAGATTACAACAGGATCTTGACCAGATGGGCCAATGTGCTGAGAACTGGCAGATGGAGTTTAATTTAGATAAATGTGAGCTGTGCATTTTGGGAAAGCAAATCTTAGCAGGATTTATACACTTAATGGTAAGGTCCTAGGGAGTGTTGCTGAACAAAGGGACCTTGGCCGACTGCCTCAAGGAGGGATGTTCTTAAAGTGGAAAGAGTACAGAAGAAATTTACAAGGATGTTTCCTGGACTCAAGGGTCTGAGTTGTAGGGTGAGGTTGGACAAACTAGGACATTTTTCTTTTGAGCGTAGGACACTGAGGGGGAAACTTATAGAAGTGTACAAGATTATGTGAGACATGGATAGGGTGAATGCATTCAGTCTTTTTCCCAGGGTTGGGGAATCAAGGACTAGAAGGCATCAGTTTATGGTTAGAGGGGAAAGAATAAAAGGGAACTTGAGGGGCAAATATTTTACACAGATGGTCGTACACATTTGGAATGGGCTGCCATTGGAAGTGGTTGAGACAGGTACATTAACAACATTTAAAAGGCATTTGGACAAATACATGGATAGGAAAACATTAGAAGGATAGAGTCCAAGTACAGGGAAATGGGGTTAGTGTTGATGGATGTTTTGGTTGGCAAGTAACAGCTTATGCCAAAAGGCCATTCTCTGTGCTTTAGGACTCTTTGAGTCTATGAGAGATATCTAGGGTGCTGGTACATAATTTCTTGAAAGTTGAATCAGCAATAGACAGGGTGGTGTGGAAGGAATTTGGCATGCTTGCCTTCATCGGTCAGAATCTATGACTCTGTGACTTTAAGAGAAATGAAGATGAAATAAATCAAGCTATTTAAATATAACACAATTTAAAAGATTTTAAAACAAATGGCAGAACTAATCCTCTCTATCCCAAATGATGATCATAATCCTCAAAATTCCATTAAGAGTTTATTTTTCTTTCAATCTCATCTATGGGTTTGATTTAACTGTTTCATTTAACTCTTAATCTTGAGAATTTGATTGTCTTTTACTTGACTATTCACATAAATAAGAGCTTATACTTTCTTAGCTTCAAACAACTGTTTCATTCTCTTCAGGTCTGAAATTTTCAAATGAAACCATTACACTGAAATAACATATTTTGTATCTATTCTGAACTAATTTCTTTCTCCAGGAGAAACTGATTTTATATTTAACTGCAACTTGGTCTTCTGTGAGCTGCCTCCGAAGTAATTCTAACCTGTATGTTTTCTTTACGCAAGAATCAAGTCTTGATTCTTCTAAATCAAAAAGAAGTTAATGCCTTTTAATGTGTGTTCACTCCAAACATAAAATTTTCACAATGCAAACAAATTCATGTTATCTTTCTAAACAGCCTTCAGACTGCTGCTGTCTGACATATACTGGTTTCAAATAAATCTTCAAAAGGCTGGCAAGTTAATCATTATCCCTTCATACACACTGACCAAATCTCACACTTTACATCATAGTTTAAATAATAACATTCTGCCCTGCAGCTTATGGAAATTAATTTAATTGAACTAATTAGTTGTTTTCACGACGTGTTAATGTAATCAGGGTTGAAATTGGGTAGATTTTATCAAGAATTTTCCAAACGTATCAAATCACAGAATCATTTAACACAGATGAGGGCCCTTGAGTCTGTACTGCCAAAAATATACTAAATATACTGCTACTATACTAGTCCTACATTTCCGCAGTAGGCCATAGCCTTGATGTACTACTAAGACTTTATAAAGCTCTGGTTAGGCCCCATTTGGAGTACTGTGTCCAGTTTTGGTCCCCACACCTCAGGAAGGACATACTGGCACTGGAACGTGTCCAGCGGAGATTCACACGGATGATCCCTGGAATGACAGGTCTAACATATGAGGAACGGCTGAGGATACTGGGATTGTATTCGTTGGAGTTTAGAAGATTAAGGGGAGACTTAATAGAGACGTACAAAATAATACATGGCTTGGAAAAGGTGGATGCTAGGAAATTGTTTCCGTTAGACGAGGAGACTAGGACCCGTGGACACAGCCTTAGAATTAGAGGGGGTCATTTCAGAACAGAAATGCGGAGACATTTCTTCAGCCAGAGAGTGGTGGGCCTGTGGAATTCATTGCCACGGAGTGCAGTGGAAGCCGGGACGCTAAATGTCTTCAAGGCCGAGATTGATAGATTCTTGTTGTCTAGAGGAATTAAGGGCTACGGGGAGAACGCTGGTAAGTGGAGCTGAAATGCGCATCAGCCATGATTGAATGGCGGAGTGGACTCGATGGGCCGAATGGCCTTACTTCCACTCCTATGTCTTATGGTCTTATGGTCTTGAGTGATATGACACTTCAAGTATATTTTGAGGTTTGTGAGGTAACCTGCCTTGACTTCTCTCCTAGGCAGTACATTCCCCACTCCCACCTTCTGGGTGAAAACATTTCCTCAAATCTCTTTAAATCTTCTGACTTTCACTTTAAAAATGTGCCCCTTGTTTTTGATCCTTAACTAAGATGAACAGTTGCTTTCTATTCACTCTGTCCATGTCCTTCACAATCATATACACCACCATTAGGTCCCTCCCCCAATCTTCTCTGCTCCAAAGAAAGCAGGCCAATTTATCCATCTTCTCCACATAGCTAAAATGTGTTTCATCCCCTGAAACATCCTAGTGAATCTCCTCTATACACCCAAATAATATCCTCAAGCCCCATTTACATTGAGCCAGCAATTTTCCCAGTAGTGGAGTTAATAATATTTACACTCCGTGTAGCCTGCTTCTGCTTCTATCTCTACCTCTCTCACAGACAGACTGGGCAAAAGTGAGGACTGCAGCTGCTGGAAACCAGAGTTTAGGTTAAGTGGTGCTGGAAAGGTACAACAGGTCAGGCAGCATCGAGGAGCAGGGAAATCGACGTTTCAGGCAAAAGCTTTCTTCAACTGCCTGTAACCCCTGAGCTCAACTTCAGTAATTATTGAACAGTTTTGAGTGACCTCTTGAGGAACTTGCAACAGGTCCACCCTTACTTCTAGATGTGATTACTCAACAGCAATTGGAACTCAGATGTATAAACCACCTCTCTGAATATTACAATGTTCACAGCTAGATGCCTTACAGAATATAAATTGCATAAAGCAAAAAAAAAAGTTGCAAGACTTGAATATATACAGAAAAAGGAAACGACAAAAAGGAAATATTTATGAAGCCTTGCACCTTGCACTCATCAGGACAAAGATAGCAATGCAAAATTTCCAGAATAATGATTAACACTGTCCTCAGTCCTAACAATAAGGATATGGACAGTCTCTACACTGAGGATTCAGATAATAGTGTAGTTTTGCAATGATCACAAGCATCATTACTCCTGACCTTATGGTGGAGATTGATGAAGTAACTAAAGATGATATAGCCTAAGTCACCATTTTGAGGAACTGCTAGGTTGATATCCTGGGATAGAGATGATTGACCTCAAACAACTTCATCCAAATTTCTTTGCTTGCTTCCAATCTCTAGCATCCACAGTTCTTTGTTTCATTTTTCTTTGCACCTGATATGACTCCAAATAATGAAGAGATTTCCATTGAATTAAATTTTCCTGTGCTATAAGTATATAACACATTGCACTGACTTGCATATCAGTGTCATTGTACCATATTTCCTCAACTTAATTTGAAAAAGTTTACATTATATGCATAGCAGCTCATATTTGTACAGTAGTGTGACATGCAATGTGATTATTATAAAAGGAATCAGTTGGAAACAGACACTATGCTACATTCGCCGAAAGTATTCAAGAGTTGCAAATCTGATGAAATACTTTCAGTTTTTATCTGGTATTCATAGGTCGAGAAAAATGTTTTTCTCTGGTGGGTTCGACAGAGCATGGGGAACACTCCCACATTTTGACCTAAGATGTTCAGAAATGATGACAGGAATAAAATCTTCAAACAATAAATAGTGGAATTCTGGATCACTGTCCCCAAATTATGTAAGAGTAGCTCAATTGAAAATGTAAAACCTTAGATTGCTAAAGACTTAGGCAGAAAACCATTCCAATTGGACTGCATCCAAAAACAACCTGCAACCTTATGACATACAAAAATCAAAAATTGCTGGAAAAGCTCAGCAGGTCTAGCAGTACCTGTGGAGAGAAATCAGAGTTAATGTTTTTGGTCTGGTGATCCTTCCTCAGAATCCAGCGATGTATAAGGTGTAATTCTGAAAAGGTTCATTTTAATGTTACACTGGCAGATGTCACGTACAATCAATGGGTGAAGACAGGGAGCTCTATTCTAAATTCGAAACTGTGAGCAAATATATCTGTTCAGCTCCCTAACTTTCTAGTGATTATCTCTGACTAAATGTAGTCTCAGCTATTGTTGTCACGATATTCCCAACCTCAATGGTGAGAGGGCCAAAGATAAGATGTTGACAATAATTATCAAGCATAACTTCAAAGTGGATGATCAATTTTGGCCTTGTCCAGAGGTTTCCATTCGGAGAAGCTGGTTTTCAGCCAATGTGATTCATTGCTCATGATATTAAGAAATGGCCTGTTGTCTATGTTTGTGAATAAATTATGGTTAATGAATGAGATATTGAAGATACTGCTTCCTATTCAAATCTAAACTATCAGCAGTTTCAGAAAAAGAGGAAGAATAATTTGAGGAAAAATTAGTACTAAATAAAACAAGTTGAATTGTTTTGTTTATCTAAAATGCTATTTTTGTATCAATGAAACTGCACAATCCTACGACTTTTGAAGAAACACTAAAAAAAGTAACAATTCAATGACTTATCAAAGTGCAATCAAACATCATGTTCCCTCTCATTGAAGATTCATTGGTCTTCAACTGTTTATTTTTTTTACAATGACTACCACTTGCTTTTATATACCACCAATAAGATGAAAACATACCTCAAAGCACCTCACAGTGATACAATCTGGCAAAGGAAGAAAAATTGTGATTGCTTTGCGTTTCTTCTTGGTATGTAGCTGTTATGGTGATACTGCTTATAAGGATTAGTGACCTTTCATAGCTGCCTGAAGATTTTCTTTCTCTTCAGAGCTAGATGAATTAGTAGAACTGTGAGAGAAACAGACACTGGTTGAGGCCTCAATACCAAATGATGCCCCAGTTAGTATCAGATTAACAAGTTTATGACTGTCGTCAAAGCTTTTATAAGGTTGACACTATAGGATTCCCGGATTGATCTAGCGTGTGATTCACAAAATATGGTAGTTGAATGACTCCTTGTCAAATAGACTTATAATCATAGTATTTTCTTCTAAAATGTAGCACTGTATAATACTTGATATAAAAGTGTTCTAGGTATAAAAGTTTTTAATGTTTAAATCTGGAAAAACTATCACTGTACCTCTTTTGTATGACAACAACTCTACAATTAAGAATGGTCTATCAGCTATTCCTGCATATCACTGAATTATTAAATGGTTGAGAAAGAGACATGGAGTCTTGCGTTGACTTTGCATCATTTTGAAATTTGCACAAAAAATAACATGGAAGAAACTTATTTATACAAATGCTTCTATTTTCTTGGAAAGAGTTCAGGACAAAAACTTACAATTATTTCAGCGGAGCTCAACTGTCCAAATTATCTAATTTAAAATTAATCTATTTCAGAGTTTGGATTTTAAGCTATTGGCATGTGGATTTTGATCTGGGAGTGCATGGAGGGGCTTAATGATTAACTTGTCAGTATTTCTGGAATTGAGCTGTTTTGAAACCAGTATGAGAAAGAGAGTTCCTAGAGTATTAATGGGAATTTGTTTCCATTGGGAGTGTTGGATAAGTGGACAAAATAAGGATCAGGAATTGATTGTTTTTGTTCTTGAGAGAAAACACCCATCATTTGGAAACTTTTTGGCTTCAGTTCATTGACATCCTGGATTGAAGTAGGATTAATGAAACAGTTATGTTGTAACAAGGAATTAGTTCAGAAAAGTTAGAAAAAGACTACTTAAGTGTAAGTGCATTAGTTAAAAAATTTTAGATCAGAACATTTTGACTAGAATCCAGGGGGTGTTTTTAAAAGCTTAGAAATATGCGACACAATTGCATGGATATCAAAGAAGGGGCTTTTAAACTGTCAAGAATGAGAATTGAAATGAATTATTAACCCTAACCAGTAGCAAATTTTGTCTGGCATTTGAACACCGTAAAGGTTCATTGCTGGTATAGATGGTATATTGTATTTTACTACATGCTTCAAAATATTTTGAATTGTGTTATTCATAACTATGTTGGTTTATTCTATTTCATCTTCATTTCTTTTAGAGCCATAGAATCATAGAGATATACAGCACAGAAATAAACCCTCAGTCCAACTCATCCATGGCGACCCGTTATCTTAAACTAATCTAGTCCCATTTGCCAGCACCTGGCCCATATCCCTCTAAACCCTTCCTATTCCTAACCCATCCAGATGCCTTTTAAATGCTGTAATTGTACTCGCCTTCACCATTTCCTCTGGCAGCTCATTCCATACATGCACCACCCTCTGCATGAAAAAGTTGGCCCTTAGGTCCCTTTTAAATCTTTCCCCACTCACCTTAACCCTATGCCCCCTAGTTCTGAACTCCCCCACCACAGGGGAAAGACCTTGTCCATGCCCCTCATGATTTTATAAATCTCCATAATAAGGTTACCCCTTAGCCTCCGACACTCCAGGGAAAACAGCTCCAGCCTATTCATCCTCTGCCAAAAGCTCAAAGCCTCCAACCCTGGCAATATCCTTGTAAATCTTTTCTAAACCCTTTCAAGTTTCACAATATCCTTCCGATAAGAAGGAGACCAGAATATTCCAAAAGTGGCCTAACCAATGTCCTGTTCAGCCGCAACATGACCTCCCAACTCCTGTACTCAATACTCTGACCAATAAAGGCAAGCATACCAATGCCTTCTTCACTGTCCTGTCTACCTGGAACTTTATTTTCAAGGAATAATGAACCTGCACTCCAAGGTCTCTTTGTTCAGCAACATTCTCTAGGACCTTACCATTAGGTGTATAAATCCGACTCTGATTTGCTTTTCCAAAATGCAGCACCTCACATTTATTTAAATTAAACTCCATCTGCTACTTCTCAGCCCATTGGCCCATCTAATCAAGATCCCCTGGTACTGATTAGATTAGATTAGATTAGATCACATTATAATGTGGAAACAGGCCCTTCGGCCCAACAAGTCCACACCGACTCGCCGAAGCGCAACCCACCCGTACCCCTACGTTTACACCTTACCTAACACTACGGGCAATTTAGCATGGCCAATTCACCTGACCCTGCACATCTTTGGACTGTGGGAGGAAACCGGAGCACCCGGAGGAAACCCACGCAGACACGGGGAGAACGTGCAAACTCCACACAGTCAGTCGCCTGAGTCGGGAATTGAACCCGGGTCTCTGGCGCTGTGAGGCAACAGTGCTAACCACTGTGCCACCGTGCCGCCCACCAACTCTGAGGTAACCTTCTTGACTATCCACTACACCTCCAATTTTGGTGTCATCTGCAAACTTACTAATTATATCTTCTACATTCACATCCAAATCATTTGTATAAATGACGAGAAGCAGTCAACACAGCACCGATCCTTGTAGCTATCCACTGGTCGCAGGCCTCCAGTCTGAAAAACAACACTCCAGCACCATCCTGTGTCTTCTACCTTTGAGCCAGTTCTGTATCCAATGGCTAGTACTCCATGTACTCCATGAGATCTAACCTTGCTAAGCAATCTCCCATGGGGAATCTTGTCGAATACTTTACTGAATGCCCTTACAAGATAAATTCTGTTTCATACTTAAAACCAAATCTGTTGCACTATATATTGCTGCTTCAGTGAAATATCACGTTAAATTAGAAAAAAGATATTAAGGTGAGAGGAGTGAGATTTAAAAAAGACAGGAGGGGTAAATGTTTTACACAGAGTGTAGTTCACGTGTGGAATGAACTTCATGAGGAAGTGATGGATATGGGTACAATTATAATGTTTAAAAGACGTTTGGATAAGTACATGAATAGGAAAGGTGTGGAGGAATATAAACCAGGAGCATGCAGGTGGGATTAGTTTAGTTTGGGATTATGTTCAGCATGGACTAGATAGATTGAAGGGTCCATTTCCATGCTTTATGACTGAATAACTCTACAAAGTTAGATTTCAGTTTGGGGTTTGACTTGTCCAGTAATAATATCAGTTGGGATCATAACACAAATTAGAAAGAGAAGATAGATAGGAATTGGATCAAGCTCAACATATTACTTGAATTCTTTTTGAGAGATTTTGTTCAGGAGATGAGGGAGTGTGAATTGAATTATTTTATTTTGGGGGTGGCACAGTGGTTAGCACTGCTGCCTCACAGCACCAGGAACCCAGGATCAATCCCATCCTCAGGCAATTGTGGAGTTTGTGGAGTGGTGTCTGCGTGGGTTTCCTTCAAGTGCTCTGGTTTCCTCCCACAGTCCAAAAGGGTGGAGGCTAGGTGGATTGGCCATGCTAAATTGCCTCATACTCTCCGGTGATGTGCAGTTTAGGTGGATTAGCCATAGGAAATGAAGGTCATCGGGATAGTGTCAGGGAATGGGTCAGTGTAATCTGAAAGGGGCAAATGACCTGTTTCCACATTGTAGGGGTTCTATGATCTATTTTTCTCCTCTTCTGTCTGTAAGTAGAGGTCTTTGCAATTTTTCTTATTTCTTTTCCTGTTTGAAATAAACTGTTGTGTGCATCTCTTGTTTGTGAAGTACAATTTTTAAAATGATCCACCACAAACTTGATGTTACAATTCTAAAACGTTTGGAATATTGCATGCAATTCTGATCTCCTTCCTATCAGAAAGATGTTGTGAAACTTGAAAGGGTTCAGAAAAGATTTACATGGATGTTGCCAGGGTTGGAGGATTTGAGCTATAGGGAGAGGCTGAACAGGCTGGGACTGTTTTCCCTGGAAGTGTCGGAGGCTGAGGAGTACCTTATAGGAGTTTATAAAATCATGAGGGGTATGGATAGGATAAATAAACATAGTATTTTCCCTGGGTTGGGGGAAGTCCCGAACGAGAGGGCATAGGTTTAGGGTGAGAGGGGAAAGATATAACGGGGATCTAAGGGATAACTTTTTCACGCAGAGAGTGATGCGTGAGTGGAATGGGCTGGCAGAGGAAGTGGTGGAGGTGGCACAGTTGCAACATATAAAAGCCATCTGGATGGTATATGAATAGGAAGGGTTTGGAGGGATATGGGCCGGGTGCTGACAGGTGGGACTAGATTGGGTTGGGATATCTGGTCAGCATGGAGGAGTTGGACTGAAGGGTCTGTTTCTGTGTCATACATCTCTATGACTATATGACTGTATGTGTTACAAGGAATAGGAGAATATTTTGTCATTTGGCTTGAAGTGTACATTGCTTACAAAGATACTGTTGAGTGAATAGTGCTTTTAGTCTTTTGCTACAGGTGGGCATGTTGTATAATTTTTTTTATCAAATAACTGGAAGCTCAAATTCCTTCTAAGTGCTACTTGCTGCTACCAAGATTGTAACATGAATTTAAGACAATGGGTTTACAAACTGCTTCACCAAGGTGATAAACTTGAAACTGCCAATCTTTCTCCTGCCTTTCTTTTCAACTCCTTGAATCTTATTATCATTTGCTCATCCCTCAATCAGACTTGCATTCTGGTGATAAAATTACTTGGTCAATTCTCTTGCAGCTGTTAAAGCTCATTAGTGATATTTAGATTAATTTTTAAAATGAAAGCTAAAGTAATGATGGACAGGATTAATGAAAACATTAGAGACTGAACTTCTGTGGGAAATCTTTAATCATCTATCATCTATCATGGGTTTGAGAGGATATCCACGGAAATGCTAAGATTCCTAAGAAGGTTTAATCAAGTCATAATGAACAATTGGGAGGCCCATGGGAGAATTTAACCTCATGGTTTCGTTACAGTTACGCAATTAATTTTGTGCATGTGTTGATAGATGTAAGACTTGCATTTTATTTTTTCGAAACCTATTTATATTTCATAACAAACAGAATAGATGTAATTGTTATTCAGTTAGACATTCAGACCATTTCTTATTTGATTTTCCCTTGCATTTCATGAATATGCAGGAATTAAAACAAAAAACTTGTAATATCTGAACCATTGATAAGTAACTGCAGGTTGTTCATTTTTTGCTATCTCTTTCATCACCTTCCTGACCTCAACCTTTGCTCCTTCTCACTGCTAAATTTCGATTGTGTCATGCTGGAATGGATTTGTTCAGTGAATAATTCTCCAGGGCTGCAACTTTGCTCCTTGGTTTAATAAGTGTAAAGAATGATTACTGTGGCATTTTTAATATACACTTTAGAGATAAGAAATCCTTTTACCCTTGTTACTTCTGTAGTTCTAGCTGTCAAACCCACTATTTTAGAGTACCGTGTGGGGGAACAATGAATCCAAACATGCTGAATGCTCTTTATCTTGATCTGCTACTTGCCAGTAGTTAATTATATCCATACTGTCAAAATTTATGTCCCTTATCATGTAATTTTAGCTGCATGGCTTTAATTTACTCCTTTCTTCTCCTTCTCGGTGTCATCAATTCAAGTGGTAATGGAGGTTGAGAAAATAATGCCATAGTTAAGAGTTGTTGGAGCTTCTATTTACTATCTAAATGCTTGACTTTGCTGATGTCTGAAGTGTGCCTGTGTTCAAACAGCCAGAATAAGTACATCATTATCTCACATTTTCAGTCAGACTAGCTCACACCCATCTCTGAACCAATGGAAAATTATAATAATGTCACCAAGCAAACAATGATATCCCATCGAGTGTCAGGTTGACTGGACTAAGCAAATGAAAATAAGAGGACTGAACCACTTACTGATGTTGGGATTGAAAATGTGAGCCCATATTAATATTGACAGCATATGCTGTCACAAGTTGTTAAGACTGCCTACCACATGTCAACCTCCATTTCATCTGTATAAAATCATTCACTGCCATCTCTGTCAATGTTGATCCCTATCTGTAACTCAGAAAGCAGCTTGATTTAAAGAAACTGTTAACTTCTCTTAAATATCATCAAGTAGTGATGGTGTCTTGGTGTTACCCTATTTATTGAATGATGCTTACAATATCTTATTTCAACAAAATGAAAATTCGCCAACTGCTGATATCATTTTGGGAACAGTGCTCATTCAAAATTCTAAATCTTTTCTTTTTAAGATGACTCCAGGTCTGACAGGATTTCAATTCATTTTTGGAACTGATAATGAAAATACAGGCCTTCAGAGACTTTTTGTCTGATCTGTTTTGTGGTGTTTGGCGCCACACTTTATTTCTTGATTTTTGTAGGATGATCCCTCAAATGACTTGGCATATTGATTATTGCAGTTCTTTAGTACAGTTAGTGCATGCATTACCAAAGTGGGTGCATGATTCTTTATCACAGTTATAATTGTAAAGTCCTCCGTTGTTGCCAGAACAGACAAAGAAAAGGATAATGAGAGCTCTCCCAGTCCTTCTCATTAACATGACGGACCTTTGCCCCAACTTTATCCTGAATGATAACTTCTGAAACGAATAACAAGGAGAACTGATCAGCCCACATGTCGATAAATTTGAAATGTGTTATTGCTAGGCTTCCGTTTACCAGCTGGCTTTAACTATCCAAAAGCTGCTCTTCCTGCTCTGCTGATGAGAAAAGTTGGTGGAAGCAAAAACATAGAGAGCAAAATTCTGCAAGATATGAAAGACATGAGCAATAGTCGATCAGTTGGGAAAGTATGGTGAGAATGGAAAAATGAGATTCTAGATGATGAGAAAAAAATCTGAATCTACAATCAAGTTTTGAAGTGAGACAAGAATTTCAGAGTGAGGGGTGAGCCACCTATTTGCTTACATTAACGTCTTATGAGTATCTATTCTTGACTCATTGATAAGCATTTCCCTTGGACTAGAGAGAAACTACATAGTGACAATTCCTGACATGATAGTGTTGACCTGAGAATAGGGTATCAACTGACAAATAGCACGAATGCAGAATATTTAGTATATCACATTCTTTATTAAGGTTAAAAAGTCATTGGACACAAACTATTTTTTCCTTAACCTGCTCGAATGCTCGAATGTTCCTTGCAATACTTCTATTAGACTTAACCTCATCAGCTCTTATGTGGGTGTATGGTGGCTTCCTTTCCCATCATGCTTAATAGATATTGGGTTGTTCGCTATATGATAATCAAAGTGAGTACCTGATGACTCCAGATGCCATCTGCTCCTCCAGGCCTCTGCCTTGGACAGCAATCACCAATACTCAGGGTCTGCTCCATGGGCACTGAACTCCTGTATTCTCCATTCACAGAGGTTGGCATTGGACCTGCCCTACCAGAGCCTCATGGCTCATCTTCTACCACTTACAATACAGTTTGCCATGCCCATGTTGTGATTTGCATTGGAATTCTGATGCCAGGACAATGTGTGCCAGGGACAGACACACAACTCATAGATTGAGCCAGGTGAATTTCAGGGGTCCTCACTTGCTCTTACTCCTTATTCACTTTACACCTGTTTGCATGGTCACAGCATCTCTGCCTTGTCTTGCTGTGTCTTGCCTCATTGTGGTTTATCCTCTCAGCCAGGGCTTAGGGACTCACGGTACTTGTACCAGTCATGACCAAAGGGCGGAGCAGACTTGATGGGTCAAATTGCCTAATTCTGCTCCTATAATATGTAGCCTTACTTCTGTTTTACTTTGCATACACAAAGCCAGTTAGCTTGTCATAATTGGCAGCACTGAACAATGAAAGGAATGGACGTGTTGCTATGTGGCACTGTGCTATGTCATTGTCACAAATGCAACATGTGCTAGAAGCTTATATTGGACATGGCTTCAAACAATTGGCTGTGTCTCAAAGTAAAAGGTAATAATTCTCAGTCAATTCAAAGGAGACAGACTTCAGTCTGGTGCCATATGTTCGGGCATCTCAGTCTTGGGGCTTGGACATGGTCAGTTGGCTGCTTGGGTTCAGTCAGATCATCTGTACATACTGGGAAGTGCGCTTGCAGGTTCTGTTGACCAGTCAGAGGATTTGCAGTGAGTCAGTTGGGGAGCTGCACAGAGATTAATCAGAAGCCTGGTCACCTGTCAGTCAGAGTTGTCCTTTAAAATTGATCAAAGGGCTGGGCCATGGTCAGTTCTGAGGGTCAGCTCAATGAAAGTGAGGACTGCAGATGCTGGAGATCAGATTCGAAGAGTGTGGGTGTAATCAGCAGCCACTGCTGTGAGGGGGATATTGGGGAATCCAATTATGGGGGCTGGAGGCAGCATGCTGGGTAAGAGACAAGATAATAATTGTAAAGAGGGGGGCAACTTCACATTAAAGGGGGGAGAAGATGGTGTATTTGAGGACAAGAGATAATGTGGGAGGTGGATGGGGGAGGGAAGTGTTCTTTGGTGGTCACCACTACCTCAGCATTGGTGTTACCTAAAATTTTGGACATTTTCTTTTTCCCAATTTTTATAATAAACTGGAGGCAAAGTCAAGTACATTTACTGACTTCAGGTCTTTCACACAAACTAGTTGCTTAGATGCATTAGTATCTAATCAATCAGATCAACTACTATTGGGTAAATTAACAAATGTAACACAGAGTTGAACAAGCTGCTGAAAGGAGCAGCAAGATGAGGAAATAGCTCAACAGAAATTTATGTATACCAAATGTGTTCAGGAAGCAATTCACCAATCCGCACCTCAGGAAGGGATGTACACTTTCGCAAAGCAGTTATCACTGAAACTTAGAAAGCATAAATTTACAAAAGGAAAATGAAAAACAATCTAAGCATGCATTGGCACATTTTTGACATCTTTGGTTATTTAAATAATTATTCCACCTTTCAGTTATGGATAAGTAGATTACTGACAAAGAACATTAAAAAATTATAGTCTTGCTTTCAGCACTAAAGGGTTAAGAAGAATAGAATTCTTCCATATTTCTGACAATGACCACAAAGACCCTGACAAAATATTTCAGATTTTGTAAAATCAATTTGTACTTTGAGTTAATTTCATACTGCCAATTGACCAATTCATAGGCAGATGTTGATGGAAAGGTATTGTTACAAAACCAAGATGGATAAGTCATTTCCCAGACTGAAACCTGTCTTGATTGATCATAGTTTAGATTAGATTAGATTACAGTGTGGAAACAGGCCCTTCAGCCCAACAAGTCCACACCGACCCACCCATACATTTACCCCTTACCGAACACTATGGGCAATTTAGCATGGCCAATTCACCTGACCTGCACATCTTTGGACTGTGGGAGGAAACCGGAGCACCCGGAGGAAACCCACACAGACACGGGGAGAACGTGCAAACTCCACACAGTCAGTCGCCTGAGGCAGGAATTGAACCCGGGTCTCCGGTGCTGTGAGGCAGCAGTGCTAACCACTGTGCCACCGTGCCGCCCACCGTACCGTGTTTTGTTTTTATTTTGTAAGATTGAAACAGAAACACACAATGCTGCAGATTTGGTTTTATTAACAAAGAGAAGTTTATTTGACAACAGAAATAAAATAAAGTAAAAGCTATTTAAATGTAACACAATTTGAAAGATTTAGAAACACTCAGTAAAATTGCAGCACAACTGCATCTATCACAAAAATATCACATTACATCACTCAGACATCAGTAAGATTTTGCTCTTGTATCGCATCAATATGTTCAATTTAACTGGTTATTTTAACTCCTGCTCTGGAGAGTTAGTAGCCCCTTCCTTGATTAGTCAGATAACTGTGTTTAGGTTTTCTCATTTTCAAATAATAACTTCATGTTTATCCAAATCCTGCAGGAATTTTCAACTAAAATACTTGCACTGAGGTAATTTATTTCCTAAATTTTCTGAAGTAACACATTTCTCTTTGATAAAATAGATCCATAGATCGGAACTAGGTCAACAGTTCTCAAGTGAGTTATGTACCATTTTTCCACATCTGGTTAGGTGCATTCTGAGAAAGGTTTGAGAACCATCAGGGAGGAGATACTGTGATGGTAAATATAATATAGTTATTATACATATATATATGTTTATAATGAATGAGCTATGGGCAAAACGCTGTTTGGGCATATATTGCATAAGACAATGATTCCGAAGAGGTCAATGTTTATATTGCATTGACTTCATCCACTATTATCACACACAGTCTGTGGGTGGAGACAAAGAGTTCTCGAGCTTTCTGAAGCAGCAGATGTATCTGTACCAGCTTTTAGATCTTAATAATTATGCCTGATCATGCTATCATGCAATAAACCTTCCCATTACTAAAAACAGTGCCTCTTCTGTTGACACTCTATAGTAGTGGATGACTAATCATTAGATTGGCCAAAGACATGTGTGACAAAACTATGGCTTTTAGACATGTATTTTGTAATGATTTGTTTTAATAAAGTGAAGTTGAGACAGAGGAGTCGAGAAATCTGCTCTAAGCCAAAAAGTAGGTCTTAGGGTTTTTAAAAGTTGCAACAATAGAAGCAGCATGAAGCTGTGGAGTCAAGCTCCCACAGAATCACAATCTTAGTTTAACCTCCAGCAGTTGCTGGGGTCTTGAAGCTGGATGTGCAAACTGTTATTGCTCTCTCTGTTAACAGTTAAAGTTTGGGTTTTCTTCCTGCTGCTAGAACTACATGTGAGACAATGTATTTTACTGAATTTGCCATTCCCAAGTATGTGTTTATGGGCTGTTACTATATTGAAACAGTTGCTGTTTAGTAGTCAAATAATCTATTATTCTGTTAAGTTTTCCAAAGAGTTAAGTTATTCCAATTCTTCTTCCTTTTGTTTGAATTTGAACTGTAGTGTAAGAATAAAGTGTGTTTTGTTTCAAACCTGGTAGTCTGACCAATCAAACTGCATCCAGAATGCAACACCTTACACTTGCCTTTAAAAATAAGAAAATGTTGTGGTCGAGGCTAACTTCTTCATATGATTTGGGATATTTGATTTGACTTATAATACAGACCAAAGACAAGGGATAGAGGTAGTAACAAACTACTTCAAATAACCCTTATCCATTACTCCATACTGATAGTGGTGGCAAGTACGGCTGGATACCATGAGTGACTAAATACAACAAAATACTCCTGTTGAAGCCAGGTTCTGAGGACTTAACACTTAACACTTACTTTTTCTGGATTTCAGTTTCCATTGCCTTCTCATTATGAGGCTGGAGGGCCTCCAGTTTTTCTGCGATATAAGATATTTCTCCTTCTTTCCACTTCCGTCACCAAAATATCCAGCATCAGAAAAGTTTAGGGCACATTCACTCATAGAGTTAACACTAACTCATTATTTCAAAAGATGTCAGCAGCCACAATGCTCTTCCTCTTTAAAAGGAACATTTTAAATTTAAGCAGTAGAGGCTAACTTTAGGTAATACCATTATGATGTTCCATTGATGTATGCAGCTCAGTCATTATAATGAAGAGGAAACATGAATCTTCCTGCCTTTATGTATCATGGTAGCATTATTTAATTGAGCGTGTGATCACTGTACAATGCTGTGATTCAATGAGGTATAATGGGGCTATTCAATATAATGTTTTAGTTTCACAGGAAGCAAAGCGCATTTAAAAAGGGGCTACATAATCTAGTAGAGTAGGATGAAATCAAGAAGCGAATTAACTGGTTGGACATTTGATATGTCCAACTTTGCTCTAACAGCAGAATTCGCTTAAAGTTGAGTTTTCTTCCCACGAATAAAATGTTGAAAGATAGATGATCAAGAAAGAAGAAAAAATATTTTATAGGGTACTATGTGCTTGTTATTGGGCGTAAACATATTTTGCATTCCACTGGTAATTAAATCAAGAAGAAAAGTAGTCACTTCTAATCAGATTCAATAATAGCTATTAGTTTTTGAATACCTAAGATTCTGGACCTCGGTACCTTTTTACCTAAGATGGTGCTGTAAGTGGCGACTTGTAAACTTTTCATTGTACTCATGTTAGTACATGTGACAATAATCCTAATTTAATTCAAAAGATCAGTCTGTCCTGCAATCAGTGCATTAATTTACATGCAATGTTCCCACTGTCAGATTCAAACCCTGTTCTCAGACTTGACCTTTATTCCTATTGTGACTCACTGCTGAGATGACATTAAACATTGCCTTCAGACTCAACTGTCCCTGCCAGAGTGTGTACTTCATTAATAACATTAATAAATTGACCTCAAATAAAAGCAGTAATTATATTCTGAATGGAAGTAGGCTTAGTGTATGTGGTTCAGGTTGCTTAGATATTGAAAGAAGCAAGCCAGATTGATAGGCTATAAAAATAACTAATGGAATTCTCGGCACAGATTTTAAAATCCTGGAGGTAATGATTAACTTGTGAAAAATCTTAACAATACCTTAGGTAGTTCTGTGCGCAGTAATCATTTCTTACTACACAGAAGGATATTGAGACTGGAGTGAGTAAAACAAGAAAATATTAAAATGTTACTTGGAAGATAAAACAAAATGAAAGTGAAAGGCTTGGAAACTTTTTATTTTATTATATGATAGAATTGTTGAAAATTATGAAGGGATGGTACAGGTCAGGTGGATGCACATTGATTTCTGGAGTTGAGTAATTACGAATAAGGGGCTGTTGGTACAATGGCTCAGTAGTTAACATTGAATTCTCAAATTTCAAATAACCTTCCCACCCAATCCCCAGTTCCCTTTCCTGCCCCACCTCCACCCTTTCTTCCAGCTACCAATCCTTCCATTGACTAACCAGGTTGTACCACTACTTGTGTTCACCTATCACTACTTCACCATTCCACTATTCTCCCCACCACACCCCATCCCCTTTTATCTGTAGCTCCTTCTATCCACACATCTAGTCCTGAAGAAGGTTGACTTCCCCACCTCCTGATGCTGCCTGTCTTGCTGTATTCTTCAAGCCTCCTGTTTGTCTCCCAGAAATTCCAATCAGCATTGGAAACCCTATTTCCAACACTGCTCAAACTTCTACTCTGGAAATTTCTGTCAGCAACCCATTTGGTACAAAACTGGGGAGATCTGTCCAAGAATGTTTAGAGCCTGCATGCAAGAGAATCATGTGGAAACCACAACTCCATTACAGTCAACAACGTGCCGTGTTATGTAATTTAAGTGTTCAGTAACACAGCCAACCATTTTGACAGCTCCTTAGAGGAAGGTAACTGTGTAAGGTAAATGAAAGGGGAGAATAGCAGGTGGGTGGGCTAAGGTAGTATGATAACAAGTGGTGGAGGGAGGATGGGTGGCATGTGATTCATAGAGTCCTTAAGGTATAGATTCACGTCCACACTAACCTTCTAAAGAGCAAGCCAGTCAAACCTAGCCCCTGCCCCCACCATATCCCTGTAACTCTATATTTTGCATGGCTAATCCACTGACACTGCACGTATTTGATACTGTGGGAGGAAACTAGAGTACCTGGAGGAAATCTGCACAGACACAAGGAGAATGTGCAAGCTCCACACAGACAGTCACCCAAGGCTCGAATCGAACCCAATGATGTTGTGAGGCAGCACTGCTAACCCTGATGAAGGGCTTTTGCCTGAAACATTGATTTTCCTGCTTCTCAGATGATGCCTGACCTGCTGTGTTTTCCAGCACCACTCTAATCTTGACTCTAATCTCTAGCATCTGCAGTGCACACCTCTGCCTAGTTCTTCCTCCGGGTATATGGTGGTTAAGATTTGTTGATGGTAGAGATCCAGGACTTGCATGTCCTTGGTGGAGTGGGAGGGGGAGTTGAAGTGTTAAGCCATGGGGTGATAGGGTTGGTTGGTGTGGGTGTCCCAGAGATGTTCTCTATAATGATCCGCAAGTTGGAGTTCTGTCTTCCCGATGTAGAGGAGACCACATTGGGTGCAACGGATACAGTAAATGATATTGGTGGAAGTGGTAAATTCTGTCAGATGTAGAAGGATCCTTTGGGGCCTTGGATGGTGGTGAGGAGTGAGATGTGGGTGCAGGTTTTGCACAATGTTGTGAGGGTGCTGACAGCTATGATGGGAGATGAAGCTGACTCAGTCCCTGGGGTTAGGTCATAGAAGTCGAGGTGTCAAGTGCATGGGGTTGGAGGATCATATTGGAGGATGGAGAGTCAGGTCTGAAGGGTATTAACAGTTGGATGGCGGCATGGCTGAGGTGAGTTAGCAGTTCAGTTTATTGGTTTCAACAGGTTGTTAACTCTCTAGCATTCCCTGGGAAATCATTTAGCTTAAATGAGTTTGAACTCTCAGAGTTCTCTGATCTGAACAGAGGCTTTTTCAGAGGGTGTCAGACTCATGTGGGAATTAACTATCGAATTTTAAATTTCCTGTACAGTTATCTTAGAATCAGTTGCAACAGATTTGCACATGGTCTAAATGCACCTCTCCAGTCTACCTTGTGGCAATGACTACCTAGCCATCAAAACATCTGGGTCATGATGTCACATACAACACGTGGAGCAAATGATAGGCTGCTATCTTTAAACAGAATTTTATGCAGAACTAGAGTTAATTCATTTCTAAGATTAGCTGATGCAGAAGCTAAGTCAATGCACAGGATTAGATTGCTTAGGTAGATGAAAGTATATGAATTAATGGAATATGCAAAGAAAATAGATAAATATATTTGTAGCTATTTCCTGGTTGGAAGTGTAATTACTGTTGAATTGTTAGGACTGAATTGCCTATTCCGTGTTGTAAACATGTTCTTACTTGTGAGCATTTCTCTATAGAACATTAAATCTGCCTCATTTAGACTTATTTGACACGAGAACTATATGCTTCAATTTTTGTGAATGAAGAGTTGGCATTGACTTCCACAAAGTTAATAAGTGAAGATACCACAGTGAAAGTATAGAGAACTATAATATTGCATAATAATTATTAAGTGTGCATTTGTGTGAGCTACACATTGCCATTGAACTGTACTTTTAAAAGCAGGTAATGACAAATAAATGTTTTATTCAACTGATAGTGGATGTATTTCAATGAGAAAATTTGCTCTATCTGATATACTTATTAAGATGGGTCAGGCAGTATTTGACAGCTGATGCAAACACCCTGTCTTACAGTAACATTAAAGATAAATGCTCAGTTAGATGCTGGCAATGAGGGTTGTATCTGACATGAACAGTATGAGCTGTGTTAGAACAGTGGCCAGACCAAATCTAACAGCAATTTACATTTTTCGAAAACATCTGACATCAATTGATAAACTTATCTGATTCAATCACCAAGACAAGTGAACTTGTTCACTTCATAGCTTTTTCAGCAGATCAGAAAGTTACCATAAAAAAATACAGTTGTCTTACTTGAAAAAACACCTGATGCCAGAACAGATTGACCAATGTAAGATTTCCCATCAATTACATTGACATATGCAAAATATGTAGGAAGCTAAATTTAACCAAGTGAAATTCAAACATGTGGATCGTGATATGTATTTACCCAATTGCCCATTCAAAGTGATGAAGGTAATACGCAAACTTCATGTAGTCTACTTATTTGAATGAATCTGGCAAGCTGAAAGAGTGGCTGAGAGGCTACTTGTCTCATGCAAGTCTAACATCACTATCAGACAGCCTGCTCCTCTTACAGTTGGGGTCCGTTCTGGATGCAGCCTTGCTGAATCCTATGAATACTGGTAGAAAGAAGGCCAAATCGTATATCAGGTCAGAGAGAGCTATCCCACTGCCCTAGCATACAACCACCAAATCTTTGGACACTTTGGATATAGGAGAATCTCTTTTCTTAAGGTAGCCAGGACAAATACTGAAGAAGGCTATTAGATCTACTGGTTAATGGAATCAATGCGAAGAGTCCAGCACCAGTGTCCTTGATTCAGGGATACAAGAAGTTTAAAGACATGCCAGAAGTGATCAAGATCAGTGAATGTATTCTTACATTGCAAAATCTTACCAATTGCAGCACAAACCTCATATACTGCTGCACTATCCATAAACCTTCGCCTCTAATTAACAGTCAATAGCAACCATGACTCAAAACCCACACTCATAGTATCATCTCACGCTGACACATATTTAAAGTTGCTACAAACTGCATGCTGAAGTCACATAACATGCACACAGTACCAGCTATTCAGCAGTGATAGGCATGTCAACCAAACAAATGGTCCTGCACTGGCTGTTCATAGATGGCAGTAGCAGCAACTAACACATGACAGGTAATGGGATTGCATATACAAATGTCCATGGAAGAGCTGGTTTGGGAATAATTGGAAAGGTAGTCAATGAAGTAATTGATGATGGTATTTTCCTCCCTAATGTACCTTTTCAAATTCTATTTCATATTCATACTCAAATGTAATATGCAGATGGTGTAACCATAGTTCCCCCACCATCCTCACATTCCTCACACCAATGCTTCTCCTATGCTTCTGTGTCATGAATGCCCACTAATTGTGGCCTGTTAATGGTGGATGAGTATAAAGGTCTAGAGAGAAAAATTATATTGAAGAGGAAGAAAAACCCACCCAACCTCACATTTGCAGTCAGCTGTTCAAAAACTGGTATTGTACGTACATTAGAGTGTAGCTTACAGGTAGGATCAGCTTATGATGAATCACTGGGCACAAATGGGCTACAACCGTAGTAACAGGAAGGATCTTACAGGTGCTGGATCCCTGAAGGGCTGCAGGGTGAGCAGATGAAGACTTCAGTAAAGTACCATATAGCAAAAGGTTCATGGGCATTCACTCAGAATTGTTTGTCACAATGAGGGAAACCACTATCGCTGTCATGAGCATAGAGGAGTTAGGCGCACAACTTTGTTTGGAGCATTTGAATGAGCACCCATCATCTCCAGTGGGGAAGTGATGGCGAACTCCATAAGAATATTTATTAACACTACTATGTGTTGTTGGCAACAGAACAGAGGCCACAGCATTTGAGTGCTACAGTGGGAACTTAGACTGAAGCCTTGGTACCTGGAACTATAAATTAATGACTTACAATCTTGGCCTGTTGTATTCATGGATTCATATACAAGTGTTCAAAAAGAGGATTCAGAGGTTTTTACAGCTGTCCAGGAATCTGCACTACAGGAGGTTATTATGCTTTCTGAAATTACACTGCAGAGGAATGACAGTGTCTGCCTGGGTCATAAGCCTTCCATCCAGCATTGATATTCCACCATTCCTGTCAGCCAACCAGACCCAACAGTTAGTTGTATATCAATTGTACACTTACAGAGGGAGTTTTAACATAATAGTGATGTCCCTATCTCTGGGCTAGAAGGTTTAGTTTCAAGTTCCAACTCCTCTGGAGGCGTGTCATAACAAGTTAAGTTTTTTTTAAAAAAACATCATTTATGGAAACTGAATTGTGTTTGAGTGAAGATATACACATATATAAATGTCAGAATGAGTAAAGATAGTATCATTCTTCACCAACTGGTTTCCTGGAATAGAAGCAGGACCACTGGTACATGCCAAAGTGGTGCAATCTGAAGCCAGGTCTTCAAGGATCACAGATACTTAAGGTAAGGAGCCAATTATAACCTTCTCTCATTGAAAATAACTGCCTTCCATCAACCATACTATAGCTATTTGGCTGCAACTTTATATAGGAGCATTATTGTAGCAATATATCCACTATAAACTCAACCTTAGGCAATGGAGAGAATTCTTGATAGCTAGTGCAGTGTGAACATTAAGGAATTGCTTAACTAATTCTATACAGCTCTGTTGGTATATCAATTGGACATAACCAAGAATTAAAATGTTCAGTAATAGAGAAAAGGTCAAGAAAGACTTAATATTTCTGTCAAATTTAATGCCCTACGGGCGGTCAAACAATGAAGCCAAAGGTTTTAGCACAGAAGTAGTCAATTATTTCACTTGTTCACATTCGTAGCTGGAAAAATCCATAATTAATCCCACTACCTTGCTCACTAACTTAAGCCAATTATCATTCTCTGCTTCAAATGTTTAACTACTTTTCTTTCTAAAAAACACAATAATTTATGCTTCAACAACTACTATTTCTTGTGACAAAGATTTCCATACTTAACACCATTGTATTAAGCATATGGGGCCATATCACATGAAAGATGTCCTATTAATAGGATTTTGGAATACAGTGAATTACAATGTTGACATATCATTCTGTAATGTTGGAACCATCATTATTCAGGTCGAGAGTGTGATGCTGAAAAAACACAGCAAGTCAGGAAGCACCTGAGGAGCAGGAAAATCGATGTTTTGGGAAAAGCCCTTCATCAGGAAACATCGATTTGTCTGCTTCTCGGATGCTGCTTGATCTGCTGTGCTTTTCCAGCATTGCACTCTCGACTCTAATCTCCAGCATCAGCAGTCCTCACTTGCCTAGGATCACTATTCACCTAGGCGAAAGTGAGTACTGCAGATGCTGGAGATTAGACTCAAGAGTATGGTACTGCAAGAGCACAGCTGGTCAGGCAGTATCCAAGGAGCAGGAAAATCGATGTTTTGGGCAAAAGCCCTTCATTGGGAATTTTCTGATGAAGGGCTTTTGCCTGAAACGTCGATTTTCCTGTTCCTCAGGTGCTGCATGACCAGCTGTGCTTTTCCAGCACCACACTCTCGTTCACCCAGGTGACAAAGGCCAACACCTCATACTCTATCCACCATGAAGATAATTGATTAAAATCTTGTTTGATTGCCCATTGAGAAGAAAAAAAAATTTAAAATGTTTAATGAAGGAAAAACTATTGCTTGAGATATAAGCAGGATGTCCAGAGCAAGTTATTTGTAACTTTATTTATAGATGCATCCTCACTCAATCACATCTCAATTACCATAATTGATATTTTTTAAAAATCAGCTTTGGATAGCTGGTGTGCTCTCAGTTGACTTTCAAATAGCGCATTAAAGGCATTACATTGACATGGAAATCCAAGAAGCTTATGGCCAAAACATGCTTAATCAAAATGGAATTTTAATTACTGAAAGGAACAATGAATCATGGAATGACTGGATCAAGTCATCTTAGAAGCTAGTTTAATATACCTGTGAAAAATGATAATTTATTTTCACTTGCTGATTTATATTTTTGTTTCTTACAATGTAGTTCCTTACAATAAATCACTTGCACTTTCTATTGATATGAAATATTGTCACTGCTAGCAGAAAAGGCAATGGTGAAAGAATTAAATCATTGATGCAGGGGCAAGAGAAGGAACCAGGGCTGAAAGATGTTATGGCAACAATAACAGAATAGTACTGTATTTGAGTCACCTTTTTAAATTTTGATGCTGAACTGGAATTCCTGTCAAGAATGGAGATTTTTGCATTGCAAAATATTTGATGAATTGCACAATTCTTAAATTTAAACATTTTAGCATTGCTAATTCTCATTTCTTTTGGAATAATTAGCAATATGAATGATGAATTTATGACAGGATTATTACTTCTAACCTTGGTTCGTAATATATGTCAAATATCATGAAATTTATGTGCTTTGAAAGGAATCCTTGATGGCAAATTAATTCATGAGCAATTATTAATAGTACGAAAGGATGATACAGGGAGATAAAGAGAGGGCTTGGAGTGGATAATAATAAATTGAGGGTTATTTATTTATAAACTAAAGTAGTAGTTGTTTTCAGTAGGAGAGACTAAAACCAAACAAAGTTGCTGTGTTCCAGCAAAGTGAGGCAATGAATGACTAAACCACTGTGTGGCAGTAATACAGAAGACTGCATTCTTTGCAATTCAAGGAATGAAGTTAGAAAGCATTTGGGGAAATGAGTGAAATAGCAAACATTGAAGAGGGAACTGAAGGAAATGGCTGAGCAACTAAAAACTGAAAGAACGTAAGATGCTGTAAATCAAAAACAAAAACAGAAGTTGCTGGAAAAGTTCAACAGGTCTCGAAGCATCTGTGAAGAGAAATCAGAGTTAACGCTTCAGGTCCAGTGACCCTTCCTCAGAACTGATGATAGCTAGGAAAATGTTGGTTTGTATGCAGAAGATAGGGTGGGGGAGGGGGTAAGGAGTACCTTTAGGTGGGGATAGAGCCCAAAGAGACTGAAGAACAGTTGGACAGACAAAGCAGTTGATAACGATCTGGCTCGAGGGGTGAATAGTTATTAATGGAGACGGTTAGTGGCTAACAATAGGTAGTGTGTAATGGCAGACTGTGTGATAGTTCTGAGGAAATGTCACCAGACACTAAACATTAACTTTGATTTCACTTCACAGATGCTGCCAGACCTGCAGAGCTTTTTCAGCAACTTCTGTTTTTGTTTCTGATCTATAACATCTGTAGCTCTTTCAGTTTTTATGTGATAGCAAGGCCTAGTATGTGGGGGAGAGGGCTAGGACATGAGAGAGTTCAGGCCCCAAAATTATTGAACTCTATATTGAGTCTGAAGGGCTACAGGGTCCCCAAGCAAAAAATTAGGTGGTCTTCCAGCTTGCTGAGCTTCGCTGGAGCACCATAACAAATCTGAACAGAGATGTTGGCCAGGGTACAGGGTGTTGAGTTAAAGTGACAGGCAACTGGAAGCTCAGGGTCTTTTTTGTGGGTAAAACATAAATGTTTTGTGAAGTGGTCATCCAGTCTATGTTTTGTTTCTCCAATGTAGAGGAGACCACACTGTGAGCAGCGAATGCAGTAGACTAGATTGTGAGGAGTGCAGGTAAAGTGCTACTTCACTTGGAGGTTGTTTTGGGCCCTTGGATACTGAGGAGGGAGGAGGTAAATGGGCAGGTGTTACACCTTCAGCAGTTGCAGGGGAAGGTGCCGTGGGGGTATGTTGAAAGTGAAGAAGAGTAGGTCAGGGTATCCTGGAGGGAATAATCCCTGCGGAAGGCAGACAAGGGAGGGGAGGGCAATATCTGTCTGGTGGTGGCATTTCGCTAGAGGTGGAGGAAATGGCGGCTGAAGATCTTCTCGATGTAGATGCTGGTGGGCTAGTAAGTAAGGACAAGGAGAACTTGCAGTTGTGAAAGGGAAGAGAGTGGCTGAGGGCTGAAGTGTGGGAGATGGGTCGGACACTGTTGAGAGCCTGGCTGACAACGGTGCTAGCGAATCCTCGCTTGAGGTAGAAGGTGGCTATTTCGGAGGTTCTCTTGTTGAAGTTGGCCTGATTGGAACATATGCGATGGAGATGGAGAAACTGGGAGAATGGAATGGAGTCTTTGCAGGAAGCAGGATGCGAGATTGTATAGTATACGTAGCTGTCAGAGTTGGTGGATTTATCGTGGATATTAATGGCCAGTTTATCCTCAGAAAGGGAAACAGAAATGTCAATGAAAGGAAGGGAAGATTCAGAAATAGACCAGATGAAAGTGAAATTTGAAGTCAAATTGCTGAACTTTTCCAATTCTGGATGAGAGAGTGAAGCAGCATTGATGATATCATCAATATACCAGAGAAAGAGATGTAGGTGGGAGCCAGAATAGGACTGGAACAAGGAATGTTCCAAATACCCCATGAATAGACTGGCATAATGGGGGCCCATGTGAGTACCCCAGGCCACCCCTCTGATCTGAAGAAAATGAGAAGAATTAAAAGCAGAATTGTTGAAGGTGAGGATAAGCTTGGCCAAGCATAGGAGGGTGGTGATGAGCCCTGAGACAATCCTGGTGGGGGATGGGGTGTGAAAAGGGACTGCATGCTCATGGTAAAGGTGAGGTGGCTGGAGCCTACAAACTGGGAATTCCGAAAACGACATCAAGTGTCAGAGGAATCATGGATGCACAAGGGCAGGGACCGGACCAGGGGAGAAAAGATTGAGCCAAGGTAGGAAGAGATGAGTTCTGTGGGGCAGGAACAGGCTGAGACTATGGGTCTGCCTGGACAGTCCTGTTTGTGGATTTTCAGAAGGAGGTAGAAGCAACCTGTGCAGTGCTGGGGGAGCTATCAGTTTGGAGGCAGTGAAGTGGGGAGATCACCAGGTAAAATGAGGTCAGTAATTGTAGTTGATACAATTGCCTGATGTGCCAAGGTGGTGTCATGGTCCAGGGGAGATAGTATCAGAGAGCTGGCACTCAACCTCTGCAATGTCGAGTTCAGTATGCCAGACTATAATGACACTGCCCGTATTGGCAGGGTTAATAACAAAGTCAGGTGTGGACATAAGCACACGGAGTGCAGTCAGTTCGTTGGGAGACAGGTTGGTTAGGGTGAGGGGGCGGCAGAGAAATTGAGGCAAACAATGTCACCTCATTGGAAATGGTTGAGCATATTGATGGTTGCTGAGGTTTCATGATAAATCTATAACTGAAAGCCAGGCAATGATGAAAAGTGAAACTTCAAGTAACTTGTGGAAGAGATTTCACCAATTAAAAAATGCATTACAAACACTACATAAACATCCTTCCATTGCTTTCTAAGACCCTATACAAGATTAAGCTACCCTTCCCAACATTGCATTCATTTAAGTGTGTGGTTTATTCCTAAAGTAATGTGATCACCGCTGACTTCAAAGATGGCTCCCCATAAATATCTATTGAGCACTGGCTATGAATTTCAGCTTCCTTCATATTAATTTCATTCTGGAACCAGCTGTAGTAAATCTCTGACCTCCAGTAACAATGATGTCTTCAGCAGGCTAAGTAGTGAATTACATTAGAGAACTCTCACAGAAAACAAGTTAAGAAGCAGCAAATATGTTTTATCATTCACTTGTTTGCAATATTTTTCATCTGAAAATGTGTTGCTGGAAAAGCGAAGCAGGTCAGGCAGCATCCAAGGAACAGGAGAATCGACGTTTCGGGCATAAGCCCTTCTTCAGGATATTTTTCATCTCACTGGAATAGCACGGTTACACTCAAGCCCAGCTATTCCTGGTGCCATCCCAAAAATTAAAGATTTTGTAAAAAAATGCAAAAATTACTCAATTTCTCTGTGATTTAGACTCGGGTTGATAGAAACAATGAATCATATGTCTGCACTTACAAGAATTATTGTTTATGACCAATAGATTTTAACTAGAAATAAATAATTATGAACCAGTTATATATAAAACTTACTAGTTAAAATTCTAACCTTTTTATAAAGCTGCCCCCTCCCAAAACACATTTATAGATAGACATAGACAAAAAAAAATTATGGGTGGAGGGAAAAACTAGGCAGACATTTTAATAATCCCTGTCCACAGAATTGGCTGAGATCATCCTTTTTGCATTTCAGCATGTGCTGCTCCTTGATCTTCTTTCTCCAGGTACTTTCATTGCAGAAGGCTTAGGCAACTGCTTCTTGCTTAGAAAATCTCTGACATCATGGGCAAAAAAATTAAACAGACAGCAGACATTAACTGATGAAGGGAAATGAACTGGCTTTCTTCAGACTTGAGGGTTTTTTTTACTTCACTGAAAATAGCCAGCCCCTTCTCTTTTGGAGAACCGATGGCCTCTCTCCAACAGTCACATCCATAAGCTGTTTCTAATAGCCAATCACATCATTGTTAGCAGGCAGAAGGCCTTTGTCATCAGCACCAGGTCACCATACTACAGACTAATAAGCTATTTGTTGCTAATTAAATCTCTGTTTGCATATAGTCTCTGGTTCCAACTTGTCTGAACTAGATTTAGTCCACTGCTTGAACATACAGCTGTATAAACAGCACTTAGAATGAGTGTCAAACAACTTGCTTTTAAAAAGTGAAGCAATCCCTTTGACAATTATTGGTTTCTTAAACAGTCCTTTGCACAATTCAGTCCACAACCTAAAACATAGAAAAATAAAAATAAACTGTTTTTAAAATGTAATTTTACAGAATGTAAATTTTGCAGGATTTGAATATAAATAGAACTAAAGATAAAGTGAAGCATTATGAATATGTTCTTTAAAAAAATTGAAATGTTTATTATTTTATTAATTTAAAAATGTCTAATAAATATTTAGAAATGAAATTGAGAATGTTGACATTCCAGGAATATAAATTTAAGATGTTCAGAGTTACAGAGCTTGTTCATAAGTAATTATGATTTAGTAGCAAATTAAAAAGCTAGTTATTTCTTATTCATAGAACTGAACTTTTCCAAGATGTTTTGGAACAAGAACAAAGGAGTAAAATGTAAAGATTACATTAATTTTGTGATTTCTAATTGATTTACATCTGTGAGGTCTTCAACGACACAATCTATGGAGGAGGGGGAATTCATTGCCAGCAACTTCTTGATTTTTACATTTGACTGTTTCCATATGGATGCCAGATGTTGCTGTTGGTTTCATAGATGATTGACAGCAGAGGTTGGTAGTTACAACAGTTCTGTCACTACGAGTGAAATATGTGAGCTAGTATACTTTCTTTATATCTGGGGTTTTAAGGAAATTCTCATGGAGAAATGAGCATAATTTTCAGCTCATTAATTACAGAAAAGCCCACAATTATGCACCCAAGTACAACTGGCACAGTGAGTGCACTTCCAGTTCTGCAGATTCTCGCTCCAGTTGCATTTCTAACATCTATTCACCTGAAAATGAATGTTACAAACTGGAACCCTACCTGACAACCTGATGTAGTATTTGCAATTGCAACAGACAAGCAGCGAATAAATGAATAAATACAGCACCACTGAGCAAGGTTACAGAGCAAAGCAAATTAAATAAAAAGAGAAATGCATTATCAATAATAAATTAATAAATGAGTAGGTCATCAAACATCATGAAGTACTCAAGAAGCAAGTGATAATGAATTCATAAACAACAGCAAAGCAGTAAATTCATTAAACAATGGGTATTGGTGAATTGATGGATTAATGCAGAGCCAGACTCCAGCCAATTGATAAATGATTTTACTTTCTTTACACAAAAGTATTATCATATACAATTAAATGACATTCCCACCACCAAAATCACGTGACCTTTTTTTGTGAACTACTAACGCCACTCGTAATCGCTCATACAGTCAATCAAATATTTACAAGCAAAGCCTATTATGGCCAATATAAATTCTTAGAAAGGTAGACACACCAACAAATCAATTAATTAGTATTCCAATAAAGACCAGTAATATAAAGAAGTAATAGAACCACAAGCTCACTACATAACTAAGGATACGTCACAACAGCATATTGGTAAGTACTGCTGTTGCTTTCAGTTCTTGTGACTATTGATTGATCAATGCCAGTTTTGCTAAATGATTATTTTTAAATTATTTGAATGTTTGAACAGTCATTGAGGACTGTTTCTGGGAAGATAAGGAAATAGAACACTCTACTTGAACTTGCATCTCCACACCTGCCTTTGGACTTGAAGTGGTCATCACTGTTTGTTGACCAAGCCATACTCTGTTACAAGTTACATCAGTTGAAAATTCATCAGTGCGGTATTCTGCGCTTTGATAAATCTGATTGATAATTCCTTGTGATTTCTCGCAAACTTTGCTGGTTCTTGCAATCTGAACTCTCTCAAATTTCCATCTTGTAGACAGACATGAAACAGATTTCTTATGCCAATATAACTGATGAAAGATTATCAGGAGTATCTGGGAATGTTAAGTTGAGGTTAAAATCAGATCAGCTATCATCTTATTGAATAGCTGAACAGGCTCAACGGATCAAGTTACCCTGCCCTTTTTTTACTTCTATTCGCTCATGGGACAAGGATGTTGCATTTATTGCCTGTCCTTAGTTATCCTTGAGAAGGTGGTGGTGAGCTGCTTCCTGGATCCTTAGCAGTTTATCTGCTGTAGGTAGACCCACTAAGCTGTTAATGGAGGAGTACCAGGAATTTGACCCAATGACAGTGAAGGAACAGTGATATATTTCCAAGTTAGGATGAGTGTCTTTGGGAGGCCTTGCAAGTTTTGATGGTCTGAAGATTTCTTTAGCAATGATGGTTCTAAGGCCTGAGACAGTAGAATTGAATGATGCTATAGAAAGTGAATAGGATAGTACTAATACATAGGCTGAGGTGTACAATTTGCTGGCCAGTCACTACAACATTGAGAAAAAAACATGAGTAATGAACAAGTGACAATTAAATTACAGCCCAAAGCCTAAATTTGATTACAGCAGACAGTGGTAGGACAACCTTCACATATACAGAGGAACCTCGATTATCCGAAGGACACAGATGGGGAGTATTTTGTTTGGTTAGTTGAATTCCGGATAATCGAATGCCGGATAACATAGTTTAGTCAAGCATCGGGACCTTGCGATCTTGCCAGATAATCTGATATTCAGATAATTGAATGCCAGATAATCGACTGATGCTGAAAAAACTTAATTTGGATATTAAGTACATATTAAAAGGGAGAAATATCTAAAATATGGTTAAAAATGAAATCATTGCCAGACCTAAGTACTCAGAGTTGACTCCTTCAACACTGGTGGGAGGTTTATGCCATGATGGGTAAGTGTTTAAACACAGTTTTCATTAGAAATATGGAAATTAATTGTTGACAGACAAAGTACAACAGCAAATAATATTAATTAAGATTCAGATCTTATGCAAGATAATGTTTGTAATTTATGTTATGTTGTTGCATGATTGCAAGCATATTTGCTGAAGACCCATCGGATATATTTATCAGTGATTTCACTTTGAAATTCTTAGTTTGGAAGTGTGTATGGAATAGGTCAATATTGTTGATGCATATCTTTATGAGAAGTTCACAAAGTTTATCCAAAGATAATCTTGGTTATAATTTCACTTTGCTATACCAGAACTCTCAGTCTATCGGTTAAAGTCCTTCACACGATTTTGAAAATCATTAACTTTCCCATCCTCCCTAAAGTATTTAAGGTGTTTTTAACTAACTTGAAATCTATGTTTTCCTAGTTTGTGCTGGAGCTCAGTAGGTGCTCTGGAACTTTACTGTGACACTATTTGAAAAGGATAGAATTAATCTATAAAATGGAAAGAACTTCAGAAGTGATCCAGCATGAGGTAAAATCTTTTTAAGCTTTCCACATGAGTTAACTAAATTTATTTAGGAAGATGTGGTTGAAATTAATATGTGGCATTCAAACTAAATTACTGCAGACATTGTGGTCTGATACCTTCTGTGTTACAAATCTTTGCCATTGCTCTAATCTGGAAGTGCAATTTAGGTGATGTTAAATATCATTTGTAAACTGAACAGCAGTGTAAACTATGTAGTATGTTGCCTGGGAAGACATTACTTTGGCAAAACAAGTCTTGTTTATGATGGACGTGTTGCAATTTGTCAAAAACTTACAAATCTTTGCCCTAGGTCAAAATGACATTGTGAAGTCAATGAAGACGATGTATAACTGAAATAATTGGATGCCAAGAGTAAATCATTTGAGAACGAGCCATGCTTCTGGTCAAACTGTTCCTGTGAAGTTTCTTTACTGACATCTGCATGACATTGTGGAAAATTGCCCAGCTACGTCCTGTCCACAAAAAGGACAAATCTAACCCAGCCTACTACCACCCAATTAGTCTTCTTTTGACCATCAGAAATGTGGCTGAATGGGTCATCTGCTATGAAGCTACACTTGCAAAGTTATAATATGCTCACTGATGCTCACTTTGTATTCTTTCAGGCCAACTCAGCTCCTGACACCAATACAGCCTGGGTTGAAAGGTGGCCAAAAGAGTTGAACTCCAAAGGTGAGGTAAGAGTGACTTGCCTCAATATCTAGGCAGCATTTGACCTCATGTGGCATCAAACATCCAAACAAAACTAGAGTCACTGGGAATCAGAAAGGAAACTCTTTGCTGATTAGAACCATACCAGGCACCATTGAATATGGTTTTGGTTATTAGAGACAAATCTTCTCAGGCCCAAAATATCACTGCAGTAGTTCCTCAGTGTAATGTCTGGGTCTCAATCATCTTCTCAACTGCTTCAACAATTATCTTCCCTTCATCATTGGATCAAAAGTCAAAATTATCACAATGTTCAACAGCACAATGTTCAACAGCATTTGTGATTTCCCAGGCAGTGAAACAGTCCAAGCCTAAATGCAGCAAAACCTGGCTAATAGCCAGACTTGTGATGACCAGTTGCAACTAACATACATGCCACACAATTGCCAGGCAAGGACAACTCCAAAAAGAGAGAATCTAGTCATTGTCCTTTGACAGTCAATGTCATTACTATCAGACCTTACAGTAATCAAGTTACTTGACATTATCCAGAACAAAGAAGTTGGATGATTGGCACCACATCCAGCACTTTCAATATTCACTCCCTTCACTGATCCACAATTGCAGCAGTATATATCATCTACAAGATACACTGCCTCACTTCACCAAAGCTCTTTGGACAGCATCTTCCAAACCTGCAAGTCTTACCAAATATGTGAAAAAGAGCAGTAGAAATACCCTCTAAGACACCGCAACATCGCAACTTATATTGTCTTTCCTGCTAAAATCCTGAAACTCCCTTTCTAATAGCACCGTGGGTGTCACTACATCTCAAATATTGCTGTGGTTCAAGATGAAAGCTCTCCAGCACTTTCTCTGGGATATTAGAGGTGGGCACAATGTATGAATACATTAAAAACTCATTCATCCCAGCTTGCAAATTACACACGCTTTATCTCTCATCTAATGCTATTAAATGTCTTTTCATATTTCCTAATATTCAGCATTGCATAACAAGTAGTAAACAAAAGAGTTAATATTTCATAATTTAAAATAATTCAGAAATTAACCCAATTAATTAACTATTATGAAGTTTCTGATTTCTAATACAGTTTCAATGTATAAGCAATTCGAGGTAAACTACAGGCCCAGGCAAATGCTCTGGAGGGAAGGGCTCAGATCTCTTCTTTGCAGATGGTAGAATTGGAATTCAGATTTTAAAATCTGGAATTGAAAATTTGTTTCATGATTACAGTTATTAACGCTAACATCAATTTTTATTTTTAAAAAATCTGATTCATTAATACCCTGTAGGGTAGAAAATCTGGCATCCTTATTTGGTCTCCATGTGTCTTCAGAGCCTACCAAAGCACTAATGTCAAGGCATTAGAGATGAGCAAGAAGTGCCTGCTTCACCAATGATGCCCATGACCTATGGAAGAATAAAATTATTCTTCCACTTAGCAAACACTCATCAATGTTGGCCCAGGCTTTATGGTTGCAATAATGGTGAGGATATTAGCAGTCACCATTATTTTAAAAAAAGTAATTCAGGAAAGCAACTGCTGATGACTGGACAGGGTTATTTAAAGGGGTCATCTTGCATTGGCAATTTTTGGGGCACTTAACTGTCAGACGCTTCGCGATCATGTTAACTTACCAAAAGACACAGTTTTGAAACATATAGATGATCAATTTGTGACACTCATAGGATAAATTACTAATAAACATGCTAGTAGAAGTTAAGGTTTGTCTATTATATTGGAAGCAAATAAATTTCCCGTCAAGATTCTGAGTCTGACCTGACCCAAATGTATCCATTAAAGGAAACTAAGGAGAAATCTACTCAGGGCAGGAGTAACATTGCGGGCCATGACTCACTCTTTCTTATGGTACTGGTGAGGATGGCGGTGGTAGTGATGGGAAAGTTGGTTTAGGTACAGTTGGTATCAGGCCCATTAGTCAATGGGGTCAGGTTAGGTCAGGAGCTAAGGGGTCAGGTTTGATAGGGGTGTTGTGTGTCATGTCTGGCAGGATTGAGTTGGGTCAGTGGAGATGGGAGCATAACTGTTATGTTCAGCAGGTTTGGGTGAGGTAGAGGAGCTGAAAAATGTGATGCTGGAAAAACATAGCAGGCCAGGCAGCATCTGAGGAGCAGGAGAATCGACGTTTCGGGCATAAGCCCTTCTTCAGGAATGAGGCTGGTGTGCCAAGCAGGCTGAGATAAAAGGTAGGGGGGAGGGAATTTGGGGAAGGGG
>NC_057723.1:42102145-42147186 GCF_004010195.1 Chiloscyllium plagiosum
AGGTGAGGACCAGTGGGGTTCTGTCCTGGTGGCGATTGGAGGGGCGGGGCTCAAGGGCTGAGGTGCGGGAAGTGGAGGAGATGTGGTGGAGAGTGTCATCGACCACGTCGGAGGGGAAACTTCCGCAGCTACACTGGCACCATCCCCCACCTTTTCCTCCGCTACATCGATGATTGTATTGGCGCTACCTCATGCTCCCACGAGGAGGTTGAACAGTTCATCCACTTTACTAACACCTTCCACCCGACCTCAAATTTACCTGGACCATCTCAGACTCCTCCCTCACCTTCGTAGACCTCTCCATTTCTATCTCGGGTGACCGACTCAACACAGACATTTACTACAAACCGACCGACTCCCACAGCTACCTAGATTACACCTCCTCCCACCCTGCCCCCTGTAAAAACGCCATCCCATATTCCCAATTCCTCAGCCTCCGCCGCATCTGCTCCCAGGAGGACCAATTCCACTACCGAACAACTCAAATGGCCTCCTTCTTCAAAGACCGCAACTTCCCCTCCGATGTGGTCGATGATGCTCTCCACCACATCTCCTCCACTTCCCGCACCTCCTGGAATATCTGGGCCATTAATCCATTCCTTCCTTTTCGGCTCAATTTCCTGATATTCGGGAACTTAAAGACTTAGAGCTGAAACATATGCACATAAAAATGTGTTGTCTCCCTTTATTAATACATAGCTTCAATCACAATATTTGGAATTTTAAAGTACATGATTGAAAAATATTTTAATCCTAATCAGTTTTCTTTTAAGTTCCAAAATACAACACTACGAAGACAAAATCAGTTTCAGATCTTAATTTTTAAGTGACAGCTCATTATTGCTCCTAAAGAAAGAAAATAGCAGGAGACATCCAAAGTGAAAATCTGGTACCAGGGACAGAATCTTGGGGAACAATTTAGGGAACATTTCTGTGTGCTAAAAAGAATAGTGGGCCAAATGTGTTGATGGTGAATCTATGAGACTGGAGATGTGCTGCAACTGGCAGCAGCACTGACTGGACAATTTAAATTCCTCCATTCATCACACCAGCTTTTTGGAGTCACATTTAAGCATGGGGTTTAATGCTGTGGATCCTATTGACTTTACACCCAGTCGTGAAGCTGTGAGGGTGGTGAGAGAGTATTTGACTTGCCTAAGAGTTTAATGGTAAGACTCCACTCCCTAGATCAAATATTTCTGGCTCGACCATCCACGACTATACAAGTTTTCTCACTCTCCTTGCAAATCCCAATGGCTAAGCTGCTGAGTTGCATTAATGTACAAATACTCAGAAAAAGCAGAGACACCACAACTTCGATGGAATAAGTCAAATTACAGGGCAGTCCTGGAAAATCTGTCACACTGTCTAGTAATGACATGATTGTCAACAGCTTCGACATTAATGTAGTGATGTTTCTCTCGCGTAATGCTGAGATAGAAGTACGGATGGAGCTGATCTTGTGAACAGCACCAGAATTGACTCAAACTGGGTCAATTTTTGATGTAGATGCCTATAGTCATTCTTTGATGACTATGAAATTAGAACTGATTTAATTGCTAAGCTTTTCTTCTGATAATTTTGTTGCTTAGGAATAGTTTTAAAATCAGTCGCCTCCATAAGGCATACACTCTTAGACTGAGCTTATACTGATTGTTAGTTTTGTATAATTGAATGCTCCTGATGACAAATAGGATGGATTACAGAGTCTTAGATTGATTACTGTGCCTGAGTTAGCAAATGTACAGTCTGGATCAAAGACAACTAATTAGCAAGAGAAATAATACATTGACACAATTTGGATGTATGTTGATCCAGTTCTGCAAATGAAGACTAACTTTGGCTTTAAAGTCACTGAAATTGAGTCTAAATATTACTGTATTAGTTTCAGTAGCTGCCAAAGAACTGGGGATTGGATAAAATGGTTTTGATCTGAGGAGTCTATTTACCTCATTCTATTACTGCACTAGTGGTTTCATGTATCTTTCTTCTTTAACCAAAAAAAAATGAGTGGGAGGATTGGTAAGGTAAGGCCTTTTTAAAATTGCTTTTTGGCAATTTAGAGCAGAGGGGATGGAGGCTAGGGCAGTTGCATGTTCCTCTTGTGGGATGTGGAAGGTAAGGATCTCCACTAGTATCTCTGCTGATTTCACTTGTGAAGTGCACCCAACTCCAGCTCCTCATAGATCGAGTTAGGAAACTGGAGCTGGGTGAACGTTGGATCATTTGGGAGGCTGTGGGGGCGATAGAGCGGAGTTATATGGAGGTTGTCACACCTAGGTTACCGGATAGATGGAGCTGGGCCGACCATCAGGAGAGGGAAAGGGAATAGGCAGACAATGCAGGGATCCCCTCAGGCTGTTCCCCTCAATAGTAAGTATACTGCTTTGGATACTGCTGGGGGGTGGAAAATGACCTACCAGAGGAAAGCCACGGTGGCCAGGTCTTTGGCACTGAGCCTGGCTCTGTGGCTCAGAGGGGAAGTTGGGAGAATAGGAGAACGATAGAGAGATCCAATGGTTAGAGGAACTGACAGGAGATTCTGTGACCGTGAACGAGATACCCGGAGGGTATGTTGCCTCCCGGGTGCCAGGATCAAGGATGACTCTGATCAAGTCTACAGGATTCTTAAGGGGGAGAGTGAGCAGCCAGAAGTTGTGGTATACATCGGTATCAATGACACAGCTAGGAAAAGGGATGAGGACCATGAAAAGTGAATATAGGGAGTTAAATTGGAAACCAGAAGGCAGGACGAGCAGAGTAGTAATCTCAGGATTCCTACTGTTGCCACCTCCTCAATTCCTACTGGCCTAATGAGGTGGGGAACAGAGAGTGGGTGCTGTCTGTGGCTGCAGAGCTGCTGTAGGAGGGAGGGTTTCAAATATGTGGATCATTGGGATATGGTCTGGGGAAGGTGGGACCTGTACAAGGAGGACGGGTTGCACCTGAACTGGAGGGGTACCAACATCCTGGCATGGAGGTTTGCTAGAGCTCTTCAGGAAGGTTTAAACTAATTTGGCAGGAGGATTGGAAGCAGAGCTACGGATCAGACGATGGGGTAGCTGGTGAACAAGCAAATACAGCATGCAGAGAATCTATGAGGAAGGATAGACAGTTCACATGGCAAGGTTGCAGTCAGTGTGATGGGTTTAAGTGTGTTTATTTTAATGCAAGAAGTCTCAGGAATAAGGGTGATGAATTTAGAGCATGGATCAGTACTTGGAGCTACAATGTTGTGGCCATTGAGGAGACTTGGATATCACAGGGACGGGAATGGTTTTTGGATATTCTGGGGTTTAGATATTTCAAAAGGAAAAGAGAGAACGGTAAAAGAGGTGGGGGTGTGGCATTGCTAATCAGGAATAGTATCACAGCTGCAGAAAGAGAGGTTGTCAAGGAGGGTTTGTCTAATGAGTTAGTACAGGTGGAAGTCAGAAACAGGAAAGGTGCAGTCACTTTATTGGGAGTTTTCTATGGATACCCAATAGCAACAGAGACACGGAGGAGCAGATTAGGAGACAGATTTTGGAAAAGTGCAGAAGTAACAGGATTGTTGTCATGAGTGAACCCAACTTCCCTAATATTGATTGGAACCTCCTTAGTGCAAGTAGCTTGAATGGAGCAGATTTTGTCAGGTGTGTCCAGGAAAGATTCCTGACTCAATATGTAGATAGGCTGACTAGAAGGGGGCCATATTGGATTTGATGCTTGGCAATGAACCAGGTCAGGTGTCAGATCTTTTGGTGAGAGAGAATTTTGGTGATAGTGATCACAATTCTCTGACCATTACTACAGACATGGAGAGGGATAGGAGCAGACAGTATGGGAAAGTATTTAATTGGGGGGGGAGGGGGAATTACAATGCTATTAATCAAAAAATGTGGAGCATATACTTGGAGAAGATATTCTCAGGGAAATGCATAACAGAAACACTTGCTGCAAGTGCTGGATAGGTTTGTCCCACTGATGCAAGGAATGAATGGTAGGATGAAGAAACCTTGGATGACAAGAGATGTGGAACAGCAAGCCAAGAAGAAGACGGAAACTTCTTTAGACTGGAAAAAGTAAGGATCAGACAGGGCTCTATAAGGTTACAAGTCAGCCAGGAAAGAAATGAAGAATGGACTTAGGAGAGCTAGACGAGGGCAGTAAAAAGCCTTGGCAGGTAGGATTAAGGAAAACCCCAAGGCTTTCTACGCTTATGGGAGCATGAGGGTAAGGATGATCAGGGGTAATGGAGGGAGCTTGTGCCTGGAGTCAGAAGAGGTAAGGAAAGTCCTTAATGAATATTTTGCTTCAATGTTCACTACTGAAAAGGACCTTGTCATTTGTAAGGACAGCATAAAACAGGCTGATACACTTGAACAGGTTAATGTTAAGAAGGAGGAAGGGCTGGAAATTTTGAATAGCATGAGCATAGATAAGTCTCCTGGGACAGATGGGATATGCCCAACGTTACTACGGGAAGCAAGGGAAAAGATTGTTGTGCCTTTGGTAATGATCTTTGCATCCTCTCTGTCCACTGGAGTAGTACCAGATGATTGGACTATGGCAAATGTTAGTCTTTTGTTCAAGCAAGGAAATAGGGATAACCCTGAGAATTACAGACTAGTCAGCCTTACATCGGTGGTGGGCAAATTATTGGAGAGGATTCTAAGAGACAGGATTTATGACTAATAGGAAAATCATAGCTTGATTAGAGATAGTCAGTATGACTTTGTGAAGGGCTGGCCATGCCTCACAAGCCTTAATTAATTCTTTGAGGATGTGACAAAACACATTGATGAAGGTAGAGCAGTGGATGTGGTTTGTATAGATTTTAGCAAGGCATTTCATAAGGCTCCCCATGGTGTGCTTACTCAGAAAGTAAGGAGGCATGGGATACAAGGAAATTTAGCTGTCTAGATATATATTTGGCTGGCCCATAGAAGTCAGAGGATAGTAGTAGTTGGAAAGTCTTCAGCCTGGAGCTTGGTGACCAGTGGTTTTCTGCAGAGATCTGTTCTGGGACCTCTGCTCTTTATGATTTTTATAAATGACTTTCATGAGGAAGTGGAAGGTTGGGTTATTAAGTTTGCTGATGACACAAACATTGGTGAGTTGTGTAGTGTGGAGGGCATTGTAGGTTGCAATGGGACATTGACAGGATGCAGAGCTCGGCTGAAAAGTGGCAGATGGAGTTCAACCTGGAAAGGTGTGAAGTGATTCAGTTTGGAAGGTTGAATTTGAATGTAGATTGAGGAGAAAGTGAGGTCTGCAGATGCTGGAGATCAGAGCTGAAAATGTGTTGCTGGAAAAGCGCAGCAGGTCAGGCAGCATCCAGGGAACAGGAGAATCGACATTTCGGGCATAAGCCCTTCTTCAGGAAGAAGGGCTTATGCCCGAAACGTTGAATGTAGATTACAAGGTTAAAGGCAGGGATATTGGCAGAGTGGAGGAACAGAGGAATTTTGGGGTCTATGTCCATAGATCCCTCAATGTTGCTACCCAAGTTGATAGGGTTGTTAAGAAGGCATATAGTTTGTTTGCTTTCAATAGCAGGGGATTGACTTGAAGAACCGTGAGGTTATTCTGCAGCTCTATTAGACCACACTTGGCATATTGTGTTCAGTTCTGGTTGCCTCATTATAGGAAGGAAGTGGATGCAGAGGTGATTTAGCAGGATGCTGCCTGTACTGGAGGGCATGTCTTATGAAGAAAGGCTGACGGAGCTAGATCTTTTCTCATTGAAGCAAAGAAGAATGAGAAGTGACTTGATAGAGGCGTACAAGTTGATGAGAGGCATAGATAGAATGGATAGCCAGAGACCTTTTCCCAGGGTGGAAATGGCTATCACGGGGGGGTCATAATTTTAAGGAGATTGGAGGAAGATTTAGGGGAGATGTCAGAAGCGGGTTCTTTACACAGACAGTGGTAGGTGGAATGCACTACCAGCGGTGGTATTAGAGTCAGATACATTAGGGACATCTAAATGAATCTTGGATAGGCACACAGATGATAGCAAAATGTAATGTATGTAGGTTAGTTTGATCTTAGAATAGATCTTAAAAGGTCAGTATAACATAAAGGGTTGATGGGTCTGTACTGTATTGTACTGTTCTATGCTTTATGTTCATTCAGAAAATGAATAAAAATAGTACTTCTCCTCTCCTCAGTAAAGGTTTATTATCATTAAAGGTTAGTGACCAACACAGAAAGAGAAAGTCCAGTGGCTGGGCTCTGGAGTGGGGGTGGGGATTGGAGTGTAAGAATTGTGGAGGTGTCATGGTCAATAATGGGAAGATGGATACTGTCAGATCCTAGGGAATGTCACATCAAGTCCAGTGGTGGAAAAGAGTAGATATCAGCTACAGAAGGTAAACAGTGTGGAAGGTCTTGGGGTGTAGTGCATCAAGTCTGGTGGCAGGGCAGGGTAGGGAGTGTTAGGTTTTGGGTTCTTGGCAGAGGTGAGGGGTGTCAATCCAGTGCTGGAGGTGGAGGGTAGTTTCAGAGCTACAGTAGAAAGACAAGTGTCAGCTCCTGGTTAGATAGGAATGCTGTCACCTCTCAGGACCTGGAGGAGAGGGGCTTGTTGGGTCTTGGGGGCATAAATGGTCTGGGGGAAGTCTAATTGGGATGTTTGTCATAGGTTAGGGGTCAATTTAATGGATACCCTGGGGTTAGATTGGATTTTTAAAGCCTTAACATTTCCTAAGTAACTATTTACACAATTGAAGAGGAATCATCTAAATTCACTGATTTAAATTGATACTTTTGAATTGTTCCAGGCTTGGGGAAATTTCCTGGTGCAATTTTCAATTTTCTGGCCAATTCCCTCAGAACCTGTCACATCAGGAAATTCTCAGGTCCCTGATGGCAACTCCCATCTGCACTGCAGAAATCAATGGTGGACAGGCGTGAGGGACTATCCTGTTCCTACATTTCTATCTGTCCATCAGAACATCTGGGCCAGTATTTCCAGTGCCAAAATGAAAAGCACTTCAAACATTTTTGCAGATCAAAACAAAAGCAGCAATAGTAAGAGGCAAGACAAACTTTCCAAAAGGGAAAACAGGCAAGAAATTAGAAATGAAGAAAACTTATAGCTTTCTTCAGGGAAGTAAATTGAGAAACTCAGACTCTGGTGAGTCATAGCAAAAGTTAAAAAGCTTCAAGATAGAGTTTAATCTTCGTATTGGTGCAGGTGTTCCAATCTTGACAGACTAGTTGTGATGAATCAAAGCAATAGTTATCCAGCCCCATTTAGAATTAAAAGTACAAGGTATTTAAGAATCTGGTCAGGTCAATGCCAATGACAAGAGGCAGGAAATCAACAAAACTATCTCCATTATAAGAATCAAAGAACATCCTTTTTGTGCAGGAGTACATGTATACAAAGAGGTTTTCTGGGGAGATTAGATTAGATTACTTACAGTGTGGAAACAGGCCCTTCGGCCCAACAAGTCCACACCGACCCGCCGAAGCGCAACCCACCCATACCCCTACATTTACCGCTTTAACCTAACACTATGGGCAATTTAGCATGGCCAATTCACCTGACCCGCACATCTTTTGGACTGTGGGAGGAAACCGGAGCACCCGGAGGAAACCCACGCAGACACGGGGAGAATGTGCAAACTCCACACAGTCAGTCGCCTGAGTCGGGAATTGAACCCGGGTCTCTGGCACTGTGAGGCAGCAGTGCTAACCACTGTGCCACCGTGCCACCGAAGATCAATAGATGAAGTTCTATTGTAAAACAAAGGGCAAAAGTGAGGACTGCAGATGCAGGAGTCTAAAACAAAGGGTCTATTTCCACTGTCTTGGTAAGTTCAGGAAAGATTATTACAAAAAATTGCTTCGAGGTATTAATCTGATATGTCTATGTTTTCCTGGGAAAGTAGCACACAGTTGTTGGCGAAAGTTAAAGAACAGCTTGACAGGATGCTGCACAGAGGAATAATATCACTTGTCATGCAGCCAACTACATGGTGTCTGTAACAGTGCACAAGCATTATGGCAAGCTAAGTCTGTGTGGAGACCTGTCACAATTAACTAAAACAGTCCAGAGAGAATTCCATTCCATGTCTTCAGTAGATGACAGTCTGGCAAAACTCGCCAATAATATTCTTTTCACTGAGACAGCTACAAACAGCAGTTTTTGGCAGATAACCCTTGACCATGAATCAAAGCTGTTAATGACACATCATGCCTTTTGGGTGATTCTATTTAAGTCGCCTTCTTTTTGGGATATCATCAGCTCCAGAGATTATCAGTGCACAATGTCACACGTTTTAGAAGGTGAAAAAATTAGTCATTTGATGATATAGCTGCACATAGTGTTACGAAACAAGTGCACAATCAGAGTTCAAAAAGTTCTAATGAATCACAGAAATCACATCTCAAATTGAATTAGAAGTCTGAATTTCCAAGAATGAGAATTAGATTTTTAGGACATCTCATCAAATAGAGAGGACTATTAATAAATCCTCAAAAAATAAAAGCCATAAACAACTTTCCTTAACCAAAGAGTATTCATGATGTCTGGAGATTTCTGAACCAGCTTGGGAATTTCATTCAAAACCTGGATACGATCATGGAGCACTTAATGGGTCTTTTGATGGGTTTGGAATATTGAGCAAGCCATAGCATTATCAAAGATAAAAGAGAAATGAATTTAATCAGATATTCTGTTGCATTATAACCCCAAATTGCCCATGGTAGTGGCCACAGATCCATCGTCAACAGACTTCAGAGCAATACTCATTCAGGAAAAAGCCAGCCTCCTTCATTTCCAGAGAATTAACTGAAAGAAATGCTCTTACACAGCCATAGGTAAATAGGTATTAGCAGTCACATGAGGATGAGAGTGACTGTTCGAGTGCATTTCAGAATGTATTCACCTTAAGGAAGTGTATGCTAAGAGGAAATCAGTGACAGCCGGACAGAAGAAAGGGGCTACGCAGGTAGTGAGGGAATCCTTTGAGAGTATCTCACTTATGAAGCATTTAGCAAAGAGTTTGCAAGAACTTCGTAGGGTCAGACTGCAGACAAGGTCACTACCCATTAAGCATCAGCTGAAACTGAAGACTATATGAAGGTTATGCCAAATGTTCCTCTGTTCATTGAAAGATAGCCACTGAACTGCTCAAAAGTGAAAATAATCTGAACAAACAAAAAAAACCATCATGATAAATGATGTTTACAGTGCAGGGATATGGTCAGAGAAGCACCTCGACTTAGATTCTTATATTGGGCCTTATGAACATCTTGATGTACATGGTTGAAATTTTATTAACTTGCCACTGTTATGCTAACCAAGTAAATGAGGTCTCTGAACATAGTCAATGGAAAAAGAGCAACTGTTGTGACATGCACAACTTGATCCTAGATGTTGAGTTAAATCCCTGACTTTTCTTTTTCATGGGATGTGAGCATTGTTGGTAAGGCCAGGACTATGCCAATCCTAGTTGCCCTTAAGAAGTTGGCAATGAGCTATCTTCTTGCACCACTGTTGTTCATGTGGTGGAGATGCTCTGTTACACTGGAAGCAGCAGAATGTTGACTAGAAATGATGTTGGACCAGTTTCATATTTCAGGGTTATGATAAAATATGAATTAGTGGGGGACTTGCAGGTGGATGTGTTCCCATATTCCTTATTTCTTTGTTCTTCTGGTTAGTTGAGATCACTGTTTGGAAGATGCTGTTGGAAACCATTGGCAATCTACGGGAATGTTATCTTGCAGATGGTACACATTGCTGCCACTGAGCGCTGGTGGTTGATGGAATGAATAATTAAGGTGGTTGATGAGTTACTGATCAAGTGAGTTGCTTTGCCTTGAATAGGATAAACCTTTCTGACTGCCCTCGGAATGACACTCATTTAGATGTGGAGAGTATTCCATTGTTTTCCTCATACTTCCTTAGATGGCTGAAAGGTCCTGGGGAATTAAGACATGAGCTGCTCTTCAGGGAATACTGAGCCTCTGACTTCTGCTTGTAATCACATTTATATGGGGCCCAGCTATGCCTGTCTTTTTGTTGGCTCGTAGAACAGTCCATCTTCCGTAGTTACACCGGCACCACTCCCCACCTCTTCCTCCGTTGTATTGATGACTGCATTGGCATCACCTCGTGCTCCCGCGAGAAGGTTGAGCAATTCATCAACTTCACCAACACATTCCACCCTGACCTTAAATTCACCTGGACAATCTCTGACACCTCCCTCCCCTTCCTGGACCTCTCCATCACCATTAATGACGACCGACTTGCCACTGACACATTTTACAAACCCACCGACTCCCACAGCTACCTGGATTACACCTCTTCCCTACCTCCTGCAAAAATGCCATCCCGTATTCCCAATTCCTCCGCCTCTGGGGTATCTGCTCCCAGGAGGACTAGTTCCGCCACAGATCACACCAGATGGCTTCCTTCTTTAGAGACCACAATTTCCCTACCCACGTAGTTAAAGATGCCCTCCAACACATCTCATCCACATCACGCCCCTCTGCCCTCAAACCCCACCCCTCCAACCGTAACAAGGACAGAACTTCCCGGTGCTCACCTTTTACCCTACTAACCTTCGCATAAACCAAATCATCCGACGACACTTCCACCACCTCCAAACGGACCCCACCACCAGGGATATATTTCCCTCCCCACCCATTTCCACTTTCCGCAAAGACCGTTCCCTCCGTGACTACCTGGTCAGGTCCATGCCCCCCAACAACCCACCCTCCTGTCCTGGCACCCTCCCCGCTACCCCAGAAATTGCAAAACCTGCCCCCACACCTCCTCCCTCACCTCCATCCAAGGCCCAAAAGGAACCTTCCAGATCCATCAAAGTTTCACCTTCACATCCACCAATATCATTTATTGTTTCCGTTGCTCTCGATGCGGTCTCCTCTACACTAGGGAGACTGGATGCCTCCTAGCAGAGCGCTTTAGGGAACATCTCTGGGACACCCACACCAATCAACCTGTGGCCCAACATTTCAACTCCCCCTCCCACTCTGCCGAGGACACGCAGGTCCTGGGCCTCACCACCCGAAGCCTGGAGGAAGAATGCCTCATCTTTCGCCCCGGAACACTTCAACCCCATGGCATCAATGTGAATTTCACCAGTTTCCCCTTCCCCCACCTCACCCCAGCTCCAGCCTTCCAGCTCAGCACTGCCCTCATGACCTGTCCTACCTGCCTATCTTCGTTTCCACCTATCCACTCCACCCTCCTCTCTGACCTATCACCTTCATCCCCACCACCACTCACCTATTATACTCTATGCTACTTTCTCTCCACCCCCACCTCCCTCTCATTTATCTCTCCACTCTGTAGGCACCCTACCTCTATTTCTGATGAAGGGCTTTTGCCCAAAACGTCGATTTTCCTGCTCCTCGGATGCTGCCTGACCTCCACTCTAATCCAGAATCTGGTTTCCAGCATCTGCAGTCCTTGTTTTTACCTATCACATTTATCTATTCAGTTGAGTTTTTGACTTTCTTTTGTAGGAGATTATCATTGTCTGACACTTCTGGCTTGTCAAAACAAAGTTGAATATTGTCTATGTCTTGCTGCTAACAGGCATGGACTACTTAATTCCCTGGGAGTTGCAAATAATATAGCAATGATCATATTTCTCATCTTGTTATGAAGGAATGTCAATGATAAAGCAGGGGGACATTTTTCTTATTCGTTCCAGGAATGTGTTTGAATGTACAGAAACATTGATGTACACATGAAATCTTTACCTGTTCCAATAATATTGGCATTATTGACCCTTTATATCCCAGCAATTTGGGTCCTTGCAAATCTTTGTCATGAAAGCTATCTTTATTTGAAATAGCTTTCTTGGTTAGGGAGTTAAGATTCCTCTCTTCCCCTTCATCTTTTCTGTTGCATATAAAACTTAAACAAATGCCATTGTTGGATTTAAAACAAATTGAACAATACATGAAAACAAAAAGTGCTGGAAATCACAACGGGTCAGGCAGCATCCAAAGAGAGAAACCAAGCTAATTTTTGACTTTAGGTGACTCTTCAGTGCCCGGGGAGAGAGGCTTCTCATAGTGCAGATTAAGTAATCGGAATGTGAGAATAGTAGAACAATAATGTGTCTATCTGCCAAACAGATGGTCCCATTGGAGTGGGTGGAGAAGAGAAAGGGCATGGTGATAGAGAATTTTTATAACATTGACTAAATGAATCCAAGTGGATACGCTTTGTAGATTGTTATAACTGTTTTTGATTTAGGTTACATTAAAAGTTAACAATGTAGAGTCATAGACTACTCAGACCCCATGGTATCATGGCAACCTACAAACCCACCAACACGCTTAAACAGCGACTCATGAACCTAAAGGATCCATTAAATACTACAAGCAAATCTAACATCATTTACAAGATACCATGCAAGAACTGTAGAAAACACTACATCGGACAAACAAGCAGGAAACTTGCCACCAGGATACACGAGCACCAACTAGCCACCAAAAGACATGACCCACTAGTGCTAGTTTCCATATATACAGACAAAGAAGGACACCACATTGACTGGGACTACACAAGCATCCTAGGACAGGCGAAACGAAGACACGCACGAGAGTTCTTTGAGGCGTGGAATTCTAACTAGAACTCCATCAATAAACACATCGAGTTAGATCCTATCTACCTTCCCTTGAAAACAAGAACCGGAATTAACGTCACCCACCTTAAGAAACCAAGACCTATAAATAGAGAGGTGGGGCATACCACCAGAGCCTCACTGGAGACTCTCCCTGATGATGTTACCTTGTATGGGGACGATACGTCTCGAAACAAATCCTCCAGCTCAGCGAGCTAACTTACAGACTTATCATCAACCTGAGCTGCAAATCTTCTCAAAAATCACTGTAAAGTTATATTTTTAGTTTAAAGTAAATTAGAGTAATCTTTATTTCAGGTTTTCTAAAATCACCCCTGTGTGTTTAAAAATCACGATTACATATTTGACCCAGATAACAGACTTATGTGTGCATTACAAACAACTCCTGAATTTTTGACCAGGCTGCAAGACTTTTAAAAACAAGAATGCCCAAGGTTCCTATGTACCAACCATGATCTCATTGAATTTTGTCAAAGTGTGTGGTGCAGGAAAAGCACAGCCAGTCAGGCAGCATTCGAAGAGCAGGAGAATCGATGTTTCAGGCATAAGCCCTTCATTGGGAATGTGGCTTGTGGCCAAGGGGGCTGCGAGATAAATGGGAGTGGAGTGGGGCTGGGGCAAAGGCAGCTGGGAATGCGATAGGTAGATGAAGATGGGTGTGAAAGTGATGGATTGGAGAGGAGGGTGCAGCAGGTAAGTTGGAAGGAAGATGAACAGGTAGGACCGTTCAAGAGGGCGGTGTCAAGTTGGAATGTTGGGACTGGGATATGGTGGAGGGAGGGGAAATGGGGAAACTGGTGAAATCTACATTGATCCTGTGTAGTTGGAAGGTCCGTATCAATTTGCTTCATCTTCCGCCTTGGGCCCCTCCAACCACATGGGACCAATGTGGATTTCACCAGTTTCCATATTTCCTCTCCCCCCACCTTATCCCAGTCTCAACCTTCCAATTTGACATCGCCCTCTTGAACGGTCCTACCTGTCCATCTTCCTTCCTACCTATCCACTCCACCCTCCTCTCCAACCTATCACTTTCACCCCCACCTTCATCTACCCATTCCCAGCTACCTTCCCCAGTCCCACTCCCCTCCCACTTATCTCTCAGCCCCCTCCACCTATAAACTTCATTCTTGATGAAGGAGTTATGCCCGAAACGTCGACTCTCCTGCTACTCGGATGTTGTCTGAACGGCTGTCCTTTTCCAGCATCACACTCTTCGACCCTGATCTCCAGCATCTGCAGTCCTCACTTTCCCTCTCATTAAATAGTATAACAGATTCAATTGTCCAAATGGCCTATGTCTGTTCCTATGTTTCATAGTTTTATAAAGCTAATTGTTGGCAAAAGAACAACGATTTAAACAAAAAGAACAGGTAGGTTTGGGCTTTTAAACATGTTTACTCTTCACACTTGGAGAGTGCAAACATCAAATTTACTGTGTCTAACTGAAGATTGCAGTTCTATCTGTTCAGGAAGTGGGTGATCTAGAGAAGTATGTAGGGCCACATAGCTCTGTAAAGAGAGAAGTGAAGCTATAGAATCAGTGTTAAGGAAGTGTTAACATGTCTTATGGCTTGTGATTATCAACCATGCCATACTTGGAGCATAAAGATGTATTAGTAGGATGTACAAACAGCCCAAGCTGTAACCTATGGTCTAGATACAGATTAGAAAGGAAACATCTTCAGAGGATAAATATTTTTAAAAGACTGTCTAACTGAAAGGTACAACAATAAAAAAAAACTGGATTAAGTCTGTGAGATTGTGTCTGAAAGTAGAAGCTTATACTCTTTAGAATCATTGTGTTAATTGTTCAGTGTTCTTATTCAGTCATTATTGTTTGTGCTCATTTGTTCAAGTTTCTATAGAAATGATTATTTTGGAATTTATACATAATCCTGGAATTTTGCTGCTCATTTTCTGACCTTTTCGCTTTGTGCTTTTTAAATCATGACTGAATTTAGTTTGATAAACTAACAAGTATCTGGTTTGCTCAATGTTTTCAAACTTGGGATCACAACAGAATATTTAGTTCATTTGCAGCCATGGGCACAGAATTATACAATCCATTATTCACTCCACAGGAAACTCTTGAAAAATCTAATTGAAATACAATCTTTTCATGATAATAATTGGCACAAAGACATAGCTGTTAGGTTAGTTCCTAAATGATAAAAGCTGCCCTCTATGCAGTGATGCAAAATATTCCTGCTGCATCACAGTGTCTATTAAATGATAGTATAACAAACTAAAAATACCCACTCCAAAAGGGTATAGCAATCAGTTTTGTGGCTTTATACTGTCTAATAAGAGACATAAACGGCCTTTAACCTCAAGTGCAAACCTCACATTTGATATGAGGTTAAGAAGGAACTTCACTTGTCAGGTATTTTCAATCAGCCAGTTGAGAGATGTTATTATGCTCCTCAGGAACAGGTGGAATTTGAACCTATGTTTCGTGGCTCAGGGGTAGGGACATTACCATTATGCCACAAGAACCATTTCCCCCCACTCCCCCACCAAAATGTACTTTTTAAAATCCAGATATACTCCTGTACATGACTGATTTTCTTTCCCATCACCAAATCACCCATGGTTTTCCTTTCTGCAATTAACTACCACCAGTAAATTGTTCATAAACAATTGCTTAGCACTATAGAACTTAAACATTACCAAATGTCACCAAGCAATCAAAGCTTTTCATCTTGCACTTATCAGAACTAGAACACAAAGACCTGAGGGATGGAAATTATACAAAATGAGAAGAGAAAGATGATTGGTTGAGCTGTCATGGGCATGGGCCCTCACTAAGAACATGTAACTATTAATCTTAGGTCTTACTGCAGGCTGGTGACTTTGATTGGTTAAGACATTGCCACAGGAATGTAACAAACATTGTCTGTCTCCACGACACTTAAAAAAAAATCTTTCTCATAGCCTGGGCCTTTCTTGTTCTTAAAACCTATAGAAAGGAGCAGAAGCACACAGAGGAAATGTTGGCTTTCTGCATTCAATTGTGCATGTGTGGACTCCAGGTGTTTCTGTCAGATTCGAAGAAGTAATGACAGTAAACATTGAGAATCTCACTGTCATGACTGCCACAAAATTGTGGCCATTAAAATGATAAGGGAAGAACAAGTTTGAATTAGAACTGCTTATTGTGAAGGTACCATTTCCCAAATGACTAATTAATTGATGTTGGAGAACTGATTATTTTCTTTTTTGTTCCATGGGGAAAATTTACACAGTTGATGGATGATTTTGACAACCATAGCTTTACACAGTGTCTTGTAAAATTAATGTTTTCAAAGACATAAATTGATCATTATTATTTAATTTAGAAGAGAGAGAGAGTAATTGGAATAATTGCCTAAAATTATATATATTCAGTAATTGTTCATTTGCACTTGAGTTAAGAGTAGGAGAATGAGATTTGAAAGAAAGTTTATGGTGTCTATAAGTACTTTTTTCCAGTTGCTGGGACCAAAATAATTACTTGGTTAAAATGCTTAAGCATTGGAGTCAATGGTGTCAATGTGTTACTGCTAGAAAGTAGAATTCAAGGTGTAACTACTGGGTCAAACTTACTCTGAATGTACAAAGCAGATGTTTGCTTCCCTGTCTTGAGGGGGAAAAAGGTAAAATGTACACCGAATTTCAAAGCTAATGGTCACTTCATACTTGAATGCTTGCAAATCATGGAACAACTACTATTGAGCATTTTGGATAATTATCACTTTGCTTCTTAAAGTCAAGGCAAAGAAACCAAAGTCATGTTCATTAATCTTTCATAAACTTCTGAGCCCATTAGATGAGTTTGAATGTTTAAAATTATTATCTGATTTTAATTAACCGCAATTTATTTGAATAGGGCCTTTAATGCATTGAAATCTCTTGAGTTGTCTCACATATTATCAAACAACATAGTGTAGTGATATTAGGACAGGTGAGCAATAGGTTGGGTAAGGAGGAAGATTTTAAAGAACACAAGAGATTTATAAAGGGTTTCCAGATGCTTACTGAACCATGTGAATTGATTAAAACTAGGAATTGAAAGAGATTTAATTAGAGTCTTGGTAGTTGTAAGCATTGCTGGAGCAGGTTAGAGATATGAAGACAAGAAGCCATAAAATGATTAAAAAATAAAGATGGGATAGTTGAATTGGGGCAATGTTACAGCTGTATAAATAGACAGTCTTAGGGCAGGGATATGAAGCACAACTTCATTAAATTTAACACTGTCGTTGTAAGCAGTCTGGTTTCACCCATGACACCTAGAGACAGCCATAGAGATAGACTTGTTGACAGACTGAAGACAATAGCTTTGATCTTCCGAATATTTAATTGGGGAAAGTTCAGTTCTGGATATTGGCTGAGCAGTCTGACATTTTTTTTTAATGGAGTGGCAAATAGTGACGGAGTTCAGAGAGGTGGTGTTGAGATCCAGTTTGGGTCACTGATGTAAGCATAGAAACTGGCATGGAGTTATCAGCTGAGGATGACACAGAGCAATATATAAATGAGAAATAAGGTAGGTGAAAAATAGATTGATACAATCAATTGAACCAACCAAAACTCTTCTTTGTTCACCCAGAAGTCACATGTTGATTAGTGAACATTTTGTTTTGGACTTGGAAAATCTAACTTTGGCAGAACAAAGTGTACTCCATTTTAAAAAGGAATCTGCAGCGTTGTTAAACTGCTTCGCCTGAAGTGAAAGAAATAGTAATTTGAATGCACTTTGCATGGTGGTACTGGATGGTTCCTGAATTGTATTTGTTTTTCAAATGTTACTCTGATAAAATAGCCACAAATCAATCTGTGTTGCAAAGGCTATTCACTCTAATGGCTAGCCTCTGCAGACATGCAGTAATTTGTAGATTTTATGAAACCAGTCATGCTGTTTGTAGCTTATGATTTATCTATTTTTCTTTTTTCAATAAATTTTCCTTCTAAGTTGATGCCTCAAATGTGATCTTATTCTGTGATCTTCTGCCACTTTAAAAGTAATAGGACAGATCAAATGAAGCACAAGATACATTTTAGGGAATTAGTTTGCGTATTATGTTCTGGCATGTTAAAAAAAATCCTTATCAGGTCTGTGAATATCTATGAGGCCATTAAGATCTAACAGAAGCATGGAAATATTAGGATTAAGGTGTGAACGGACTCCAATTACAATATGGTAACCTGCTTCACTCTCCAGAGTCATGAAGTATGTAAGAGTGATGAGTTTCAATAAATGCAATGAGCTTTTTAATCACTTCTGGGTTGACTTCAAAATAAGGAAACATTTAAACATAAACTTTTTAATTCTTTTTTTACTGAGACCTTAATTTTGGCTGTCCAATCACAAGTTCAGTTGGAACAATTCCTAGCTTCCCTGATGTTAAGTGTCCTGGAACTTTGATTCTTGTTCTCTGTGAGCAAGGTGGTAACCCTGGAAACAATGTGGAAGCTGCTGGTTATGATGGCAGGCGGATGGTAAACCAGTCTCGGTGCAAAATCAAAGAATAGTTTTACAAAAGAAACATAAACATTTCTCTACCTCTCAATGCTCATACCCTTTATGCCCTCCACCATGACCCTTTTATAACCCCATCTCAATATTGCAGAAAGTCATCCCTCCTTATTCCTCGACCCTCACCAACTATCTTTGTGTTTATGTCAACTCACCCAGTATGGTGAGCCCGCACCTGGAATATTGTGTGCAGTTCTGGTCTCCAAATTTGAGGAAAGACATTCTGGCTATTGAGGGAGGTTCACGAGGTCAATTCCTGGAATGGCGGGACTATCTTATGTTGAAAGATTGGAGCGACTGGGCTTGTATACCCTTGAGTTTAGAAGACTGAGAGGAGATCTGATTGAGACGTATAAAATTACTAAAGGATTGGACACTTTGGAGGCAGGAAACATGTTTCCGTTGATGGGTGAGTCCCGAACCAGAGGACACAGCTTAAAAATAAGGGGTAGGCCATTTAGGACAGAGATGAGGGGGAATTTCTTCACTCAGAGAGTGGTGGGTGTGTGGAATGCTCTGCCCCAGAAGGCAGTGGAGGCCCAGTTTCTGGATCCGTTTAAGAAAGAGTTAGATAGAGCTCTCAAGGATAGTGGAATCAAGGGTTATGGAGATAAGGCAGGATCAGGATACTGATTGAAGATGATCAGCCATGATCATAATGAATGGTGGTGCAGGCTCGAAGGGCAGAATGGCCTACTCCTGCACCTATTGTCTATTGTCTATCCACCATAGACAGATCTCAGTACTATTGTCAATATTAAGTTAATTTCTTAGGTGTCTATTGAAGACTTCACTTTTCCAAAAGAAATCAGCATTTAAAAGTTGATTTGTTACATTTACTTTCCCCTAAGCCCTTGCTTTATTTTTAGAAACGTTGGACCTCACTCAAGCTTTGAGTTTATAACCACTCGGAGCTGTCAATTAAATTGTAAACTGAGAGGCATCCTAATGGGTTTTGAAATTAGTCATGCAGCCCAAACTGTCCAGTGTGATAACAGTTGAGAGTGTGGTGCTGGAAAAGTACAGCATTTCAGGAAGTATCCGAGTAGCAGAAGAATCGACCTTTCGGGCATAAGCGCTTCATCAGGATGTTTCCTGATGGAGGGCTTTTGCCCAAAATGTCAATTCTCCTGCTCCTTGGATGCTACCTGACCTGCTGTGCTTTTCCAGCACCACATTTTTTACTCTGATCTCTAGCATCTGCAGACCTCATTTTCACCCAGTGTGATAATAGGTCAATAGTTGCATTAATAGAAGTCACCAGATCTGATGGGTTGATTGAAATTTCATTAACAGTGCTCACCTCTACAACAGAATGACTTTAGGTAGTATTGGCAGCATAACATGCATTTGGTATTAGTGAGAGGTTTACTGTTTCAAACAGTATGGCTGACATTTCCTGTAGGAGTAACAGGATATTCTCAAATCGTAGCAGCCCCTGCAGCATTTGTTGGTTTGCATTATGGGCGTATTGATGCAATTATAGAAGACATGCATGGGTGTGAGGTTGGGATGCCTGTGTCATAAGTAGCACATGCAGAACTGTTAACTGTTTTGAAGATATGTTATCTGCCATTGTAGCAGTTTATTTATGTGGGAAATCTAGGTTTCCTTCATTTTATCTTTCAATTCATCGAATCCTTACAGTATGGAAGCAGACTATTTGGCAAATTGGGTTCACACCGGCCCTCCAAAGAGCATCCCACCCAGACCCATCACCCCTGTCACCCTGTTATTCCCAAGGCTAATTCCCCTAACCTGCACATCTTTGGACTGTGGGAGAATCTGGAGGAAACCCGCACCAACACTGATAATGTGCAAACTCCACAAAGACAGTCCCTGAGGGTGGAATCGAACCCGGCTCCCTGACACTGTGAGGCAGCAGTACTAACCATTGCACCACTGTGCCATCCATTAGATCCTTTTAACCACTAGGAAATGTAAACTTAGTCTAATCCATCTCTCCTCCAGAGAGTAACATTCAAGGAACCAATTTAATGAATCTCAATTATTCTGGCTTTAGGGCAAGTATATCCTTCATTGCATTAAGAGATCAAAGTTGTACACTGTACTCCATGTGGTCTCCTAACATCCTGTAGTAATTATAGGGAGATTTAATTTATCCTCACTAGTCTACGTGTGTGATTATTTAGGTGGGCTAGATCTCTCTGAATGGACCATTGAAAAATTGCTATGCTTACATTTTCAGTTTTCCTTTCAAAATGGAGAAATTCACACTTCACATAACATATTCCATCTGCCACGTCATCCATCCTGTTTATATTTCTCTGCACCTATTGCATCCTGCTAACAAAATTACTTCCTCACCAACCTTTGTATTGTCAGTAACACTTGATAAATTATGCTTGGTCTCCCTCATCAATAATATTTATAGATGCTAAAATCTAGTGGTGCAAGTCCTAATCTATGTTGCTACACTTGTTACTGCCTGCCAGCTTGAAAATGGCCTTCTTATTGTGCTTCATATCCTTTAGCTAATCTTTAATCCTTGCTAATGTATTACCTCCAACCCCATGAGTCCTAATTTTGTGTAATGCTATTGCCACTTAGTGCTTTCTTTAAAAGAAATTGTAATCACATTATTTGTTATTTTCCTTCTATTCATTCTTCCAAGTTACATTCTGAGAAACTCTAATTGATTTGCTGAATACAGTTTCCTTTTGTTATTTTTTGTGATCTATTTAATCCTATTATGGTTTTCTGGGTATCCTGTTATCATAAATAATAGATTACAGTGTTTATTCAATATCTAGTTCTGTAACATTAGCAATGTATAATCCAGTTATGTTCAGCTCTTCCACAAAAATGATCTAGCGAGCAATGTCTTTTTCGTTACTTAAAGATAACATCCATCTAAATCACATTAAGCAATACAACATGATCAGGGTTCATCATAACATTTAAGATTGCATTAGTTCAAGAAAGCAGAAAATGATTATGCAGATTTGGTTGTGAAAGGGCCATTGTAAAACTAAATACAGCTTGAACTAATCATTTCTGTTCTGTCTCATTTAAATGTCAAAGCTTCCAAATGAATATAAAACCATGATTGTGCACCTTTTGATATTACCCCTCATTTTTATACCCATCAGATTGTCCTATTCATGTGTACCTTGTAACAACACAAAATTTCTCATCACTAAAACTTGCTGATCAATTATTTTACATTTCAGTGAGATTTATTTTGTACAATACTTTTAGGGGCAGGTAGTGCCAATATGGAAATGTCAATACACTAGTAATCCTGAAGTCACAACTAATTTTTCTGAGGACATGGGTTTAAATCTGACCATGGCAGCTAATGTCTTTACATGTTCAAATACTGTGTCTTTTAATTTTTTAAACTGTATTTTTAATTGTGTACTGAAAGGAGCAAATATCTATTTGTTTTTAAAAAGAAAACAAGGACAACTGGAGGTTTATGTATGTTTTAAGATCAAGTGAGCTGACACTCAGTAGACATCACTTACACAGCTTGTTCAAACAGCGCTTGAAATGTAGTTTGCAGCTGAACTAGAGCCAAAGGGTTTGATGTGATATGATTTTGATTTGATTTATTATTGTGACATGTACCTAGGTACAGTGAAAAGTTTCATTTTGTGTGCAGTACAGGCCAATCATACCATACCATACCATGCATTTGAGTAATTGAACAGAGTGAAGAATACGATGTTATGACTGCAGAAAGAACTTGTGTACGCATGGAGCTTTAGTTGGTAAAACATAGTGGATTAATTTTTAGACTAGTGAACAGTTACCAATGACAAAGGTCTTCTGAATGTGGCTGTAAACAAAATACAAAGAATCCTCTGGACCATAGCCACCTTAGGAGCTCTCAGTCTCTTCCTTGCAGTAAGCCATATTAAGCCTGAAGAAAACCGGTTCATTTGTCCTTTAGTTGCTATAATTTCTGACTTTCTAAAAATTAAGTAAGATCTTTTTATATGAACCAGTCCCCTGTGTAAGGATTTTTCAAGACAGTGGGAACATCTGCACAAGGACAACTGAGAAGCAATATTCTGACCCACACAAGAGCTATCACAATGGAGCCTGTGAACAATGACTATAGACCTGTATTCCCAGTGTTATCCCATTCATATGTTTTGCTTCCTGTGGTATTGAAAGAGTTTAACGGGATTAGATTTTTAATTACAAGTTATATCTTTTCAATCAATCTGTTCAGTGACGTCTTTGCACATCTCTGGAGCAGGTGGAACTTGAATCTGGGCTTCCAGACTCAGAGGTAGAAGCACTACCATGCCAGCACAAGAACCCTAATTATGAGTTGTATGTGAAGGGTCATCATTGTTTAACTGTAGCGAGCCTAATTACTTGTAATAAATAGTAATTTTTTTTAAGTATAGAAATCTAGTCTGGTTTTTTTCTGTTACCTGGGTACAGAAGATGAGTAAATTGAGAATTTTGCGTATTTGTTTTTAAATTATCTTTAACTTTTGTGGTGACTCTGTGAATAGCAAGGCATGACTTCCAGCATTTTATCCCAGTCAGTCATGACAGAAAGTAATTAGTAAATATTGAATATACAGCTTGCCCCAGCCACAATGATTATGTGGCAAGTATAGTATGCTTTTAAGAGACATGCTTGTAAGTATCACTACCATATAATATGAGCCAAGTGTATAATGATCTTACACTTCATCTTACTTTGGATCACTTGCAATGTGATAGTCTACTGGAAACACGCTCCTCTGCAATCTAATAGCTTAATATTTGCCAGGCAATGTATTCCTCAGGCACAGAAATGTTTGTACATAGGAATTCAGCAGACATTATAACTACACTACCACAATATTTATGCCCAATTTCTTATGTTGCAAAAGATAACATAACATTGCTGCATCAATCAAAATACTGTTGGAGGCAGTGTCACCAGTGACCATAAAAGTACTATGGTTGCCATGGAAACACAATTCGTTCACTAAGTCCCCATTTTTAAGGAAGGCTATTTGCTCTCTTATCTGGTCTTGCCCACCTTCCAAACCACTTTAATATTATTCTACATCTGCCTGTCTGAAATGACCTAGCATACCATTCAATTCTAGGGCATTTAGGGATAGCCAAGAAGTATCAGCCTTACTTGCTACATTCAAATTCATGAAAACATTTAAAAAAATGCAATGACTAAACTAAGTAGGCTTTGACATGATTACAAAAGTCCAAAGGTATCAATCTCATGATTTGATTTTTAATTCAAACTCTACCAAGGATGTATATGACTGCAGCTTTCTTCAGCAGCTGTGAAATGCTGGGTGAAGCACTTGCATTCAGCTGCAAACTAACTTTTAGATATTTATTCTTAAACATACTAATGCTCATTGTAATTGTTCCTAAACAAAACCACTTTGATAAAAGATGCATCTGGTTGCTTAATTGACATTATCCTTTTCTTAAAAGTTGGCATCTAAAGAGTTTGACTGGTCCTGTAGAAGAAAATAATTTGGTAGTCCTAACCAGAAGTGAGGTAGTCTTAGACGACGTTCACTGCATGTTGATCAAGTACTATTTAAATTGGTATGTAAGATGTTCTTACTTAGGCTAAGAGGGACCTAAATAATATGTCTAACCCTTTGGAAATCCAGAGCTGTTCTAAAGTCACTGCCTTTGAAATAAAGATTGTATGATCAGCGGCACGATAATGCAAATGTACTAACTGCCCATCAACCTTTTTTTGTATTTAAACTTATTTGAAGTTAGAGTCAAATTTGATGCTTTCTGCAGTGTAATCAGGTAGCAAATATATTGTATATTTGGAGTGTTTTAACCAATCATGCACCAAGTCTAAACTTGGAACTGCTAAGTTAGAGGTGCAGACAAGGAAAGGTAGATTAGAAATTGAAGGATGAAAAACAGTAAGAAAGTGTTTTAAATTTTGAAACTCCAATAATTAAAGTCTTATGGAATGGGACTCCTTTTTGTCAATTTCCGGTGCTAGAGGGAAAATTCTTAGTAATTGAGATGGAAGATTATATTGGAGTGGCCAAATCTTAGCTACAGTACTTTGGGTTAGTGTACATTTGTATAAAAAACAGTATGACATTTTATTTTGTTTAATGATGCAACTCTTCGGCATTCTGTCATCCATTTTCTGGACGTTCAAGGCAATCTGAGCAGGAACTCTTTTAAGGTATGCATTAAACTGTGGGTGTGATATTGGCCTCAATGTTGTTGTTAAAATCTGTTCCAATATTGACATTGCAATATTCCAGAATTACTACTGCACCTTAATTTTGGAGAGAGCTTTTTCCCCTAAGTACAATTGCTGCTGCATCTGTTCAATGAAGTGAATCAGACAAAAATAACCTATTTCAGGTTTGACAAATCAGTTCTTCAGTGCAGAATATAGCAGTGGTGACATGGAAAAACCATCATGTTGAGCTAGGAAGAAGTGAGATAGCTAATGCACTTTCCTCGTCCTATTCTTTCCTTTCACTTTATGGCCTAGCTTATAATTTATTACTTCCTTTGTATGACATATGAAGAGAGAATATTCACTAGAGTTTTGAAGAGTGTGGGGCATCTCATAAAAACCTATAAAGGTTCAACAGACTTGATAGGGTAAAGACAGGAAGAGATGGAAATGTGTTGCTGGAAAAGCGCAGCAGGTTAGGCAGCATCTAGGGAACAGGAGAATCGACGTTTCGGGCATTAGCCCAAGACAGGAAGGATGTTTCTGATGACTGGGTCAGGGGTCAGAATTGAAGGATATAGGGTTGGCCATTTAGGACTGAGATTAGAAGAAATTTCTTCATTCAGAGTGGGAGTGGGGAGCCTGCAGAATTCTTTGCCACAGAATGCTGTTGAGGCTAAAGCAGTGAATGTTTTCAAGATGGAGATAAATACAGTTCTTCAGGCTAAAGGGATCAAAGAATATGGGTGAAAGCAGGAACAGGGTACTGAGTTGGATGAAAAGCCATGATTGTATTGAAAGACACAACAGACTGGAAGAGCCAAATAGCCTACTACTGTACCTTTTTTTTCTAGGCTATTCTCTCGCATCTTGTCTTTTTTCCTCAAGTTTATATTAGTAAATATCAATAATTGCTGAAGTGACTTGTAATCCTTGAGTAGTCCATATCTCTTCTTGGAATCTGGTAATTTATGTCCTTTTCAAGTAACATATTTAATCCACTCTTTCAAGCTTATTGTAGAATCTGTTTTTACCACCTTTTGACTTCAAATGGATCAATCCAGATCAAAATAATTGCCGTGCTGGTAGAAAACATTCTCATGTTTTGTTCAGTTATATGGTTACTGATCCATCCAATAGTGGAAACATGTTTGTTTATAGGAAGTTATTCATTCTCAAAGGTTGTAACTCTTAAATGTCCCCTTTGTTCAGAGAAATGCAATTGTATATGATCTGGCTTGCTATAGTCACGTGACCTGTACTTCTGCTGCTCTTTAGATTATGGCATCCAATTGATATGTCAATCAAAAATGTGAAGCTGAGATTGATTAATTTTTGCAGTAAAACCTTAAAATAGATTTTGAAGGAATAAAGCAAGGATTAATTTAGACCACATTATGCAACTTGGACTGATAACCCAGAACGGGGAAAGCAGTAAAATTAGAATGAGACATACTGGTTTGACTTTTCTTGATTTAACTTCAGAGTTGAGATCCAGTTTGACCAGTACATTCATTTTCAAGTATCACAAGTTAACTCTACATTGGGGAAATGGTGAATGAGTGATAATGCTTTATATTTTACAAAATATGTTCATGCATTGTGGATGTTGTTTGCTCAGACAGCATTTATTGCCCATTCCTGACTGGGCAGAGAAAGACACTTAAAATTCAATTACATTGTATAACTTCAAATCCACAGCAATCAGGCAAAGCAGGCAGAATTCCTTCCTTAAAACGCATCAGTGAACTAAATGGATTTATATGAAAATTGACTGGCTACGCAGTTGTCACTGCATTTAATTTTCAATTCCAAATGTTACTGAATCCAAATTTCACCACCTGCCATGGTGGGATTCAAGTCCATATCCTGGTATATTATCCTGAGATACTGGATCACTAATCCAGTGTTTTCATCACTGGGCCACTATCTTAATTATTAGCTTGATTAGTAATCAAGAGTTAGGTTAATGCTCTAGAGGTTTGAGTTCAAAACTTACAATGGTAGCTGGTAGAATTTATTTTCCATTAACTATTGAAATTGAAGTTATCAGTCAGTGATTTGATAATGAAATGGTCATCAATTTGTTATAAATGCCCATCTGGTTTACCAATGCCCTGTTTTTTTTCTATAAACTAGTCTGCCACCCTCTGTCTAGCCTTCCTGTCTCCAGATACAAAGTAACATGGTTAACTCTTAACTGCCCTCTGAAATTACCTAGTACTCAGACACTCAGCACCCAGGACAATTAGGATCGGTAACAAATGATGGCTTTGCTGCTGCCATCTCCAGACCACAAAAGAATAAATAATATATGGCATTAAGCTATTTGGTTGCTGAACAGATCCTATAAGGTAATAAAATATTTTTCTTAGGACTTTGTCTTCTTTTTGAATTGTACCTTGAAGTGAGTGGGAGTGAGATCAACACAGCATCTACCAAGAAAGTTACAGCTGTCTTTGAACTTAGCCTGAAAGTCAAGGTGGATGTTTTGTGACTCTACAAATCTAGGGGCCCTGTGTTTTGTTTTGAATGAAAAGAAGGATGAGGCCAATATATCACTGAGAGCTGGTAATGATTAGAAAGTGAAAGAAAACAGGCAATCATTCAAAAAGCAGCAGAAGGAACAGCTTAATGAGAAAAAATGAAATAAAAAGATACAGTTGAAGATGCATTAAGTCAAGTAAATAGGTCATGTTCTGAGAACAAAAGGATATTTCCTGGCTTTTATCAAGACAACGGCTGCAGCAAAGGTGCAGCAACCAATACGAGGATTTGTGAATGCTGTAGTAATGTTCATCTTGCCCAGTGTGTCATCAGTGCCAGCATGTACACGAGCATTAGATCTGGGAGAAGGAGCAGTTTTCACTTAAATTTAAAAGCAAAATCCAGCAACAACAGCTCAACATGTCACGTATGTTGTCAACCCAGCAGAGACATTGGGCTGAATCTTCCAATGTTTTAATATTTCCAGATTTCATGGGAGGATTTTTTTTCTGAGCCCGAGCAACATTTCTTTATCATGCAATTCCCTGCTGTTCACCTTATTGATTATGCATCAGACTCCACAATTCTGCTCTTGTACAATCTTGCAGTCAGAGTGGGAGGTGCTTGCCAGTTCCAGGACTTTTTGGTTTTCCCTCCCATGGAGCCCCACTTCAATTGCAGCTGCACACAATGAACACCAGGATCTGCCCTTAGGGTGTTGCTGCACAATTCCCAAAGTATATGGCTAAAAGGGAAATTGGCACCCCTCTTCTTTGCTGACAGGAAAGCGAAACTTTTGTCTTTCCCCTGGACCAAACAAAAGAGCCCACAGCACCAGATGATGCCAACCTGGTCCAAAGTAGTAACCTAAATCAGTAATGGTATCATTTGTCCGCAGGAACAGCAAGATTGTGAGGAGGCGCATTAACCTTTTGTATTCAGCAAGGTTACCCTCTGTTATATCATTTACTTGTTCTGACTCTGCAACTGCACACACAAGTCATCCAGGTTTATCATCTTCTATTGTCGTGCTATCTTCCCTCAATGGCTGTGCTCATTCACGTCAGGTCAGGCAGTATCCGAGGAGCAGGAGAGTCAAAGTTTTGGGCATAAGCCCTTCATCAGGAATGTGGAGGGGGAAGGGGGCTGAGAGATAAATAGGGGGGGTGAGGTTGGGGCTGTGGGAAGGTAGCTGGGAAGATGATAGGTGGATGTAGATGGGGAGCAGCAATGATAGGTCAGTGGGGAGGGTGGAGCAGATCGATGCAGTGGAACCCTCCATCCACGTAGCAGCAACATCGACTTTACCAGTTTCCAAATCACCCCTCCCCCCCCAACCCCCCCATCCCAGACTATTTATCTGTCAGCTCCCTTTCTCTTGCACATTCCTGATGAAGGACTTATGTCCGAAATGTCAACTCTCCTGCTCCTCGGATGCCGTCTGACCTACTGTGCTTTTCCAGCACCATACCTTTCGACTCTGACTATCCAGTATCTGCAGTCTTCACTTTCTCTTGTACTCATTCTTATTCAGTCAGGATACCACCCCACATTTCCTCCACTTGCATCCACTCTAACAGCTTTGACAGCCATTTTTGTTCCACTCTATCCCTTCCTTTTGTCTTTCTCATTGCAGGAGAAAACACCCCACAATGGGACAGAGGAGGCAAGGCTGGTGATGTATAGCTAACATTCATCTCCATTCCCCGTCCAGGGAAAAAATGCTCGAGCTTGTGGCAGAGGTCAATGACCACTCATGGTGAAACTGAGATCTCAATGGTACACAACCCAATATCCAAAATCCGAACACAGCACCATGCTATCATGGGCCAAGGTCATATTCCTGATGCTCTGTCTCCACATCATCTTCTTCTGGGACTGTTGTCTCCTTACTAGCTCTCCGTAGTTCACCACATCCCCTCGTTGCCTCCGTCAGAGCACCATATGCCAGGATTATGTGACATATTCAGGACTGCAAAGGCTTGATTTAGAGTAAAACATTAGTCTTACACATTCATGGGCATGTGCCCCCCCCTCTCCTTTCAAGCTGTCTATTCTAGCTGGAAGCTGTGATAGCAGCCTGGCTTTATGTTTTGCTTAAAGACAAAGCAGGACTAAACCACATGAAGCCTGTAAGTTCTGAAAGAAGTGGCAATGCATGAAAAAGCAAGGCAATATGATGTGACCATTCAAGTAAGCACTACTAAAGGAAGCTAAGATCCTGGAATTATGTTCTGTGCGGGTGCACAATGGGTAGCTGTGCCTGTGTGTTAGGAAACTTTGAAATAGCAAGGTGATGAGGTGTCAGTGTGCTCTAAAATGCTGTTGAACAAATTGGAAAGTTAATCCAATGTGGTGAAGCTAGATTTTCTTAATTCTGACTCATATAATCATAGAATCTATTCAGTGCAGAAGAGGCCATTTGGCCCATTGAATCTGCACCAATTGACTGAAGAGTATCCCACCCAGACCCAGCACCCCCACCCTATTTCCATAACTCTTTATTTACTATGGCTATTCCACCTAACCTGCATATCCTTGGAGTGTGGGAGGAAAATGGTGCACAAAAGCAGAAACCCTTACAGACATGGGGAAGATCATGCAAACTCCACAGAATCACCCAAGGCACAGAAACTCAGGTCCCTGACCCTGAAAGGCAGCAGTGCTAACCACTGAGCCACCACGCTGCCCCTTGTGGTTGGAGGGTGCAGGTCCTTCCCTAAGCATGCTCCGAAGATGTTGAGGAATGATGGCCAAGATGAACGTTCAGAAAAGATGCTAGCACACTGTAGTCATCAGGTAACCACTTCAAGTCAAGAAGTAGTATTATCTAATTTTTACTGGTAACTGGGAGAATAACAACTTGCAGAAGTGAGGTGAAATCAGATGCAATTATATGGAGTCCTCTTTACTTACTAACCAGATTCATATTTAGACTTTGAAAGCTTAATGGGAAAATGTACTGAACACCCAATCTTTTTCAACCATTTTTTTTCATTTGTCATACCATTTCCAGCATCTGAATGTGTGTGTAAAATATTCTGTCCAATGAATCTGAAAGATTAGCAATATTATAGGAATAATACTTGGCAGGAAAGGGACATCACCCCTGAACTAAGTCGACAAGCTGATAGTGGCTTGCTTCGACTTCATTTTAAAAGATCTGTGCACTTCAAAGATAATGAATGAAATGCATAGACAGAGACTCAAAATGGGACAAGCTAGAATTATCTCTGTTTTGATCATGACTTATTGATCTTTGATTCCCTGAGTTATCACAAAAGTTAATGATTTTATCAAGGCCTCATAATTCCTCCATACACTTGTCTTTTGATCAAAGTTGACAGAAAGCATGAACCTTGTTCTGCACTTAAGAATTACTATTTATTATCTGTAGTTAGAATCTGTTTACTGGTAAACAATTGTTTTAAATTGCTTCATGGGATGTAGGCATTACAAGCTAGCTATCCATACTGCCCAGAAGGCAGTTCAGAGTCAATCACATTTACTGTGTATCTGGAGTCACATGTATAGACCAATTGTCTTTTTCTATAGGATATTACTGAACTAGGACAATCGCTGATAGTTTCATGGTCGTGATTAGACTCTTTCATTCATGAGTTTCAATAAATTCAAATTCCACCAAGCATTGGCCGATTTAAAATGTAGTATCTTGGAATATCAGCTGGCGCTGTGGATTATTGGTCTAGCAATAATACCACTGTGCCATTGCCTCTCCATTAAGAGGCATTGCTCTACCAATTAAAACTTTAATCCCTATAGAAAACTCTGCAGACTCATGCAAACACTAAATGAACATAGGTATGATGGGCAGAGGAAAAGGCAGGGAATGGTCCCTGTCCACATGGTTTACTGAGGTGATCTGCTTTGCTTGTCAGGATCTGCTGCTCCTCAAACATCCAGTTCCAAGATCCTTCACTTGCTTGCCGGAGACACCAAACAACTGGTTCAGAATGTACAAAACCTCTGGACTTTTACTTCAAAGCAACGGCTTGCAGCAACTGGCAATAAATAAACCAGCTATCTTCAAGCAAGAGGTTTTTTTTTACTGCAGAGAAATGGACAGTACTTTTCCTTTTGGGAGGTTGATGATTTCTGTCTTAACATTTCAACCTCTGAAGACTTTAATATCTTTTTTAGTTTAGTATTTAATTTATCTCATAATTTTAAAAGTTTACTCTAACTTCCTTGTCTCTGTACCCCATCTGTACTTAAGTGTAAGGATCACATATTTTCTTAACGTTTATACTACTTTGTTCTATCATTTAGATAACAGGGATTAAGTGAAGGGGATTAAGATTAGACACAGAAAATGGGTCTAAAGCATTGTGGTGTATGGGCCAGTTACATGAACGTCAACTTAATGCTGCTGACTCTGCGTAATTTCAATCGGTGCTCCTGCATTGTTGTTTGGCTCCACATAACAGCAGTAGCCTGGATTTTGAGAGTAGATAAACCCCTCACATTTTTGTTTTTGGTTCAGAAAGGGACGTTTATTGAAGTTGTTTCTGGGAGTTTTTGCAGTTGAACCTGAAGAATGACCATGGGATAAAGCTATCCACAAAGTCTTCAAGTGGTTCAGTAGAAAGTTTGGTTGAAAAAACAAAATAGCAGCTGAGAGCACGATCAGTAATCTCATACAAAAGATTCCTGGGCACTTGACCAGGAGGCAGTTTTAAAACATAGCAAAGTCAAGTTAACTGGATGGAAATTAAAAGGTAGTAATATAGACAAATATGTCAAAACTCTGCAACATTTTGATGAGAAAGATGTTGAAGCCTTCTTTATTTCATTTGAAAAATTGGCTAGGCAGATGGGGTGTTCTGAGGATTTATGGGTAATGTTAGTTCAGACTAAACTGGTAGGCAGAGCTAGTGAGATATTTGCCTGAACTGTCAGATGAGGGATTAAGAGATTCTGAAGATTTCAAACATGCTTATGAATTGGTACCAGAAGCTTGTAGACTGCGGTTCAGAAATGTAAAGAAGGAACCAGTTCAGACTTGTGTTGAGTTCAAAAGAATTAAACATAGTCATTTTGATAGATGGGCGTGGGCCTTAAAGATAGATAAGGCCTATGAAGCTCTAAGAGAGATTATTCTGCTGGAGGAGTTAAAGAACTCACTTCCAGAGATGGTAAGAATTTACACGGATGAATAGAAAGATCAGGAAGTGAGAAAGGCATCAGAATTAGTGGATGAGACATGTTGTGCATAAGACAAGCTTCCAGCCAGAATTTCGTCTTGTGAGAGATAGAAATTGGGAGAAGGGGAGATCCTACAGTATGAAACAAAGAGTAGAGAACACTTGTAAGTGTTTACCACAGGTTAAGATTAGATTTTCTACAGTGTGGAAACAGGCCCTTCGGCCCAACAAGTCCACACTGCTCCTCTGAAGAGAAACTATATTTACACCTGACTAACACACCTAACACTGGGCAATTTAGCATGGCCAATTCACCTGACCTGCACATCTTTGGATTGTGGGAGGAAACCAGAGCACCCGGAGGAAACCCACGCAGACACAGGGAGAATGTGCAAACTCCACTCAGACAGGCGGGAATCGAACCTAGGACCCTGGTGCTGTGAGGCAGCAGTGCTAACCACTGAGCCACTGTGCTACCCCCTAGATTAGATTCCCTCCAGTGTGGAAACAGGCCCTTCAGCCCAACTAGTCCACACCAACCATCCGAAGAGTAACCCACCCAGACCCATTCCCCATATTTACCCCTGACAAATGCACCTAACACTATGGGCAATTTCACATGACAAATTCACCTAACCTGCACATCTTCGGACTGGGGGAGGAAACCGGAGCACCTGGAGGAAACCCACGAGGACACAGAGAGAATGTGCAAACTCCACACAGGCAGTCACCTGAGGTGGGAATCAAACCCGGGATCCTGGCACTGTGAGCAGCAGTGCTAACCACCGAGCCACTGTGCCACCCCAAGAAGAAGCCCATGAGGGTGGAAAGGAGGTGAAAGGCCTCAGGTGTTTCCATTGTGATAAAGTGAGACACATAAAATCACAGTGCTGGCTGTTAAAGAAAGGCACTGTGGGAAAAGATGTGGTTAAAAGAAGTTAAGCCAGTGGCTTTTGTAAAAGTAGTAAAGGAAACACACGAAGGACCGATGAGCTGCAGGAGAGTGCACAGCCTAAGCAAGGAATAAGGAGTTTGTGCCTGATCTCTGTAAAAAAATTGCCTCTGATAAAGTTTACTCAGAAAAAAAAGAGGGGGAGAAGGGCAAGAAGTTATAATTTTGAGAGATACAGGATCTAATCAGTCCATAATAGTAAGGGACGAACGAATATGCACTCTTTCTGATCTGTTACCCAAGAGTGTGGTAATTTGTGGGATAGATGGACAGAAATTCAGCATTCCCCTATGTAAGATCAGGTTGGAGTGCCAATACTAGACTGGGAAGTAACAGTGGGAGTGATTGACAGAGCATCAGTTCCAGGAATCCATTTTGTTCTTGGGAATGATTTAGCATTGTCCAAAGTGGGTGTGGAACCCCACGTTGTGGAGAAGCCAAAGGTAGATCAAGAGACTGAGGAGTTAAAAGTAAAATATCCTGGTATTTTCCCAGACTGTGTAGTAACAAGATCCCACTATCATAAGTCACAACATGAAGCAAAGACTAAAGAGAAAGATGAAGGAGTTGAAGTTCAGTTAGTGGATACCCTGTTTGATGTAACGGTGCAGGAAAAACCTGAACAGGCAGAGGGTCAGACAAAGTATTTTGTATTAAAAAGCTAAGGGACTTGCAACAGAAAGACAAGATAATAAAAGATATATATGTGGATGTGTACTCCGAAAAGGAGGCAGAGAATATTCCTGAGGGTAATTATCTGAAAGATAGAATTCTAAGATGGAAATGGAGACCACGGCAGGTTAGTGCAGAGGAGAAACGGGCTGAAGTGCACCAGATTGTATTGCCGGTAGCATACAGACAGCAAGTGTTACAGGTAGCATGTGAACTACCTGGAGGAGGTCCCTAGGAATATGAAAGACTCAGGCTAAGGTACAAAAATATTTTTATTGGCCTGGAATGCACAAGGATGTGATTAAATTTTGCCATATTGGTCATACATTACAAATGGTAGGTAATCCATAGGTGGTCATAAAAGTAGCACTTTTGTTGCCAATTCCTGCAGTTGAAGAACTTTTCACACAAGTTATAAGTGATTGTGTAGGCCCCCTCCAGAGAACTGGCTGGATGATATCCTCATTCAGCATGGCCTTTACCTCGTTCTGGACCTGTCTGGCTTTGAAAGGATTAAGCTGAGAGGGCTGTTATTTTATTGGAACAGCAATCCCCACGTCTAGATTTGATTCCTCACTCTATGGGACAGTAACTAATTATTCTCTGCCTCCAGTTCTTTCTCTGGAGAAATAGGTGTTAGTTACTGCCCCACAAAGTGAGGAATCAAATCTAGATAGTGTGGATGTTGATGTGCCTCAAAATATGTTAAAAAATGAAGAAGTCCTTGAGGAGTGGGATAAGTTAGTAAGCTAGGAGAAAGCGAGGACTGCAGATGCTGGAGATCAGAGCTGAAAATGTGTTGCTGGAAAAGCGCAGCAGGTCAGGCAGCATCCAAGGAGCAGGAGAATCAACATTTCGGGCATGAGCCCTTCTTCAGGAATGGAGAAGGGCTCCTGAAGAAGGGCTTATGCCCGAAACGTCAATTCTCCTGCTCCTTGGATGCTGCCTGACCTGCTGCGCTTTTCCAGCAACACATTTTCAGCTAAGTTAGTAAGCTGTCTGTCTCAGGAGCAAATAACACAATTGAAAGGTTTGTTACTGCAGTATGAGGACATATGTAGGAATCAGATGGGGAAGACTAATGCTACTGTATATGAAATTGACGTGGGGATTGCTGTTCCAATAAAATAACAGCCCTATCAGCTTAATCATTTCAAAGCCAGACAGGTCCAGAAGAAGGTAAAGGCCATGCTCAATGAGGATATCATCCAGCCAAGCCAGAACGAGTGGAGGTCGCTGATTATCTTAGTTCCCAAACCTGATGGCATTCAATGATTTTGCGTGGATTATCTAACACAGAGAAACCTTGATTATTCAAACGAGATGGGCAAGCACTATTTCGTTTGGATAATTGATTATGCAGTTAATTGATTTTGCCTTGGAGTTTTCTGTGAAGTCTGCTCCCCATTCAGGAGACTAGGAAAAAACACATTGCGTGCAAGACCCCATGCCCCCCGCCAGTCCCCACTCTCGTCTGCTCCCACCTTGCGCTTCCCACCCGTAACCCCCACCAGGTCAGTCAGAATGTACACCAACAGTCGGACTGCTGCTGGTTTTGCGGGGTAAGTCTTCAAACAGCACACAACTTTTTGACAGGCTCCACCTCTACCCTGTACAGGACAATGTTGGAGAGATTATCTGGGGAAGGGGTGTTAGAATACAACCCCTATGTAGAACTCCAGAGAAGGTGTAGGGGGAGAGACAGAGGGCAGGAGATGAGTCATTTGGAGATGGTGCCTGGACTGTCCAGGACTGTTCTCGACAGCATTTCAGTGAGCTAAAATTGTTTTCAATCATCGTACCTGTAAACAAAAGACACGATCAGAGTTGAAACAGCTCTTTAACGTAATGTTTCTATCGGGACCTTGAGATCCCCTTTGGATAATCGGATTATTGATATTCGGATAATCGGGGTTCCTCTGTACTAAGATTGGAGGACTGTATTGAGAAAGTTGGTCAAGCCAGTTACATCACCAAGTTGGACTTCCTGTGTGGTTACTAGCCAGTATCATTATCAAAGATGGCGAAAGAAATTTCTGTGTTTGTGGGCTATATGAATTCAAAGTGATGGCCTTTGGAATGAAGAACACCCTCACCACATTCAAAAGACTCATGAACAGAGTTGTGGCAGGGTTAACAAATTATGCAGTCTATTTGGACGATGTAGTGACCTTTAGTAAGTCCTGGAAAAATCACATAGTATATTTGGCAAAGCTCTTTGAATAACTATGAGAAGCAAAACTGGTAATAAACTGAATGCGCGAAAGCAGAGGTGACGCTCTAGGACATAACATTGGTCATAGAAGGTTGACCCCACGGAATGCAAAGATGAAGGCCATTGAGAAATTTCCATGACCAGTCTCGAAGAAAGAAGTGCTTCGATTCTTGGGACTAAGCAGATTCTATTGGAAGTTTATTCCAACCTTCAGCAGTGTAGAGACACTATTAACCTATTTGCTGAAGAAGAGCACAAAGTTTCGGTAGACAGAACAACACCAGAGGCAATCGACCATTTAAAAACAATATCAACCACTGCACCAGATTTAGCTACACCAAACTTTTCAAAGCCCATCGATGCTAATGACTTCGGAGTTGGAGCTGTACTGCTACAAGAAAATGAGGATGGGATTGAACTGCCAGTTGGTTACTTTTTGAAGAAATTCAACATCCACTAGAGAAAATACTCCACGATCGAAAAAGAACTATTGAGTTTGGGACTGGCCTTACAGCATTTTAATGTGTATATCGTGAACAATGTTTCGGAGATGGTTGAGTACATGGATCATAATCCTCTTACATTATTGGAATGCCTTAAAGACAAGAATATGGTATTGTAGAGTTGTAGGTAAAATATAAGTTTAAGTGAAAGGAGTTGTAGATAGTAGCTGTTTTAATGTTCTCAGTTGAACTTAAAAAATAAAATTGTTAATTTTTTTTTAAATAGTGGTATTTGGTGATAGTTCTTTGCCACTTGAAATTTAACAGATTGCAGTGTGAGGTAAGCTTTTCTGTGTGGCTGGCTTAAAATAGCAGAGAGGTTTTACCCCATGTTGTAACAATACATCTTTGTAATGTTTATGGATTTGCACCAGTTTTACTTTTGGAAGAGTCATGGTCAAGGATGCAGCAAGTTACCTGAACATTGTCTGCGTGAGGGAACCTTTTGAAAACAGAGTTCAATGGTCCACCTCCAGGCCTATCCTGCCCCATACACAGGTCACTTCCATGACCTTTCATTTGATATACACCAATATAGAAACAATGGACCTCATAGTAAAAGTTAGATATATAAAGGAAAACCAGTGTCAATCATCTAAACCCTTTGAAAGTTTCAATACTTAAAACCACTTGAGGTTTTCTAAACAAACATTGTGAAATTGAGACCAGAGATTAGATAGTTCTCAACTGAGCTGGTGCACAATTATTTCAAGAGAATAATGGTTTCCTGGGATAGAATGGGAAACTGGAGGGATGTGGATTGATAGTTGGGAGTGCGAGGTGTGGGATATGGAGACTGCTTAGGAATGGAAAGAGTGACAGTGCTTTTTTGTTTTTATTACAGTTGGGACTAAATCAATTTGAGCTCATTTCAACTGTACCCCTCCTCCGTTCACAGCCCCTGTAGCTGCCTCAGAATCTTCCCTTGGGTAAGCTGACCTGACTTTGTCAGACAGCTTCTAACCCCGGCATTAGCGATACCACTTTTTGGAGCCATTATTTCTTTGTCGATATGCAAAGCTGGGAAATTTCCCAACTCCCACTCACCTCAAGGATAAACAGCTGTGTCTATACTTTTATCCCTGGTAAATAAAGGGAAATATGATCACTGAAAATCAGGTGGGTGGTGTGGGAGATCTGTTACTTATTAAATTTGTTCCTATTAAACAGAAAAAATGTGGGCAGATAGGGTGAGAAATCTCCTTATCTCTTTCCACTAAGTTACACGGCTGCAGATGAGGTTAACCTGACTCTGATTTTTATCATGAACTCTTAGGTAAGTGAATGACATAAAGTTGCATTTTTTTCTCCAGCCAGCTAATTATTATGTATTCACTCTGTATCCAATATTCTATGGTAATATCATGACTGAATTCAGGTTATGTCATTTTCAGACCTGGTGTTCATCTATGCTTTCAATGTGTTTTAAATTTACTTATTAACATAAGTATTTTTAGTCCATTTTGATTTATTATGTTGACACATGCATACATGCCACAGCTATGGGGTTTTTTGTCTATGTCTCATTCCATATTTTTGACATTCTTCTCATCTTAAGGGAAAGACCAATCTGGATGTCCCACCCACTTTCTTACCCCAGAGCTTTGTGTGTCTTCAAATAAATGAGGCATGACCCCTATCTGGAATGGTGTACAGTCAGCATAAATTGACCAGCTGAAATGCAGTGTTGCATTTATAATATGCTAGTTACTAGTGAGAGCTAAATTGGCGACATCGACTTATTTCCATTTGAGACAGTTAAAATTTCAAGAATTCTAACCCAGAGTTAAAGTTCAAACGTTCAATCAAGAAGTTAATCTTTTACCAGCAGAGCAAAAATGCAGTTTTCAATTCAAAGTAAAAGCCATTAGTGTTAAAAGGCGTTTTACTGTCTCTTGATTCCTTGTGTCAAGAGGCTGTTTTCAACAGCATTCCAGAATGAAAGACATTTTAAAGGTAATATATCTCATCTTTTCAGGTGTGCTTGTTTTAAAGTGCCAGTTTAACAAAGTTTTGTTTTTGTTGAAATAAGTAATGGGTGTCTGCAGAAAATCTATTTTGTTTTAAAATAATGTGATTAAAAAATCACAAAGGAAACTGCAGGCATGCATGTTGTCTTCTTTTGGTAATTTTGTTCTTTATCACTGAACAGTCTGGTAATTGGAAATCTGGCTTATGGCAAAGTAGGTCATGTCTCTTGGATTCCTCCTGCGACCTTTAGGGATAGGACTGTCAATTTCAGAGACAGAAACGTTGCCAGATTTTTTTTTCCCTGAAGTGACTTTATTTTTTTTTCTTTGAATATAAAACTAAGAATATGAAGAACATAAGAACCAGGAGCAGGACTAGGCCATCTGGCCTGTTGAGCCTGCTTCACCATTCAATAAGATCATGGCTGATCTTTTCGTGGATTCAGCTCCACCTACCTGCCTGCTCACCAGAACCCTTAATTCCTTTACTGTTGAAAAATCGATGTATCTTTGCCTTAAAAATGTTTAATGAAGTAGCTTCAACTGCTTCACCGGGCAGAGAATTCCACAGATTCACAACTGTTTGGGTGAAGATGTTCCTCCTCCACTCAGTCCAAAATCTACTCTCCCTTATTTTGAGGTTGTGCCCCATAGTTCTAGTTTCACCTGCCAGTGGAAACAATCTCCCTGCTTCTATTCTATCTACTCCCTTCATAATTTTATATGTTTCTATATGATTCTCCCATTCATTCTTCTACATTCCAATGAGTGTAGTCCCAATCTATTCAATCTGTCCTCATAAACCAACCCTCTCAACTCTGGAATCAACCTAATGAATCTCCTCTGCATCCCCTCCAGTTCCAGTACATCCTTTCTCAAGGAAGGAGTCCACAACTGTACTAAGTACACCAGGGGTGGTCTCACCAGCACCCAATATAGCTGCAGGATGATCTGCCTATTTTTAAACTCCATCCCTCTAGAAATGAAGAATGATATTCCATTTGCTGCTTTAATTACCTGCTGCAACTACAAACCAATTATTTGTGATTCATGCACAAAGACACCCAGGTCCTCTGCACAACAGCCTGCTGCAATTTTTCACAATTTAAATAGTAGTCCATTTTGCTGTTATTTCTACTGAAATGGATTACCTCATGCTTCCCAACATTGTACTCCATTTGTCAGACCCTTGCCCACTCATTTAACCTTTCTATAACCCTCTAGAGAATTTATGTCTTCTGCACACTTTGATATACCACTCATCTTAGTGTCATCTGCAAACTTTGAAGCACTGTCCTTGATCCCCGTCTCTAAGTCATCTATGCAAGTTGTAAACAAGTGAAGTCCCAGCATCAATCTCTGAGGCACACCACTAGCCACTGATTGCCAAAAAGAAAAACACCCATTTATCCCTATTCTTTGCTTTCTGTTAAGTAACCAATCTTGCAACCATGCTAATGCATTACCCATAATGCTATGCACCTTTATTTTATGCATCAGCCTTTAATGTGGCAAATTGTCGAATGCCTTTTGGAAATCCATATATACCACATCCAAAGGTTCCCTGTTGTCTATCACACTCGTAAAGTCTTCAAAGAATTCCAGTAAATTAATTAAACATGACCTGCATGTCATGCTGCATCTGCCTGATAGGACAGCTTCTACACCAATGTCTCAATATTTCTTCCTTAATTATAGATTCAAGCATTTTCCCTAATATAGAAGTTAAGCTATACTGAATTTTTAAGCATGTTTTATTTTGGGGCAACAATATTAAATTTTCTATGCACTGGATCCATATTGTTTATGTCATGAGGGATCACTGTATTCTGGGATCATCTTGAACTTGCAGAACTTGGTTTGAAAGCAACTGAGAAGTGATCAGTATACGTAACAACTTAACATACCTATTCTAAATTTAATTTTTGGGAAGTCTCAATCTTATTATAATTGAGAAATTAAACATTTGCTGTATGCCTTCCTTTGTTAATTTCCCCAAAAATCTGTGAAATTCTTAGGCGACTTGATTAATTGATTATCTTGAGTCTTTTCTTACTAACTGCAAGGTAGGAAAATACCTTCATTAACAGTAATAGCTGACCATCCTGCAATGAAATTAAAGGGAAAGGGCTATTGCACATTATGTTGAGGAAATGAATGCTAGGAATAGGAAGGAAGGCTTCATTTTACAATTGTATGTCCAAGCTTCCCCATTGAGGTCTAACATTAATACTACAGCCAAGTAAGTTATGTAAAATAACTGCAATGAAAACAGTGAAAATTCAACTTCTGGAGTTAGATATCTTAAACTTGAAAGGGACTTCTACCACTCCAAGTTTGGTTTTTACAATAGTCTTCAGCTTTGAAATAGTTGCCAAAAGACCACAATTGGCAGAAGACCAAACTTTTAAGTTTAACTGTACAGGAGACCTAGGTTGATTAGATGTAGCTAAATTTCTAAGTAGTTAGAAAACAAAACTGCAATCCATTAAAATATTAAGGTGGGAGTTTGATCAGTTTTGCTTTCAAACAATGCTTCCATCAAACCCTTTTTTTACATAATTGCCTACTCTATTTTGATTCATGAGTACAGTTAAATATAAACTACTCAGCATTCCAACCTTTACAACGGACCACATCTATTTAACTTGTGACGCATTTGTAGAAATGTTTTGATCTATCCAAAATCTGTAATGTCTACTATTGCTGTTGTTGTTGCATGTTTCATTGTAATTTTGTTTGTTTTTTTGATTTGGTAACTTAACAAATTGGGTACTTGCTCATAATACAGAAAAATTGTGAAGAAAATTAATTGCATAGTAGTCACAATTATATTGCATATATAGAAAGCTGTTTTATAACTATAATTTCTCTTTACAAAATTATATCTAAATCATGATCCAATTTTTTTTTGATCTAGAATGGAATTCCAAGTCCGGATTACAAAGAAATGTGTGAAATCAGCATAGCTGTTGATGAAAGAGTTCATAACAAGGATGACAGAATTCACGATAAAAGTGACATGGTAAGATATAAACTTAACTGTATTCTGGTGCAACACAGGAGGAGGGCATTTGCTCCATTATTCCCATGCAACTATTTTAAGAGTAATCCAAATGAATCCTTTTCTTAAATTCCCCAATTAAATTTAGAAAGTCCCAATAAAATCTGACTCCACATCCTTTTGATCTTCCAAATTTAACACCTTTCTGGCAGTTAGTTGCTGAATTCTCTTTTTATCCCATCAAGTTTCTTAACAAAAAGCCATAGATTTAAAAATAATTGGTGATCAATCCAATTACCAGAGTGAAATGTCTCCCTAGCATTGAGAGAGAAAATGCTGGAAATACTCAGCAGGTCTAAAGGTAATGAAGCAGTTAACATTTCAGGACATGATCCTTTATTCATTAGAAATGTTCCATGTATTTGGAAAGGACTCACAGCAAACCAGGGAAAAGGTGGAAGATTTCCTTCCCTAAAGAATTTTAGTGAACTGGATGGGTTTTAAAATCCAGCAGTGATTAGTTTCATAATCACCACAACTAGGGTTAGCTCTGCACTTTGAATTTATTAATGCTTGTATTTTAGATTCCACCAGCTACTATAATAGGATTTAACTCTGTTTTACCAGAACATTAATTGCAAGTATGCCACCATTTTCCTGAATAACATACATCCTTGCTTGGATGTTGCCATCCTGAGATATGAATGGAAGGCTCCAAGTTGTCTTTACATTACAAGATGAAGCAGAAATCTTTCCCACTCTTACTGCCTACCATTAGTATATACTGGAATGATTTACAAGTTAATATGCAAACTGTTTAGCCACATATACCATGATTGTCCATCAAGTCCTGGTTTGAACTTAGAAGTCTGATTTTTTGGCTTTATACCATAATTCTTAATTCTTTTTCAATGCTTAGTCTGAGGTCTGTTTAAGTATCATTGGTAGAAAATAAACCCTTAGAGGGTCTTAACTGAAGAGAAACAAGGTTTGCACGACTCAGTATTGTTTACTTCAAGATAGATATGGGTGCAATTCACATTAACTAATCAAGGAGGCAGAATCAGAAGTTTTTCTCATGACATCATGTAACATTGTCTTTGGGTGGAGAAACAATGTGATAGCATCAGATTAGATGGAGCTAAATCAACTCCAACAATAACTCTTCAATAACCATTACCTTGCCTCCTTAAAGTGCTTGCAAGTTAGGAGAAACTGAAGATGGACTGGAAAATCTCAGTTACCAAGGTTTATTAAAGGGAAGAGAGTAGCTAAGGTGAATGCTAGTCCCTTAGAAGATGAAACTGGAGAGTTAATAGTGGGGTACACTGAAATGGCAGAAATGCTAAATCAGTTTTCATGGTGGCGGACAGCAAAATGTAACTAGTAGGGTGCCACAGGGTTTGGTCCTTGGACTCCAGCTATTTATAATTTATATTAACGAATTGGATACAGGGATAGAAGGCTCTATAGCCAAATTTGTGGACGACACAAAAGTAGGCAGGATAGTAAATTGTAATGAGGAAATAAGAACCTGAAAAATGGATATAGATAGGTTAGGAGAGTGGACCAAAATGTGGCAGGTGGAGTTTAACATGGATACTTGTAAGGTCAAAGTGTTTGGTCGAAAAAATGGGAAGGCGATCTATTATCTAAATGAAGAGAGACTTTGGGGTTCTCCAGTGCAGAGGGGTTTGGATATCCTCATTCATGAGTCACAGAAAACTAGCATGCAGGTACAGAAGATAATAAAAACAAACAAATGGAATGTTGGTTTGTATAGCTAAAGGATTAGAATATAAAGGTAAGGAAGTATTATTACAACTATACGAGGCATTGGTGAGACTGTACGTAGTGCACAGTTTTGGTCCCCTTATTTGAGGAAAGATGTAATGGCATTGAAGGCAGTTCACTAGATTGATCCCAGAGATGAGGGGTTTGTTGTATGAAGAGTGACTGAACAGTTTTGGTTTATACTCTCTGGAATTTAGAAGAATGATGGAAGATCAAATTGAGGTGGACAAGATGATAAAAAGGTATTGTTCAAATAGACATGGAATGGATGCTCTTGTGGGGTACTCTAGGATGAGTAGTCATAGTCTTAGGATAAGGGGCAGCAAATTTAAACCAGAGTTGAGGAGAAACTAGTTCTCCCAAAGGATTGTAAATCTGTGGAATTCGCAACCCCAAAATGTGGTGGATACTGGGACAATGAGTAAGTTTAAGGAGAGGTTAGACAGATTTTTAATTGGTAATGGATTAGATTAGATTCCTTACAGTGTGGAAACAGGCCCTTCGGCCCAACAAGTCCACACGACCCTCTGAAGAGTAACCCACCCAAACCCGTTTCTCTCTGACTAATGCACCTAACACTATGGGCAATTTAGCATGGCCAATTCACCTGACCCGCACATCTTTGGATTGTGGGAGGAAACCCACGCAGACACAGGGAGAACGTGTAAGCTCCACACAGACAGTCACCCAAGGCTGGAATCGAACCTGGGTCCCTGGCACTGTGAGTCAGCAGTGCTAACCACTGAACCATCTTGCCACTGAAGGGGTATGGAGAGAAGGCAGGAAATTGGGGGTGAGGAGCATATCAACCATGATCAAATGGCGGAGCAGACTCAATGGCCTAATTCTGCTCATATCTCTTATGAACGTGTGAAGTTATGAACGTTTTAACAGCTTTGGCAAGGTTCTTGTTGAAACTATTGATTGTAATTGCTTCATGGAGATGAGGGGCCCATCAGGCCTATATTGGGCCAAGCAGCCTCCCAGACCCCAATGCTGTGTCTCCTAATATTGATGGTATTTCTATGTCCTGTCTGTCTAATTTAGCAGCCTTGTTGAGGCCTGAAAATATTGTTTATGAAACTTGTTCAAAGTTGGATTTATACACACATGAAACAGGTGGGATTTGAACCTGGGTCACCTGGCTCAGAGGTGAGGACACTATCACTGAGCCACAGGTACCCTTTATCAGGCCTGTACATTTTAATGTTGAGAATTGCTGCCTGGAAATTAATTGAGTAGGCCATTAATGACAGTAAAGACTGAGCACTTGAGGGAATTTGAGCTAATGACAAATTCACGTTGACTCATGGCTAAAGCAACCTAATAGGCTTTTTTTTTCAATGTAGCCATATCTGAAGTAGTAGGCTGAAGTATGCAAGGAATAAAACTGAAAATGTAAGAAATTCTCACCTGATCCATCAGTTGAAATAAAAATAAACATAATGTTTTCAGACAGTCTTCTCACTCCTGTTTACAAACTGCGAGAAGCTGCAAATTATTTATTTGATTGTAATGACCTTTCACAATCTTTCTGGATTTCTTACTCATGGAACCTCCACAAGTTACAAATGAACCAAAACGTTTTGTATTGTCCCTTGCAAATGAGGAGACAATAAGTCTTCAGAAAGACTGCTAACTGGGGTATAGTTCAGTCACTGTTTCAGTGCAGTATTGTTAGAACGGCGAAGTGCAAGCAGTATCCCACTTTGGATCAGTGCCCATAATAACTGGTTCAGATTGCTTGAGTTGATGGTTGGCTTAACATGTCACCCCACTCTGGTTTACCTCTGGGAGGCAAGATTACTGTAAGATGTACAAGTAGCAAGAGGTCATTTAGCTCACAGAGTCTGCTTCACCATTCAATGAAATCATGAATGATCTAATGATTCTACTTTATCCCCATAACACCTGATTCCCTTACTGATTGAAACTATGACTGGCTCAGCTTTAAATATACATCATG
>NC_057723.1:42147686-42178378 GCF_004010195.1 Chiloscyllium plagiosum
GGATTCCAAGCGATTGATTGTGATAGGGGACTCTCTAGTCAGGGTCATAGACTCATGTTTCTGCAGCCAGCAGAGAAAAATCAGAATGGTGTGTTGCTTCCCTGGTGCCAGGATCAAGGATGCCTCAGAGAGAGTGCAGAATGTTCTCAAAGGGGAGAGGGACCAGCAGGAAGTCATTGTACATATTGGTACCAACATCATAGGAAAGGAAAAGGATGAGATTCCGAAAGGAGAATATAGAAAGTTAGGCAGGAATTTAAAAAGGAGGTCCTTAAGGGTAGTAATATCTTGATTACTCCCGGTGCTATGAGCTAGTGAGGGTAGGAATAGGAGGATAGAACAGATGAGAGTATGGCTGAAGAGCTGGTGTATAGGAGAAGGATTCACATTTTTGGATCATTGAAAGATTTGAGACTGGTACAGTTGAGAAAAGAAATGAGTCAAACGGACAGGGCAGGTAGTCAAGCACTCAAAGCAGAGAACAAGATAGGACTGGTAAAATAAACTGCATTTATTTCAAAGCTGTAATTGTGTTGCTGGAAAAGTGCAGCAGGTCAGCAGCATCCAAGGAGCTGGAGAATCAACGTTTCGGGCATGAGCCCTTCTTCAGGAATGGCTCATGCCCGAAACGTCGATTCTCCTGCTCCTGCGCTTTTCCAGCAACACACTTTCAGCTCTGATCTCCAGCATCTGCAGTCCTCACTTTCTCCTACTGCATTTATTTCAATACAAGGAGCCTAAAAGGAACGCAGATGAAATCAGGGTATGGTTAGGAATGTGGGACTGGGATATCATAGCAATTACAGAAACATGGCTCAGAGATGGACAGGACTGACAGTTTAATGTTCCAGGATACTAATGCTACAGGAAGGATAGAAAGGGAGGCAAGCGAGGAGGGAGTGTGGTATTTTTGATAAGAGATAGCATTACATCTGTACTGAGGGAGGATGTTCCCAGAAATATATTCAGGGAAGTTATTTGGGTGGAACTGAGAAGTAAGAAAGGGATGATCACTTTACCGGGATTGTATTATAGATCTCCTGATAGTCAGCGGGAAATTGAGAAATAACTTTGTAAGGAGATTTCAGTTATCTCTAAGAATAATAGGATGGTTATGGTAGGGGATTTTAACATTGCAAACATAGATTGAGATTGCCACAGTGTTAAGGGTTTAGATGGAGTGGAATTTACTAACAGTGTACAAGAAAATTTTCTGATCCAGTATGTGCATGTACCTCCTAGAGAAGGTGCAAAACTTGACTTACTCTTGGGAAATAAGGCAGGGCAGGTGACTGAGGTGTCAAAGGGGGAGCACATTGGGGCCACAGTTCTATTGATTTTAAAATAGTGATGGAAAATGATAGACCAGATCTAACAGTTGAAGTTCTAAATTGGAGGAAGGCTAATTTTGACGATGTTAGGCAAAAACTTTCAAAAGCTGATTGGTGGCCGATGTTTGCAGGTAAAAGAACGGCTGGAAAATGGGAAGCCTTCAGAAATGAGATAACGACAGTCCAGAGATGGTATATTCCCATTTGGGTGAAAGGTAAATGTAAGGAATGCTGGATGACTAAAGAAATTGAGTTTTGGTTCAGAAAAAGAAACAAGCATATGTCAGGTATAGACAGGATAGATCGAGTGAATCCTTAACAGAGTATAAAGGCAACAGGAATATACTTCAGAGGGAAATTAGGAGGGCAAAAAGGGGACATGAGTTAGCTTTGGCAAATAGGATTAAGGAGAATGCAAAGGGTTTTTACAAATATATTAAGGACAAAAGATAACTAGGGAGCAAATAGGGTCCCTCAAAGACCAGCAAGGCAGCCTTTGTGTGGAGCCGCAGGAGATGAGGGAGATACTAAGTGAGTATTTTGCATCAGTGTTTACTGTGGAAAAGAACATGGATGATATAGAATGTAAGGAAATAGATGGTGACATCTTGAAAAATGTCCATATTACAGAGGAGGAAGTGCTGGATGTCTTGAAATGTATAAAGGTGGATAAATCCCCAGGATATGATCAGGTGTACCCTAGAATTCTGTGGGAAGCTAAGGAAGTGATTGCTGGGCCCCTTGCTGAGATATTTGTATCATCAATAGTCACAGATGAGGTGCCAGAAGACTGGAGGTTGGCTGACATGGTGCCACTATTTAAGAAAGGTGGTAAGGTCAAGCCAGGGAACTATAGACCAGTGAGCCCTGATGTCGGCAGTGTGCAAGTTGTTGGAGGGTATCCTGAGGAACAGATGTTACAAGTATTTGGAAAGGCAAGGACTGATTAGGGATAGTCAACATGGCTTTGTGCATGGGAAATCATTGTTGAAATAGCTCAGTTGGGAGAGCGTTAGACTAAAGGACTCTGGTTCAATCCCAGGTTTTGGCAAAAGCAGCATTGCTTACGTGCTCCCTCCTTTGTTTAACTGTGATAGAGGCGAGTGAATCTGACAATCTGGGAAATCATGCCTTACGAACTTGAATGAGTTTTTTGAAAAAGTAACAAAGAGGATTGAGGACAGAGTGGTGGATGTGATCTATATGGACTTTAGTAAGGCGATTGACAAGGCTTCCCATGGGAGACTGGTTAGCAAGGTTCAATCTCATGGAATACAGGGAGAACTAGCCACATGGATGCAGAACTGGCTCGAAAGTAGAAGACAGAGGCTGGTGATGAAAGTTTGTTTTTCAGACTGGAGGCCTGTGACCAGTGGAATGCCACAAGGATCAGTGCAGGGTCCACTACTTTTCATCATTTATATAAATGATTTGGAAGTGAGCATAAAAGATATAGTTAGTAAATTTGCAGATGACACCAAAATTGGAGGTAAAGTTGACAGCGAAGAAAGTTACCTCAGATTACAACAGGATCTGGACCAGATCCTGGGCCAATGGGCTGAGGAGTGGCAGATAGAGAATTTAGATAAATATAAGGTGCTGCATTTTGGGAAAGCAAATCTTAGCAGGACTTATATAAGGACCTAGGGAGTATTGCTGAACTAAGAGACCTTGAAGAGCAGGTTCATAGCTACTTGAAAGTAGAGACATAGGTAGATAGGATAGTGAAGAAGGTGTTTGGTATTCTTTCCTTTATTGGTCAGAGCATTAAGTACAGGAGTTAGGAGGTCGTGTTGCGGCTGTATAGGGCATTGGTTAGGACACTTTTGGAATATTGCATGCAATTCTGGTCTCCTTCCCATCGGAAGGATGTTGTGAAACTAGAAAGGTTTCAGAAAAGATTTACAAGGACATTGCCAGGGTTGGAGGATTTGAGCTATTGGGAGAGGTTGAACAGGCTGGGGCTGTTTTCCTTTGAGTGTGGAAGGCTGAGGGGTGACCTCATAGAGGTTTATAAAATCATGAGTGGCATGGATAGGATAAATAGACAAAGTCTTTTCCCTGGGGTCGGGGACCCCAGGACTAGAGGGCATAGGTTTAGGGTGAGAGGGGAAAGATATAAAAGGGACCTAAGGGGCAACGTTTTCACTTAGAGGATGATGCATGTATGGAATGAGTTGCCAGAGGAAGTGGTGGAACTGGTACAATTGCAACATTTAAAAGGCATCTGGATGCATATATGAATAGGAAGGTTTGAGAGGGATGTGAGCTAAGTGCAGGCAAATGGGACTAGATTAGGTTGGGATATCTGGTCAGCATGAATGAGTTGGACAGAAGGATCTGTTTCTGTGCTGTACATCTTGATGACTCTATGACTACGATGCATTATCCTCAGCGGGGAATATTTTCCTCCTATGTCTACAACGTGAAATACCTTATTCTGTGATTATGCTGTCTGGTCCTGGACTCTTCCACAAGGGGAAACAATTCTCCTGCATTCACCCTGTCATGTCTCAGAATCTTGTAATTTTGTGAAGTCATCTTTCATTCTTCTACATTCTAACGAGCACAAGCTCAACCTCTTTTCATTCGACAGTTCCTCCATATCAGGTTAGCCTCATTAACCATTTCTGGACTATCTCTAATGTTAGGGTATCTCTTCTTAGATAAGGGGCATAAAATGTTCAGTTTCCAGCTGAGGTTTGATTAGTCCTTTGTATAGTTTAAGCAAGACTTCCCTACTTTTATGTTCCACTCCATTTGTCTTCTCCATTACCTACAGAACCAAGATGCTAGCTTTCTGCAATTCATGCGCAAGGACTCTCAAATCCCTCTGCTGTAGATTTCTGCAGTCTTTTTCAATTCAAGTAATATTCAGCTCCTCTTTCCTTCTGTCAAAGCACATAATTTTATGTTGTTTCACATGATATTCTATCTGCTAAATTTTTACACATGCTTTATCTGTCTATATCCTTCTGCAGATTGTCAGCCAGAGCATATGCCTCTCTGTGTATTTTTCTGTCATCTGCAAACTTGGCTATTGTACATTTCATTTTCCTCATACAAACTATTAATATATATTTTCAATAACGGTGGCCGAATGCTGATCCTTGTGGCACAGCACTAGTTATAGGCTGCCATCTTGAAAATGCCCCTCCCCTTATCACAGCTCTCCGTTTTCTATTAGTTGGCCAATCCTCTTTCTATGTGAGTATATTACATCCAATACCATGGACATCTTTTTATCCTATTAAGTAGCTTAATGTGTCAAACCTTTATTGAATGCCTTCTGTATAGCTAAATGTATCACATGCACTATTACTCTTTTACTGTCCTGCTTGTTTCCTCCACAAAGAATTCTCAAAAATTTATTAGGCATGATATTTCTTTCATGATGCAATACTGGTTCTGATTGATCATATTACGTATTTCCAAATGTTTTGTTATTGCAACCTTTATTTTATTTTAAAATCTAACATTTTCCCAACAACTGAGGTAATGCTAATTGGCCTAGATTTAGCTGCTTTTAGACCACTTCCCTTTATGAATAAGTATTTATGTTGGAAGTTTTCCAACCATCTGGGATTCTTCCAGAATCTAAGGATTCTCAGAAGATTTATTACCCCATGTGTCTACTATCTCTGAAATTTTTTTAAAATTATTATCCTAGGATGCAAGACAACAGGTCCAGGGAAGCTTTGGTCTTTAGCCTCACTAGTTTCCCTAGTATTTCTTTGCTAGTGATAGATATTGTATTTTTTATATATTTTTTCTCCTCCTTTTTGTCATTGATTATTTAATATGTTTGGAATGCTGTTGGTGTCTCCTAAGATGAAGACTGATGTAAAATATTCATTCAACTTCCCGAGCATTTCTTGCTTCCTCATTCTCATGTCCTCAGCCTTGTTCTCTGAGGGGCCCAAGATATTAGTTGCATATTTGCTGATATATCCACTCATCCCAGTTGAATAACCGCCTAACTTTTAGCATTTTGGCTCTGATTTGAAAAATGCTGGCGAGGCTTAGAATCATAATCCTGCAATAAGATGCTCATTCAGGAAGGGTGGAGCAAATGAAATGTTACATCAGTCAAATTACATTTTTAACATATCCTATGTAAGAATTTTTTAAAATGCAACTTACTTTAATATTACAGCTCTTAACAAGTTTCATATCTAGTCATGCTATAATGCTTTACTATCAATTATGACTTTACAATAACATGGTTTCGACTGACAGGATATTACATTATTATTGTTTCTCAGGACTCTGCAGCTAAAGTAAATGATCCAGTGCAATCCACTCTTCCTAAAAGTAACAGTTTTGATATGATCTACAAAATAGAGGACGTTCCTCCCTGGTACCTTTGCATTTTGCTTGGATTTCAGGTATTTGCTGTTTTACTTGCATGTGTGACATTTTTTATTACGAATACTTAATCACATTACAACTTTATAAGAGTAGTTGCTAAACAAAATACTTACTCTGTATAAGAAGCACAATGAGTCATTTTACACAAAAACAGAAATTGCTGGAGAAATTCAGCAGGCTTGGCAATATCTAGGAAAGAAAGCAGAATCAATATTTTGGGTCCAGAGACTCAAATCCATTTTATGTATGGATCTTTGTTTTAGATGCTTCCTATGGGCCCTGTACGCTTGTTTTAGAATATCCATTTTTTTTGTCAGTGGAGCGGCACTCCATATGATTTGTGCTGTTACAATCTTATGAAAATTTCAGCAGGAGTTTTTATTTTGTTTAAAGCTACATAAGCTGCATTTGGCTTTTCAGTCACATTAGACTTCTTTGAATTTTCTCCAGCTTATTTTGTTGCCTGATATTTTTATCCTGAAATAGCTATGCTTTATTCCTTTCATTGAAGAATTCCTAAATGCTTACAGAATTAAGCTATTTTCTCCTGTGGATGTTATATCGCTAGAATCATCTGTCTGCAAGGAAAGGAAATGGAAGCGATTCTGCCCTGATACAGAAACCATTAAAAATCTTAGATTTCTGAGGTTCTGATGTTGCAAGCCAATACAAACACATTGCCCTGTCGAGCAGGAGTTTAAGGAATAATGTGAATTCAATACCTTTGTCACTTCGAGCAAACCCTTGGGAATAGATGGTGATTTGAGGTGAGCTGTCATATCAAGAGGGATATTGGAAGCAAATTAATTTAGCCTTGTCTATTTATACATTTAGCATGGTACTGAGAGATTTGGTAGCCTGCTCTCCTTTCAGTTGAACATATGTTATATTACTGTTGCAAGAAGACAATATTGTCAACATGATATCCACTGGCAGCTGTCACATCTTTACTTGAATCATCATCCTTAGTCTTTTAAGGGAAGCATTGTGAAAATTCATGGGCATTTTTGTGAATTATTTTAGCTTGCATCTCAATTACTTTCATTACTGCTTTCTTACAATTGTGTGAGAAGGAGTGAAATTACTCCTGTTTTCACAAACTCACTGGTTACATACAACAATGATCAATGGACTGAATCTTGCATGATTATGCCTAAGTGGGATTTGCATCTTTTTTTTGGGAAGGGGCGTGGAATTTATTCACCATGTAGCTAACTAAGTTTTATTGCTGCATGCAGCAAGAATTAATATAGACCTGGCATCTTCGGCAGAGAGGACAAAGTGCCACACACAATCAATAAAAGGCAGGGATGCTGTGAGCATCCAGATAGACTCAATTGGTAGTGGTATGACAGCAAGTGGAGAACTGAGATGCAACTTGGTCCAGTCCATTAGCTATGTGCATGGCCTTGAGCATGCAATGTCCTTGCTGCGGCATTGCAGCCAGTCCCTGGTTCTGAACGAGTTCTATTCTTGAGTCTGTATGCAAGTCAGAACACAATCAGGATAATATAAAATAACTATTTGTAGGTACAGGAAGTGTTTGCAACTCAGATCTGTAAAATTACATTCCTGTATATGATTTTATTCATAAGTCAGATATGAGTACATTGGGGACCCCCACTAGTTACCATTCTAGCACCGAAGTGCAAAAGTGCATTGTACATGGCTCGGTTTTGTGCCATGAAGTTTCTTGGAAGCTGTCACAGGTCAGATGCCAATGACTGTGGATATGGATTACATGTGCCTGGTAACCATGGATGGTACTTGAAGTGTTGGTGCCTGCTCTCCAACATGGAGGTTGTTCAGAGCACTTGGCATGCTGAAGTCGCCAGCTACCCGCTCTGGTTTCTGCCAAGATTTCTCAATGTCTTGCTTTTTTGGCACATTTGGTAAGGTGAGTAGCTGAATATTAATGAGGCTAATTGAGTCATGAAGGCATTTAACAACCTGTAATCCAACTTGTTAGGCAACTCATCATTGCTTGGTGAGCAACTCGCCATGCCACTCGTCAAAAGTATAAAAAATGACATGAGAGTCACAATGTCAAGAGAGGCCTTATCACAATTCTTGTGTTGTTCTGCCATAAATCTCATTATATTTCACACTAATTAAACTCTATAAAATTCCTCCCAATATTCCTTTTATAGCATGCAGCCAGACTATTCCCCAATTAAAATGTAGTTAACTTTTTAAAGTCAGAATGATGAGCCAATTAAGAGGTTTTCTTGTGAGAAAGCACCATTTTAAAACCGACTGGTAGAAATAATAAAGTTGTGACAGCAAGCAAAGACAAAATGAGTTAGTGTCCAGTATAAAAAGAAAGATGAAAGGAGTATACAGTTTAAGGTCCTGAAGTATTTGTGAGGTATAGGGTTTTAGCCTGAGACCATGGTTGTTTGATTGATACCTTTAAATCATCAGGAACCATGAATATTGCAGGTATCCTTTTTTTAATCCTCTGTTCTGATGTTTCTCTCCCATCAGTGCAGTCACCAGATGCTTTTCCTGCTTGAAGTAGAAGAACTGATTCTCACTCTCTTGCTGGGTCTAGGGTCGAAAATCCATCACTCCTTTCTACTACAGGCATTTGTTTTAAATACAAGTTTGTTTTTCCATCCTATCTGTGGAATTTTGTTTATGTTTGCTAATTGTATACAAAGTTTAGACTTCAATATGTGAAAATTCCCATCAAGGTATAATTGTAAATGTTCAAACAGTCATTTTGAGCCTTGAGTTAAGCTATTACTGACTTAATCTTACAAACATATGCTGAGAGAAATTCTTTGCAAACTCTACCAAGATTTCTGCTTATACAGTCTGAAGGCCAATTTATGATCTTAGTTCCCATATTTCATTCAATGTCTTTACAGTTCTCTTGTCATTGACTACCTTAACACTTATATCAGACATTCTTATCAATATTTCCTATGCATGCTTTGAATATATCTTTCTTCTCATTCGTGTGAGACGTCTGTTGTCACCATGAAGCTAATGATCTCTCCTTATTCGCTTGTCATCCTAAGACTGCTAATTCATGCTGTCATAGTCATTCAACTTGCATTCTTAGCCATTCCATTGGGAACCTAGCTGCACATGCCACCATGCCTATGACATTAGCTACATTGCCCATCATGATTAAACAAAATGCTCATAGCTTTTGAATAGACAAATGTAGTCATCTGTATGTATGTATTTTAAATGTCAATCTTAAGCCAGTCTCTCACTTAAGCATAAATCAAAATGGGACAATGAAGACTTTTGATGAGGTGAATTGTCTTACAATAAAAATATTCATTTCAGTTCACATAGTTTTATTTACTTTATGTTAGTTTCATTAAACTTTTCGTATGATTCGGTGATTATTGTGGCCATTTTAAGTCAATGTTTTGTCCCTTTTAAAATATTTCTGTCTATGGAAGTCCTAATTGCTAAAATCAGACAATGGTATTTGAAAATCAATAGACAATATATCAACACAATGATGACAATCTGAAGTAATTTTGTTTGTTCAATCACCTGGGTGAAACATAAATGAAGCTAATTTTTTTTTAATTTTGGCTTTCCAGCACTATTTAACTTGTTTTAGTGGGACCATAGCTGTACCTTTCCTTCTGGCTGAAGCACTCTGTGTTGCAAAAGATCAGCACACAGTCAGTCAGCTGATCGGTACCATCTTCACATGTGTAGGAATTACAACTCTTATTCAGACAACACTCGGATGCAGGTTTGTAACATTCATAAATATACATATAATGTAATATCTTTGTTTGTTTTAAAATCTCAATGTTTGTACTCTACTATCTTTTAATTTATAAAATTGGAGAAAATTAATGAAAGAATACATTATCGAAAGAATACAAGAATACATGTGGGTGTTATCTGTCTGGACTTCCAAAAGGCCTTTGATAAGGTGTCTCATGGGAGGCTGCTGAGTAAGGCAAGGGTTCATGGTGTTCGAGGTGAGCTACTGGCTTGGATTGGGGATTGGCTGTCTGACAGAAGGCGGAGAGTTGGGATAAAAGGTTCTTTTTCGGAATGGCAGCTGGTGACAAGTGGGGTCCTGCAGGGTTCAGTGTTGGGGCCGCAGCTGTTCACTTTATATATTAATGATCTGGATGAAGGGACTGGGGGTATTCTGGTGAAGTTCACCGGTGATATGAAGTTAGGCGGACAGACAGGTAGTACTGAGGAGGTGGGTAGGCTGCAGAAATATTTAGACAGTTTAGGAGACTGGTCCTGGAAATGACTGATGAAGTTCAACATAAGCTAGTGTGAGGTGTTGCACTTTGGAAAAAGAATACTGGCATGGACTATTTTTAAACAGTGAGAAAATTCATAAAGCCAAAGTACAAATGGGATCTGGGAGCACTATTCCAGGATTCTCTAAAGGTTGATTTGCAGGTTGACACCGTGATTAAGAAAGCAAATGTAATGTCTTTTATCTCGAGGGTTGGAATATAAAAGCAGACATGTGCTTATGAGATTTTATAAAACTCCAGTTAGGCCCCATTTAGAATACTGTGTCCAATTTTGGGCCCCACGCCTCAGGAAGGACATACTGGCACCGGAGTTGTCCAGTGGAGATTCACACAGATGATCCTTGGAACAGTAGGCTTTAACATATGATGATCAGCTGCTGGTCCTGGGATTGTATTCATTAGAATTTAGAAGGTTAAGTGGAGATCTAAAAGAATCTTACAAGATAATGCATGGCTTAGAAAGGATGGATGCTGAGATGTTGTTTCCATTTGGCAGGGAGAGTAGAACCTGTGGGTATATCCCTAAAATTTGAGGGGGTCAATTTAGAATGGAAATGAGGAGACATTTCTTCAGCCTGAGAGTGGTGGGCTGTTGGAATTCATTACCATGGAGCGCAGTGGAGGCTGGGATGATTGGTGTCTTCAAGGCAGAGATTGATATATTCTTGATCTCGTAAGGAATTAAGGACTACGGGGAGAGTGCGGATAAGTGGAATTGAACTGCCCATCAGCCATGATTTAATGGTGGAGTAGACCCGATGGACCAAATGGCCTTGCTTATACTCCTATGGCTTATGGTCTTATGATCTTATGGTCTTATTTTTAGCAGATATTTAAGCAATAATACACTTGGATTCTTAATGATCATTTTAATTATGAGACACAGGTTTTGCGATGTTATTGGAGTTGTTTTTCATTAATAACCACACAGCAACACTATATTTTATTCTTCTATTTGTTTGATAATTCGGTGAGCTGCTTCCAGGGCAACAGTTTACTGTTGCAGAATCTAGTCATTCTTTTTAGAATCTTCTGCCTGACAAATCTTATAAGAATAAGTTTGCATTCATGTTAGAATTCCGGATATCCGACAGTATTGTATAAACAAAACATTACTCTTCAATTGTAGTCAGTACTTCTTTGTTGACAGGAAACTTATGATTTCCTGGTCACTGTTCTTTCCTTTTAATTCGAAGTACTAAAAGTCAATTGGGCATCCATTTGTTGTTTACGTATGCCTACATCCCCAGTTTGGACAGTTGTGTTACAATTCCAGAGGATACCATCAAATTTAAGTCATGATTTGGCTGTAGATCAGTCACATTTTTTAAGTCTACGAAGTATGAAAACGCACAAAATCTGAAGAGAATAAAGGCCCAAGATTCTAAGGTTTTGAGCAAACAGTGAGAAGTTCTGTATTAATGTTCTAAATTTACAATATACATGAAATTTATTTCCAATATCCAGAATATGCCTAAGGTAAAACCTGTAACAGACACTTTTGTGATTCAGCACTTCAGAGCATATCAAGTAGCAAACACAGTCAAATGGATCCCAAGGATTGCTCAGCAACCCCTACCCCCAAATCAAACATTAATGACATTATTCAGAGATGCCGGTGTTGGACTGGGGTGTACAAAGTTAAAAATCACACAACACCAGGTTATAGTCCAACAGATTTAATTGGAAGCACACTAGCTTTCGGAGCGACGCTCTTCATCAGGTGATTGTCATTAATGACATTGTATCATTTAATCTCATTCAAAACTTATCTTTTCAAAAATCTACCTTTTCTCTTTCTTAAATCCAGTATTTTCGATATTTAAAATTCCCTGACACCACTATAATTACTTACCTCATTTTAATTCTATTGAATATTTAAGTGCAACCCATTATTTAGACTGTAGCTTTGTTTTCCTTTGTGTCTTCATATGGTATCTGACCATCAAATTGCAGGCATCAGACAAAAAGAAAAAGCACTTCACCAGTTTCCTCATTTCCCCTTCTCCACCTCACCCCAGTTCCAACTTCACCAGTTTCCTCATCCACCCACCTCTCATTTATCTCTCCATCCTGGAGGCTTCCTGCCTCTATTCCTGATGAAGGGCTTTTGCCTGAAATGTTGATTTTCCTGGTCCTCGAATGCTGCCTGACCTGCTGTGCTTTTCCAGCACCACTCTAATCTAGACTCTGGTTTCCAGTATCTGCACTCCTTGTTTTTACCTAAAAAGAAAAAGCAGTTATATACCTATAAATACAAAACACAGAAGAGTGTTTCGTGAAACAGTATACTTTAGGATTTGTTTTCTCAGTCGTTGCTTGACCAGTGGAAATATTAATGTCAGCTGAGCTGAGTCAGCAATTGCAGCAATTCCCCTCGAGGTGAAGGAAGAAAGGGCAAGAAAAAGAAAGGTCTGCATTTATATTGCTTTTCATGCTCCAAGTGCAGCATTTTTGTTATTAAGCTGTCATTACTAATTATATCCATCTCGTAGGAAAGGGTAGCCTGTATTTGCTCCCATGTTGTTATTGTGATAGCTTAGGCACCTCAAAGTTTGCAGATGTTAAGAGAAATTAAGGCTTTAAGCACTACACTGCATCTGAAAGAACTGATATATCTGCAGTACCCAAATTAGAATCCTTTTTTTCTTATCATTAGTTATGATATCTGCATACCAAAAATCATCCTGTAGGCCTAACACTAACCCACCATCAAAAAAATAATAATTTATCTTGTCCCTGGAACTTCTACTTTTCAGATAGTTGCAGATTAAACAGATCTGTTCATAATATTTTATTTTAGATGAAATCTCCTCCTCTGACTGCTTCAGCAAATTGATTAAAACGGGCTTTCTCAAGGCATGTAGGAAACTTTTGGAATCCTGATTTACAGCTTCCCTGTGGGTGGCATGGTGGCTCACAATGCCAGGGACCCAGGTTCGATTCCCACCTTGGGAAATTGTCTGTGTGGAGTTTGCACATTCTCCCTATGTCTGTGTGAGTTTCTTCCTACAATCCAAAGATGTGCAGGTCAGGTGAATTGGCCATGCTAAATTGCCCATGGTGTTAGGTATTAGTCAGGGGTAAATGTAGGGGAATGGGTCTGGATGGGTTACTCTTCCAAGGGTCGGTGTGGAATTGTTGGGCTGAGGGGCCTGTTTTCACACTGTAGAGAATCTAATCTGAATTTATTGTTTCTCCTACGGCCAGTGATTCAGATAAATTAAAATTCAGCCCAAACCCATCTCATTAGCACTTACATTCTTTCTTACAGTTCAAACTTGCAGTATTTTTTCATAATATTTTTGTGGTACTTAAGATTGACTTTTGTAGGCCCTAAACTTTAAAGTAATATTGAGCTTAGTTGCCAAGAATAGTAGCATTATGTTGATACCCATACAACAGCAGTGTAGCTATGATTTGTGCTCTAGTACAATGAGTTTTATATAAGAAGACAAAAAGCCTCATTGGTACTTAAAATTTTATTTCATTTAACACCAGATTATACAAACTACACAAAACAATGCAGAATCAGGTTTTTATCGAGACTTTGCAGTAGTGGGAGTACATTGGGCTTTACTGAAATATTACACATTTCAATATGAACATTTTTGGTTTGTGATCCCACTTGTATTCTCAATGGGATCTCAACACAATCCTCATTCCTGTGCGTGCACAATAAATATTGGTTCATTTCCAACTATTATACTATTCCACCATTACTGTATACATCTCAAGCATGCTATCACTGAATCATAATATACCTACCATACATAAAATGACAGAATAACAACATGGGTGCTAACATATGTACATTTAATGTTTGATTATTTTCTAGCCATTCTGCCATATTGATCACACAACCTTTTTAAGTTGCTTGGTTGTACTAACCTCTCAAATATTTTAAGAATCATTTTACTATAATCGATACAACTAACCCAATTAACATCTTCCAGTCAGAGATGTGGATGTTTGAATTTCACCTTTCCTCCAGCCTCTTAATCTGAGAATGTCCATGCTATCAGCTCATTTGCACAATATATTCCAAGCTCAGCAACAAGTTGTTACAGTTCATTACACAGAATTTAATTAGGCCCATGGGATCAGAATCTCAGAATTGTTATGATGCAGATGGAGGCTATTCTACACATGTCTTCACAGATTCTGAGTATTCAAACTTCGTGTCAGTCTCTTGCTTTTTAGCTAAAACAAAGTTGCTGTTTAAATAATCATCCAATCAACTCTAGATTGCCTCAAATGAACTTGCCTCAATACTTACAAGTCATTCATTCTGTACCCTAATTACTTGATGTGTGTGGGGGGAAAAAACTTTTTCTCACCTCACATTTGCTTTTTATTTCCGCAAAACACTTCAAGAACAAAGGGGCATGGTTTTAATCTGTTCATGTTACGAACAATTTCTCCCTAGCAATTCTGACCAGACCTTTTATGATTTTGAGATTTTCCATCAACTCTCCTTTTAGCTTTCCACTCTCCAAGGAAATTAGTCTCAACTTCTCCAATCTATCCTCATAACTGAAATATCTCATCCTTAGAACCATTCTAATAACATTCTTTTGCACTTTCTTCAATGCATTCATATCCTTCTTATAGTGTGGTGCCTGGAACTGGACTCAGTACTCCAGCTGAGGTCTGAACTATATATAATGTATATAAAATGTGAAGGAAAGCAGATTTAACATTTCTGATCCAGTAACCCTTCTTCAGGAGATTCTCTGCTTTCTCTCCACAGATATTGCCAGAACAGCTGAGTCTTTCCAGGAATTTCTATTTTTGTTTAAAATTTCCAACAACCACGGTTCCTTATTTTATTTTATCCTTTCATTATATAGTGTCTCTTCATGTTCTTTCCACCAAAGTGATTTCCTCTGACTTCTCCATGTTGAACTTCTTTTGCCACCTATCAAACCAATCCAGCAACTTGTCAATATTCTTTAATTCTACCTTGTTCTTAAAGTTTACAGTCCTCACAAGTTGCTTGCAACTGTTGAAATTGTCCCATGCACACCATGATTTATATCCCTTATTTATATTTCATGAAAAGCAAGTGTCCCAATACTGACCACTGGGATGCTCCACTATAAACCTTCCTGCAACCTGAAAAATACCCATAAAGTATTACTTTGTTGTCTATTCTGAAAACAGTTCTGTTTCCATCTTGATAATGTTCCTTTTATTCCATGACTTTCCTCAAATCTATGTGTGGCGCTGTATTGAGCTCCTTTTGCAAGAACATGCACACCCCTTCAACAGCTTTTCCCTTAGTAATCCTCTCTGTTACCATCTCAAAAAACACAGGAAATTTAGTTTGACTTGATTTTCACTCAACAATTCGATACAGACTCTTCTGAAACAATTCACATTTTTCATGTAATTATTATTAATATCCTAAATATTTATCATGAAGCAGGGGATTTGTGAGTAGACTAATTGTTACTTTATGGAGTCCATGCAATTCTCTCAGTTGCAAAGTAGAGGATGGTCTATTAAACCAGATGTCATTTGTGACCTTCAACTGTGGCACTCTATGTTTGGCACAAGGGAAAATCACCAACGTAATGATAGTGGCATAAATATGGACCCAGATAAAGTGTGGGTGATCCTAAATGGACATCCCATGGCCAATGGAGGGTCATCTCTGCAGAAATACACCTTCCTTATTTTGCTGTTGCCAATCTCCTTACCTGGCCTGGGCAAGATGGACTGCACTTAACTGTTTGCAGGACAGCTTTAATGCTGCTGTTCTGCTTGAAATTCCAACAATGTTGTCTGCTTCTAGAACCACTGCTGGGATTCAGAACCACTATCCTTTGATTTGGCTGGTAGTTCTTGGAGGTGGGATTTCTAACCTTGAAAGGAACAGCCCCAATGTCAGGTGGGTAATTGTCACAGATTTGGGCTGGAGCTCTCCTTGGCTTTCTGGCCTCTTATACAGGGGACCACGATATGTCTTAAGTTCAGCTCGCCATTAGATCCACAAATTGCCTAGGATATCATGCCATACATTTTCATTTTCACAAACTATAACTGAAATTTTGGCCATTTCAGAAAAAAAATCATACACCTTGTCTGAATATGCTAACTTTGCTAAATTTCTATTTGCCTAGGCTTCCCCTATTTCAAGCAAGTGCATTTGCATTTCTTGTTCCTGCCAGAGCGATACTTGCATTGGACAAATGGAAGTGTCCTAGTGAAGGTACTTGAACTAGATTTAAATAAATTACATGAGCAAAACCTATATTTGAATGCCATTTTATATATTTCAGTCTAATCAATTAATATAAATTTTAACACTACACAATGTATTTTGTATTTAACTTGTGTGCTTTGACAATGTTTGAACTGAAACAAATCAGAGAATCCCTACAGTGTGGAAGCAGGTCATTCATCCTATCGAGTCCACACCACTCCTCTGAAGAGCATCCCACCCCTAAGCTATCCCTGTAACTATGCATTTCCCATGGCTAATTTACCTAGCCTGCACATCCCTGGGCACTTTAGTATGGCTAACTCACCTAACCCTCACACCGTTAGATTGTGGGAGGAATCTACACAGATGTGGGGAGAGCGTGAAAGCTCCAGACAGGCAGTGGTCTGAAGCCAGAATCAAACCCGAGTCCCTGGCTTTATGAGGCAGCAGTGCTAACCACTGAGCCACCGTGCCACCCCAAATATTAAATGCATTTTCAAAGATGGTCAGAATTTCAACACAATCAGTCAATATGCTACTTTCATAATAGAAATAATTCTTATCTTTTTTTTTAGGGGTGTTTTTAACTTGATAGCACAAATCTCATTTCTAGGCTCCTGTCTATTTCTCCTTGACTGAATATTTAATCATTTTGTACCATTGTTACATCTATTATTACATCCCTCTCTGAATGAGGAACATATGAATACAGTGGCCTCATTGATTTGTCACTGGCCAACTTCTATGTTGCTCTCAAAACTTGTTATTGTAATGCATCTAAATAATCCATTAAGTGAAATTGATATGAATTTGTTGTAGCACCGTTTAGCTAGAGAAACTAAATTTCTAAAAGGTTTGACAAGAAGTCTTTAATATATGACTTGATTTGCTATATTATTGCTATACATTTCATTTCAAAGGGTTTAAGTCTTGGTTTTAAATTGGGTGGATGCAAATCTTGGTATCAATAAATTTAGAAAATGTTATTTTTGGTGAGGTAGTTTTTGAAATATGCCCAGCATGTAATTGAAACTGGGCAAAAAGGGCAGTTTCTGCCAAGTAAAACCTTATTCAAATTATAGCTTTTTGCCTAACATGAAGTATTGATAGTTTGACTTGAAGTAAAGTTCATGTCTTGATGAGTGACTTTACTTTAAATGTCTATGCAATTTCTTTTCTTGCCCCACTCCCTCCCTAGAAATGACATATTTGTATGCCATTCACAATTACTAGACGTGCTGATTTTGTGGTCAGATACGTATTGGCTATTGAGAAAAATTAGTATCTATTTTCGAACATTTTGAACTTGCAATCTTCTCTTTTATGACTACTCATCCTTGTCTCCATAACGTTTCACACCATATCACTGCTACAAGTCTGATCAAATCCCCTCATTGGGATTTTTGCATCTGAATAATATGTTATATTTGACAATTCAATGTAAGTTTTGAAATATGTTGGGGTCTTAAGGAAGATATCATATTGAGTAAATATGATTTAGTACCTAAGACTCTCAACTTTTCCAATTAATATAAGACATGGATAACTTCATATGATGTATCATGCAAGACAAGTATAAATATGAGATGCCATTAACCAGTGAAGTTAACATTCAATTAATACAAAATATATACAAAGAAATGAAAATGAAGTGCTGGAGGAACTAAGCAGATATCCAGCAACAGTATGAATAGAGTAAGACATGAATGTTTTGAATCCAATATGACAACCTTCTGAAGACAAGTTGGACATTGGACTTAAAACTTCTGTTCTCTTCCTAGATGCTGCTAGATCAACTGAATTTAGCATTTTCAGTTTTTATATCTCATCTCCAGCATTCAAAGTATCTCACTTTTAGGATAAAAAATGAGCCTTGGCAATTTATTGTGTTCTAACTCGGAAAAAAAACTATCTAATTGCTCTCTGCCCTTGCACCATTGTCCTTTTTTTTGTTCTTAAATACATTTCAATTTATTTTTTAGAAGTTACAATATAACCTGCTTCCATCACACTTTTAGGCAGGATACTCTGGAATACATCACCTTCACACTCCATATAAAAGTCTTTGGATTCCGATATTTATAGAAGTGATTTCCAGATACGTAGCAATCAGTTTCTTCATTAAAGTTAAAGCTGTATTTTAAAAATGAGCCATTGACAAAAATAACTGATTTTCATAAGAGTTGCTGTCTCAGGTTTACACATTTATAGTCAGAGGTAATTTCGAACATTACTTAACAGTTACAATTCTATTTTTCTATAATAGTATAGAAAAAAGCCATTCAGCCTAATGTAATTGTCGAGTGGCAATACCCTTCCTTTTCCATGTCTCTGCACACCATGTTTATCCAAATAATCTATATTTGAATGCCATTTTATATATTTCAGTCTAATCAATTAGCTATCTTGAAAGCCTCAATTGAACCTGGCCCACTACATTTCCAAGCAGTGCATTCCATTAAATTAAAATTCCATTCAATTAATTACTAATCCATATTGACATTTAACTTTTTTGTATATTGTTTTACTTTTACAGAGGAGATTTATGGAAACTGGACCTTGCCTTTCAACACTACCCATATATGGTATCCACGGATCAGAGAAGTAAAGCACCAGAAGTGTAACTTTTTAAAAAATAATTTTAGAACATGCATTGATAGGATATAGTCTCAGTTTTCCCTTATAGTCCAACCTTTGTTCAGATCCACGTCTGCTTTTGTTACAAACCTTCTTTGGAATATAATTGAAGGTTGAAAACCTTACTTGACTTTCCCCATTGAAAGGACTTTACAGAAGGTGGCCGTTGTTAAATTTAAAGCGAAATGTCTAACTGCTGGAACCAGTGTAAACATTAAAGTACTGTTTACCCTTGAGTAATAGTGAATCTCATGTACGAGTCAACCTTCTACTTTTGGCCAACAAATCTGAGATTTTCCACATATATCATTTAAATTTCAGCCATTCAAAAGTAGGATCCATGTAATAGTCAACCCAATAAATTTAACCTTTAAAAATAGTCAAAAAATGTGACTATTACTCAAGTACATATGGTAATGAAATTCCATGCGTATATTCTGTTTAAGACGACTTTGCTCTACATTGATTTGATTGCACTAAAAATGCACATTCATATATAAAATCAATCTGTTGTATAAATATATGAAACTGGAGCAAAAGCAAATTATTCAGCCCTTCAACCTACCAGGGCAGATCTGTTTGCATTTTGAATTCCACATTCTTTTCTCCCTCAATAACGTTTGTTTCATTTATCTAACAAGAAAGATCATAACTATTTCTGCTGTAAAAAAGTCAATGACCTTGTTGCCACTGCCTCCTGAGGCTGCAAATTCAAAAGGCAGAACACTTTGAGAATGTTTCCTCACCTTTACACTAAAATGTGATGTAAAATTAGAAAACGGTGCCCCCTAGTTCTGGAATCACCCATTAGAGGAAACAACTTTTCAACATGCGTTTTGTCAAGACAATTCAGGGTCTCCATATACTTCAATCAAGTCACTTATGCTCCTAAAGTCCAATGTAAATAAGCTCAGCTTGTCCAAGCTATCCTCAAGACAACTCACTCTCCTCAATCTACTTAACCTCCTCTAAACTGCATTTACAATCTTCCTTTAAATAAAATCAAAACTGTACACAGTGTTTGAGACATGGTCTCACCAATGCCTTTCATACTTGAAGCACAGCATCCTTGCTTTTTATTTTCAATTCTCCTCATACAAAAAGGTAGCATCTATTAACCTTCTTGATTACATGCTATGAAAATAGATCCCTCTGCTCTGCATTATTCTCTGTTTACTCTACTATTTTTCATTCTTTTTGTCAAAGTAAACAACTACACATTTTCACATATTATACTCCATCTGCCAGATATTTGCTCAGTCACTCAACCTATAGATATCCAAACTGCAAAGTCCTTGTGTTTACTTCTACCATAAAGATGGATATATAAGTGTGCAAGTATATCCACCATGGCTTTGTTCCCCTCATCTGTGTTGTTGAGATAAATTGTAAAATGTTGAGGCCCAAATACAGACTACTGTAGGATTCTACTATTTGCATCCGTCCAATCAGATTTGGCTGTTTTATGTGATTGCCTGATTGTGTGTGTGTGTGTGTATGTGTGTGTGTGTGTGTGTAGGGTTTCCTACTAGCTGACTAATCTATCCATGTTAATATGGTGCCTCCTATGCATGTGCTTTTATTCGGCTCTGTCGTCTTTTCTGTGGTACCTTATCAACTACCTTTTGGAAATCCAAGTACAATATATCAACAGGCTCCCATCATCCACAGTTCATGCTACTCCTTTAAAACAAACCTAGTAATTTTGCTTAAAAATGATTTCCCATTGAAATCATGCTGACTCCTCCTGATTATCTTGAGTTTTACCATTCAAAGGCTCTGACTTCTTGAAGGATCAATTGTAACACCTTTCCCAAGGCTGATATTGGGGTAACTGGGCTATGGTTTCCCATTTGCTGCATCCTTCACGTTTTGAATGGACGGATTTAGTTGCAATTTTCCAGTCTGATGGAGCCATTCCTTAATCAGTGGATGTTTGGAAAATTAACACCAATGCATCAACTACCTTATTAGCAGTCACTCATAATCCTAGGATGAAGTCCATCCAGATGTTGAGATTTGTCAGCCTGTAGCTTCATCAGTTGTTTCTTTACTTACCGTAATTTCATTAATTTCCTCTCTTCATTCCACCTTATTATGACTATTACTTTCGTAGTCAGAGCTGTTTTATGTGTGGATTCCTTCAACCCAAAGTGATGTAGCATGGATGAGGTAAATCACCTTGCTGCTCTTACGAGAAGAGTTTTGTTAATTAAACAATGAGGTTTGTTGCAATACTGCAACTACTTACAGACTATGAGTGGACTTTCTTTTACACCCTCTATAGTAAAGACAAGTAAAATATTTATTCTTTTATCTTCCATTTATTTATTATTTATTAATAACTCTTCATTCTCGTTCTGATGACTAACTCATTATTTTCCTTTAAATACTCTTGCTATTCATTTAACACTCCTAACTAGTTTTCTTTCTCCTGATTAACCTTTTAGTCATCCTGTACTTTTTAAAATATTCTATCTAATTACCTGTTACTTAATTTTACACAGTCAAATATTTTTTCTTTAAGTCTGACGCTTTCTCCAATTTCCATAGTTAACCAGGATGATGAGTCCTCCCATCAGAATCTTGTGTATTCTGAAATATCTGCTTGGAAGTCTGCAATAGGGTTAGGGTTAGAGGCTACATCTGTATAGATCAATCCCAAAAATTACTACGCCAGTTCACTTCACCCACTTATGGCAAACTCAACTAAACTTACAGATTTGAACTGATCTTTATCCATTGTCTATGGATCAGCCTTGGAGTACATTGAACTGTTGGTTTCATTGGAGCTGATACGAAGATGTTAGGTCATTTTGCACTATTTCTTAAGATTGAAAAGGATTGAGATTTTTGAAGCATGGGTCTTCTCCAAACACTGCTTGTTTTACTTTTTAAATTCCAAATTGAACACAATGTTGCTTGCTGGCAGTACTTTGACTTGTATTACTGTGAACTGTTTTTGGCTACAATTATTAGTAATTGGTGTTGATCAATACCTTGAGTGCAATTACATAAAGCATCCTATGAAGGATAAATCCCAATGAGTCATAAGGAGAAAGTGAGGACTGCAGATGCTGGAGATCAGAGTAGAGAGTGTGATGGTGGATAAATACAACAGGTCAGGCAGCATCCGAGGAGCAGAAGAATCAACGTTTCAGGCAAGAACCCTTCATCAGGAATGAGGCTTGTGAGCTGAGGGGATGGAGAGATAAATAGGAGGAGGCTGGGTCTGGGGTGAAGGTAGCTGGGAGTACGATAAGTAGATGGAGATAGGAAATGTTGACAGGTCGAAGAGGAGGGTAGAGGGGATAGGTAGGAACGAAGATGGACAAGTAGGACAGGTCATGAGGTGATGCCGAGTTGGAAGGTTGGAACTTGGATAAGGTAGGGGGAGGGTAAATGAGGAAACTGGTGAATTCCACATTGAGGCCATATAGTTGGAGGTTCCCATGGATCATGCCGTGAGACACTGCTGAATGAGGGTCAGTGCCATGGCTTGTAGCAGAAACAATTTTAAATTAGCAATTGACACTGTCTAGTTTATCATCCATATCAAGGAGAATTGTGCATTGCATAGAAATGAGGTGAGATTAATTAATAATGAGGTGCAAATGTCTGGAAATTGAGTCCTTGTTACTTCCTAACAAAATTTTGATCTAGCTATTGTAATCTGAAGGGAAATTTCATTCTTTTCATGGTGTTAAATCTCAATTTTCCACTCTTGCTGCATTCTCCCAAATTCTCATTTTTACCCACACCACTCAAACTGGGAAAATTCCATTGACTGTAACACTAGTGGAAAAACTGTTTCATAAAAGTCAACCATTTCTGATAACTTAGTCTGTCAGTTACAATACACTGCAGTAAGATATTATGGTGTATTTAACAAAGTACACTTACATTGATGTTATAGCATCTTATTTGAGTATGAAGCTATAATTTGAGTATGAAGCTATAATTTTTGTGCCAACCATGTTATTTGATGTTGATCATATTTTTGACCATATTTTTCCTCCTCGATACAGATACAAGGTGCAATTATAATATCCAGTTTGGTTGAAGTGGTGATTGGCTTTGTGGGCCTTCCAGGAGCTCTCCTTAGTTACATTGGACCACTTACTGTCACCCCTACAGTCTCCCTGATTGGATTGTCTGTATTTCAAGCAGCTGGGGAAAGAGCTGGATCACACTGGGGTATTTCCATGTTGTAAGTGCAATATTTGATTCATTTAGCTACATAATCAACAATTGTCCTGACCAAAATAATTAGTTGCAATAATCTAGAGCATAATGCATCAGGTATTTTAACATGAGAAATAAAAACATTATATGCTGCAGTCTGTCTAGAAAAGGAACATGTAAATCCATATCTTGAACCTAGTGTAAGACTCTACCAATTAACACCTGATTGGCTAATACCATCCCCAGAGGTTATAATTATGGAAGTAGTACAAAATGCAATGTTATATCAGCACTGAAAGAGATGCTAAGCTAAAGTTTCACAAAACTACGGCTATAAACTGCTCATGACCACACCATGAATTCTCTGCATGGACTGCAGAGCAGGAAGTATGTTACTTTAACAAGTGCATGTGCAAAAGAACTGCAGAGGAATATAATTTTGCAGCAAACCTTTATTTGTTATCTTTCTTCAATGCCTGCTTTGCAACAAAAGGCGTTAATCATCAATCATTGTCTTCTTCCTCAAATAAACTCTGTTTTTTATGAATGACACGGTTTTCAATTCTGTTATATCACAGCGGTACCTATTCTGACATTGCGCCATATTCATGAAAGAATTGTGAAAGTAGGGCACAATGTATGTGGTGACAGTAACATATTCCTTTACCGTTGACTTCTCAGGCCAAGATTGTGGCACTGGACTGGTAATACAGAGCTAATAGGCTAATTCGCTGGGGACACTAGTTTAAATCCCACCATTGCGGCTGGTGAATTTAAATTCTATTAAGATAATAGATCTTGAATATAAATCTTGTTTCAGTACTGGTAAAGCATGAAATTATCATTAATTGTTGTAAATACTTATCTGGAAGACCACATGAGACTTCAATCCTACTTTCTCTTTAATAGCATATCAGGCAATGAATAAGTTAATGTTTACAAATAATATTAATATACTTACCATATTGGTAAAATGCTTCTTTTCTCCTTTTTTAGAACCATAGTTTTGATTGTAGTGTTTGCTCAGTACCTGCGCAATGTGAATTTTATAATGCCTGGCTTTAAACGTGGACATGGATGTACAACAGTGAAGATACAAATATTCAAAATGTTTCCGGTAAAAATTACTCTCAACTTTAAAGTAAATGGTCATAACTCTCTCACCTAACTCCAATTTTGCTTTCTATCATTGTGTTTGAAAACCAGTAGCAGGCATGACTGTATAGGGCTTTTATAGAGATCTTCACAAGTACAATTAGAAAACAAAATCAGGGTACAAAATGAAGCTACCAAAAGGAGAAATTGTAAGTGACACAATGATTGTTTAGTGGTAGGTTTCAATGAGTATCAGAAAGCAAGGTACACACACCGAGGTACACATGTTGGAAGTGCGTTTCAGAGATTGAAACCTAAGGAACTAAAGTGCAGTGATTAAAATGAGGGATGCACAAAAGACCTTGTATAAATAGTTCAGATATCTTGAAGGATTGGGGGACTGGACGATATTACTGAGATAGAGAGGGACAAAGTCATAGAAAGGTTTGAAAGTCAGGATATGCATTTTTAAGATCAAGAGCCTATCAGTCACTGAATGCAGGCATGAAATAGAATGGGACTGGATGTATTCTGAGTTAAGATACAGACAGCAGAGTTTTGATGACCTCAAAGCTTGCATAGAATGTAAGAGACCAACTCAGAGTGAATTGAAGTAGCCAGAGACTGATGAGGTTTTCAGCAATAGATGGAGGGAGACGGGCTGAGTAGTACAACATTGCAGACGCGGAAATTGATGGTCTTGGTGAATGGCATGAATAAGACGTCAGAAACTTGTCTCCAGGTTGAATGTGACACCAAGGTTGTGAACAGTTTGGCTTAATATCAGACCATTGCCAAAGAGAGGTATAGAATTGAATTCAGTAGGTGACAAAACCTGTCTTCAGTGTTTCTAATATTTAATTGTACAAAGGTTTTCTCATCCATTACTAGATATCAAATATATAAGTAGTCTGATAATTTACCAAATTGTGGAGGTGTTAAGAATACTGTTGAGGTGGACTTGGATGTGAGCTGAACTAGCAGTTAGGAAGAAAATCTATAATGAATCATTATGAAGTCTTTTTCAGTTTAGGAATATACAAATTAGAGCTTGTCACAAGCTGATCATCAGAAAATAAAACTTAGATAATTGAAAGCTATTGGGAAATAGATTTAAAGGAACTACAAAATTACCCAAGTACAATTTTTAAAATTATTACCTTCTATTGAATATACTCAGAATCAACCTTAATAAAAATTGCCTGTAAAGTTTAAGGTTTTATATAACTAGATCTCAGATAGGCTTTCTAAAACTAACATGATTAATTACACTCGTGTTTACAGAGGCATTTGGACTGAAATGTGACCAGAGGCTGTTTATTGTCCCTCCATACAAAGTCTTAAGAGATGCATTAGTCACAATTTGCTCTACTTGCCATAGGAAAACTCAAATGTTGGATATTGGGCCTGTTCCTGTAGAATGTCATAAATAACTTGATGTTTTCCTGATTACATTCTTAATACCAGTATAGCTGTTCTTGGTGTTAATTTTACATGTATTTCATAGTATAGGAAGAAATATTGTCTTTGGTAATTTAAGCTCCAAGAGGCTGACGAGCTGTTTGTAAAACACTCACCAACATTTCCTTTTCAATTAACTTTGGACAGAAACGTGGTGAAGCATATGAGTGACTGTCAACTATTTTATCCAGTGGCTGTTATTAAAAGTTGTGCCGTATGTTTTTTTAATATCAATACAATCCCTAGCTAATGCAGAACACATGAGCATATCTCTGTCACTCCTAAAATCTGATTCCTCAAGGGCATAAATAAAAACTGAAAAAATTGCAGATGCTGCAAAGCAGAAACAAAAGCTGAACTTGCTGGGAAAGCTCAGCAGGTCCGGGAACATCTGTTGAGAGAAATCAGAGTTAACATCTCTGGTCCAGTGACCCTTCCTCAGAACCATTCTGGACCTGAAACATTAACTCAGATTTCCTTCCACAGATGCTGCCAGACCTGGTGAACTTTTCCAGCAATTTCTGTTTGTTTGTTTACTGAAGAGCATAATGTACTCAAATAATTTTGCAAACATTAACTTTTCAGTAGCTCATCCAAGTGTTCATATTCAAGCAGCAAATATCAGCATACCATTTTACAACACCACAGCAATTTTGTCTTTGCAAGTGCATACAAATGATGATTTAGCATTGACCATTAGTAGTCACCTTTTGGAACATTGCTTTGATTCTTCCCCACATCTCCTAAGCCTGTAAAGCAAGATTTTTCCTATATCTAACTTTATTGTTCCCATAGGGAATACTTAAAGTAAGGTTAGTGCACGAGAGCCCAAGGTGTCATGGTAAGAGTCTAGTAAAGAATATATTTTTCAAGGATATTTTCCAGTTTACCGTGAGTAACAAATTAGAACTCTATATTTATTGGTAACCATTATTCTTTGACTTGAGAACCATTGTTTTCACCATTTCATTCTGACATTGATCTGCCAATGGTGATTTGACGGGTTGCCTTTGTTCACCATTCAGTTTAGGATAATATATGTGTAAAAGACCAAAGTAAAAGACCAAATACAGCTTCACTGGCAGAATGTACTGCTACTAAGGCAGAATGATGAGCTCTAGGGTTCCCCAATGTATAAATGCTTTCATTGAAAACTGAAAATTAGCCTTAAAGGAGATGGATGATAATGGGGGCCAATAGTAAGAAAAAAAATCCACTTGTGGTTTTGGTCACGGTTATGGGCTTTTTCATGATTGTAACTCTTGTATTGTTGTATATGTGAGAGGTTGCACAAATTTCCCCTTCAGCCTGCTACTTGGAGGCTGTCTGTAAGTTACTGCCACTTTCCTGATTCAGCTAGTGGTCATTTCATTATTGCTTCTGTAAAAAACCTCTTAATTGGTCTAATTGACTGCCTCCTCCACAGTGACAGCCTGGCAGTTATGGTCATTATTTATTTTAGAAATCTTTAGAGGATATCTTCATCTTGAGGCACCCTCTCAATTTTCTATCTACACCAGCAGTGCCTTCCTGACTTGTAGAAGATCTGATGACTCAGAACATGATGGTTGGCAGCTGGATCCCAGAAAATATCAGGATCAGGGCCAAGAAATCATGCAGCCCTCATATAAGATGCCTCCATTTTGAATTTTCCATCACTACAAGAAAGGCCCAGAAGTTGAGCTCAGATTGTCCATTAATTCAGAACTGAGATATTGTGTAAATCAAGGCCTAACATAGAGATCTAAATAAGTTAAAACATTTCAAAAAAATAATTTGTAAAACTAACAGTGAACCCTATTATTTTTACACAAATTATGCACAAATTACCCGATAACTGAAAACAAAGTTCTTGAAGTTGTTGTCCAACATTAATAATTCAACCATCTCTCAAAGTGGGAAGTCAATGTCTGACACACTTTTCAGATGCATCAGGGTCCTGTGCTTGCAGGATGGATATGAATAAAATTAACTACAAAAAATAAAACAACTTAATTTCTGTTTAAGTATCCTTCTTAATAGTGTCTGCAGGGTTTTAAATTAATGACTGAGTAAACAAACTTTTCTGTCGCAACTGTGGAGTCTCACTCCTTCAGCTGTTCATAGTGATTGAGATTTTAAAAATGTACCTTTTTTATTTCTTTATTTTCCCTTCATCCATTTTTTTTCTTTTTCCTCTGTTCTTTCAAAACAATCACAAAAAAAAACAGTGAATACAAAATTCCTAGTTCAGACATTCTGTTCATTTAACAATGTTTCAATTTGGTTAAGGGGATGCAAAGTTGCTGTCCCTTATTATCCAGGTCTCTAATCTTCCTTGAAGGTGCTGTGCTTGTTCAATTCTTTTCTTCCAATGCAAAATCTTGTAGAAAATTAAATGGCAAAAGGTCAAATTAATGGTGCTACTTGTTTGCCAGCTACAGTAAATTATGGCCTATTGGTACTAAATAAATACAAAGCAAATCAAATTTTACATTGTATCTTGAACCAAGTAAATCTTCAGCTTGCGCGCAATCTATTTCCCAAAATCACTAATTAGTTTTTTTCAAGGTAAGAATTTTAATATAGTTGTGATTTCGGAGAATGTGACTCAAATACTTCAAATTTAAATATTGTTTTACAAACTTATCTTTATGCTGGATGTCAAAATCTGTAAGCAATAAGGAAAGTTGAGATTATTAAAAACAATTGCAAATTCTTCCAACACAAGACGTTGCAGAAAACAAAATAAATTATGATTTTAATGCAAAGTAATTGTGTTCAGAAGTTAATATAAGACCTGAGCAATTTGGAATATTCCATTCAACTCCTGTACAATGCATTGAGAAAGAGACTCGGAATCTAGCAATAATCGCGCCTTGATGTGTAATTTTTACTATTAATTTTGGGATTATAACTCCAGAATAAAAAAATTCACATGCTATAATTGTCTCTTTTCTTTTCTAGATTATAATGGCTATTATGGTTGTCTGGCTCATTTGCTATCTTTTAACACTCACTGACGTATTTCCAAAAAATCCTGAGCTGCATGGATTCAAAGCCCGAACAGATGCTAGAGGTGAAATAATGTCAACAGCACCCTGGTTTCGTATGCCATATCCATGTAAGTGTCAGAAAATAAGAATGTTTTATGTAAAATATGATGTGCAGTTTAAAATACGTATACGCATGGTCATGATTTGGAGATGCCAGTGTTGGACTGGGGTGTACAAAGTTAAAAATCACACAACACCAGGTTATAGTCCAATAGGTTTAATTGGAAGCACACTAGCTTTCGGAGCGACGCTCCTTCATCAGGTGGTAGTGGAGGGCTCAAAACTAACACACAGAATTTATAGCAAAAATTTACAGCGTGATGTAACTGAAATTATAAATTTGAAAAATTGATTGTCTGTTAAGCCTTTCACCTGTTAGAATTCAGTGATAGTTTCACTTCTTTCATGTGTAAATCACAAAACCTTTTTTTAAAAAGTTGCATTCTCGGGTTAGCTGTTAACAATGGTGATAGCTAGACAATATGTTGAAGGTGTTTGTCCCCTGTGTTCTCTGTCTATGCCATGATGTTTAGATTGATTCTCATCTAAAAAGTGAGATAACAGAGTTTTACATGAATTCATGCAGTTTTTGAGCTCAGAGTTCTACATGAATGCATGCAGTTTTTGAGCAAAGTACAATGTAACGCTGAAAGTACAAATTCACCCCACAAAATATATGTGTGCATGTGGGTCTTTGTCTGTCTGTGTGTGTGTGTCTGTCTTGGTTGGGGGTTGTGAGTGTGACAAAGTGTATGTGTGTGTGTAGTGAGTGCAGAGCATCTTAAGTCTGTGAGGGGGTGCATGTGTGAGTGTGGGAGTGTGTGTGTCTGTAAGGATGGTGTGTGTGTCTGTGTGCACGTCTGTGTATATGTGTGTCTGTGTGTATAGGAGTGCCTGTGTGTGTGTGTGTGTAAGAGTGTGTGTGTGTGTGTAGGAGTATCTCCTCCAAGGAGAACCATCCTCCAAGGTGGACTTCGGGACAGGCAGCAGAGAAAAGTGGCCGAGCAGAGGTTGATAGCTAAGTTCGGTACCCATAGGGAGGGCCTCAACCGGGACCTTGGGTTCATGTCACATTACAGGTGACCACCATTGCACTCTACACACACACAGATACTCCTACACACACACTCTCACACACTCACAGACACTCCTATACACACATACACACGGATACACATATACACTGACGTGCACACAGACACCCACACACACCCTTACAGACACACACACTCCCACACTCACACATGCACCCCCTCACAGACTTAATATGCTCTGCACTCACTACACACACACATACACTTTCTCACACTCACAGCCCCCAGCCCAGACAGACAGACAGACATACACAGACAGACAAAGGCATATATTTTATGGGGCGAATTTGTACTTGCAGGGTTACATTGTACTTTGCTCAAAAACTGCATGAATTCATGTAGAACTCTGAGCTCAAAAACTGCATGAATTCATGTAAAATTCCGTTATATCCTAGGATTATGTGGGAAGCTAGAGAGGAAATTGCAGAACCATTGGCAATGATCTTTTCGTCTTCGCTGTCATGGGGGTGGTGCCAGGAGATTGGAGAGTGGCGAATGTTGTGCCCCTGTTCAAAAAAGGGAATATGGATAACCCCGCGAATTACAGGCCAGTTAGTCTTACTTCGGTGGTAGGCAAAGTAATGGAAAGGGTACTGAGGGATAGGATTTATGAGTATCTGGAAAGACACTGTTTGATTAGGGACAGCCAGCATGGATTTGTGAGGGGTAGGTCTTGCCTGACAAGTCTTATTGAATTCTTTGAGGAGGTGACCAAGCATGTGGATGAGGGTAGAGCACTGGATGTAGTGTACATGGATTTTAGTAAGGCATTTGATAAGGTACCCCATGCGGAAAGTCAGGAGGTATGGGATTGAGGGAAATTTGGCCAATTGGATAGAAAACTGGCGAACCGGTCGAAGTCAGAGAGTGGTGGCAGATGGTAAATATTCAGCCTGGAGCCCAGTTACAAGCAGAGTTCCGCAGGGATCAGTTCTGGGTCCCCTGCTGTTTGTAATTTTTATTAATGACTTAGATGAGGGAGTCGAAGGATGGGTCAGTAAATTTGCAGA
>NC_057723.1:42178806-42193392 GCF_004010195.1 Chiloscyllium plagiosum
TGAAACTGGAGTCGCAGGTAGATAGGATATTGAAGAAGGCGTTTGGTATGCTTTCCTTTATTGGTCAGAGGGATTGAATTCAAGAGTCGTGAAGTGGTGTTGCAACTGTACAGGACTTTGGTTGGGCCACATTTGGAGTACTGTGTGCATTTCTGGTCGCCTCACTTTAGGAAAGGTGTGGAAGCTTTGGAGAGGGTGCAGAGAAGATTTCCCAGGATGTTGCCTGGAATGGAGAATAGGTCGTACGAGGATAGGTTGAGAGTGCTAGGCCTTTTCTCATTGGAACGGCGAAGGATGAGGGGTGACTTGATAGAGGTTTATAAGATGATCAGAGGAATAGATAGAGTAGACAGTCAGAGACTTTTTCCCCGGGTACAACAGAGTGTTACAAGAGGACATAAATTTAAGGTGAAGGGTGGAAGGTATAGGGAGGATGTCAGGGGTATATTCTTTACCCAGAGAGTGGTAGGGGCATGGAATGCGCTGCCTGTGGGAGTGGCAGAGTCAGAATCATTGGTGACCTTTAAGCGGCAATTGGATAGGTATGGATAGGTGCTTAAGCTAGGACAAATGTTCGGCACAACATCGTGGGCTGAAGGGCCTATTCTGTGCTGTATTGTTCTATGCTCTATGTTCTATCTCACTTTTTAGATGAGAGTCAATCTAAACGTCATGGCATAGACAGAGAACACAGGGGGCCAACACCTTCAACATATTGTCTAGCTATCACCATTGTTAACAGCTAACCCGAGAATGCAACTTTTTAAAAAAAGGTTTTGTGGTTTACACATGAATGAAGTGAAACTATCACTGTATTCTAGCAGATGAAAGGCTCAACAGACAATCAATTTTTCAATGTATAATTTCAGTTACATCACTGTAAATTTTTGCTATGAATTCTGTGTGTTAGGATCGAGCCCTTCACTACCACCTGATGAAGGAGCGATGCTCTGAAAGCTCAGTGTGCTTCCAATTAAACTTCTTGGACTATAACCTGGTGTTGTGTGATTTTTAACTGTATGCATGGTAACTGTGATTAACGTTTTTAATGTAGGACCTCTTGTGGTAAAACTGGCTTATGTGATGGACCCATGCAAAAATTAATGTTTTTATGTCATATTTCCTTAAAGTCCACATTGAATATGATTTTTTTTAAAGCCCACTACATCTTCTAACAAGAAAGTTTAAATAATATTGCATGGGAAGCAAAATCCATTTGGTTTGTTCAATATTTTGAAACTGGTTATTATGTGCTTAAAGCAAAATGTGCAGTTATTAAAATTAAACTTCAGGAACTGGGCAACAAAGTTGTTTTTAAGAATACAGTATTTTTGTTCATGGCATGAATTCTCTATTTTTCCAAATTTTCTGCTGATAACTTTTTGATCTTTGCAGGTCAGTGGGGTTTACCAACAGTCACAGCAGCTGGAGTCCTGGGAATGTTCAGCGCAACACTCACTGGTATCATTGAATCCATTGGGGACTATTATGCATGTGCAAGGTTGGCGGGGGCTCCACCTCCACCGATCCATGCATTAAACAGGTAAACTTTATAATCCGTGAACAGATGCATTTGTACTCGTTTATTTCTCATAAGACTGAGTTGAATTTAAGTTGAATTATTAACCACGGAGTAAAGTATTGATCTGTTTCCTTCGTGGATGTGTCTTCGTCAACTAAAACTTTTTCAATGCGAGGAATTTAGCAGCTGGGATTTTCCAATGGAGCAAAGGGTGGCAACTGGGACAGGGGAATGGAGAATGTAATTTGACAGGAAGGACATTGGTTATTCTCTTGGCATTATCGCAGTGGGCTTGAATTCTTTGGGACACTGCTAACACTTTTAAGAATGAGCAGTTGAATGTTACATAGGCTTGTCAATTCGGTAATGTGACAGGTCCCTCCAGACTTAATGATGAGCTCATGGGAATCGGGGGCTATTCAGGCCTCAGCAACTTTGCAATGGAAGCAATGGGATGACAGCTGTTGTATTACCTCACTTGGCAGCCCTGTGATGCAGGTTATTTCCTTGAATCAAGTCATAGAGTCATACAGCATAGAAACAGGCCATTTGGCTCACCATTTCTGTGCTGACCAACAAACACCAAACTCTAGTAATCCCATTTAACTGTACCTGGCCCAAAGCCTACTCTGCCCTGGCTTTTTAACTACTCATTCAGATATTCTTAAAAGTTTCAAGAGTTCCTTCCTCCACCTCCGTCTTTCAGGCAATGCGTTCCATAGTTCTACCACCTTCTGGGTGAAAAAGAAATTCTTCAGATTTTAGTCAGTTTAAGGTGAGGAATAAGTGGTTTCACTTATTACTTAAACTGAAGGCCTCTGGTCTTAGACATGTCTGTCCTGGGTAAAAAAATTCTCAAAATCTAGCCTATGTCTATGCTTAACATAACTTTGTGAATCTCAATCAGATCCCCCCTCAAACTCCTCTGCTCCAAGGAAAACAAACCTGGTCTATTCAGTCTCACCTCATAAATGAAACTTTCTATCCCACTCTGGTGAATGTTCTCTGCACTCTCTGTCGTGCAGTCTCAACGTACATCCAAGTTGTTAACAAACAGCAAGTGACTGAACACTGATCCCTATGCTAGACCACTGGTCACAAGCTTTCAATCATGAAAATAACCTTCCACCATCATCTTTTGCCTCCTATTTGTAAGCTAATTTTGGATCCAGTTTACCAACTTGCCTTAGATTCCATGGGCTTTTACATTTTGGAACAGCCTTCCACATATGACCATGTCAAAGGCCTTACTAAAGTTCATGTAAACCTTATCAATCGCATTGCCCTCATCAATAGGAGTTGGGCAGCCATTGACTTTGGGTGTGTCGACATAGGGTATATTTTGAGAATCTTTTACCAATGGCAGCCATGTCTAAGACCAGAGGCCATAAGTTTAAGGTGAGGAATTAATTGTTTAAGAGTGAACCTGAAGAAAGTTTTTTTTTTAATCAGAAGTTTGTAGAAATATGGAATGCACTGGCTGAAAGAGGATGGTGGAGGAAGGTACTCTTAAAACTTTTAAGAAACTCATAGAATCATAAAATCCCTACAGTAAGGAAGCAGGTCACTCAGCCCATTAAGTCCACACTGACCTTCTGAACATCATTCCATCCAGACACCCCACTTGCTCCCTCACCATCTCTGGAACCCTGCATTTCCCAATGCATCTAAACTGCACATCTTTGGACCGTGGGAGGAGACTAGAGAAAACCCACTCAGACATAGGGAGAATGTGCAAACTCCACATCGACAGTCCTCTGAGGGTGGAATCAAACCCGGATCCCTGTGCTGTGAGGCAACAGTGCTAACCACTGAGTCACTGTGCTGCCCCTGATTATATATTATTATTCTGGTTGAGATCCACTGGAGAGAGGCTTGAAAGGTGGGTGAATTGGTTGCTGTTTCAGCATTGTTTGAAAGTTTGTTCCAGTCAAAACAACAGTATCTAAGAAATATCCTGCACATTCTGTAAGAAGGTCTTCTAATGAGGAGGACAACCAGCAGCAGGAACAAGAGTTGGGGATTCCTCCACTCAGATCTGGATAGCACCAATGCCTTGACCCCCTACAAGGGTAATCTTTTGAAAAGGAAGGTGCAGAAAACCATTTTGTGGGCCAAAAGCAGGTGCTAACTTGGAGCTGAAAGTAGACTCTATTAAGGGCATGTAAACAAAGATTGGTTACCTGCAGAGATCATGACAGTGGTTTTGTGCATGTCTGTACATGAGTTACTCATCATGATGATGGAAGAGATGAGCTCTGGATGTATTGGTGATCATCTGATGCCAATGTCTCTCAGGTCACAGTGGCCTAAGATTCCAGGGGCCCACAGGAGATGTGTATTGCGTCTCCAAATCTACCGCACATTACTGCATTAAGATATTGACAGATGCCCTTGGGAACATCAGTTAATATCTACATTTCTATACAGTTGTGGGCAGTTAGGCAAAGACAACCTGAAGCCTTCATCCTTTCAAGTCATTTAATTGCACAGTCTGAGACTTCACTCATGTGACCATCTAGACTTTCCACAGACCAGGAAAAGATTTCATTCCCCCTCTGCGCGACTGGTCTGTGACCTCTGCTGGTGGATCTTGCAGTTTTGTGCTCTTATCAGATAAACAGATACCATGTTTGCTATATATTTCTGCTACAGCCTTGCATTCCGCTCATATCATTAAAGATAGCCACTTGTTGAAGAGGGTTGAAACTTTATTGCTGGAACAGCACAGCAGGTCAGGCAGCATCCAGGGAACAGGAGATTCGACGTTTCTACAGCCTTGCATTCCGCTCATATCATTAAAGATAGCCACTTGTTGAAGAGGGAATCACTGAAGTGATGACTGCGGATATCAGTGAGGAACCTAAGGATAGAGGCAGGAGGAATGCTATACCATGCTACAACCAGGGTGATCATTGAGCAGACAATAAGTCTCCTCAAACTAACATTTTGGTGCCTGGATCAATTGGCTATGGTACATCAGCATGTCACTGTAAGGGTCTCCCTGAAAAGCAGTGGTCTGCTCTGCTCTAAACAACCTGATGCTGTAGAGACCATTGGCTCTTGCTGCTGAAACCAAGTGGTTTGTGAGGTATTCTCAGACAAGGAAGTAGCCAATCAAGAGCTGTACTATTCTGTTAGATATGATGGGTCACATGGATGCCATTAAGATATCAATGCAAGTGAGGCACTTAGCCTCACTCACTTTAACTGGTCTTTAGCATTGCAACTAATTGCCAAATCGATTCACCACTTAGCCAAACTAAAGCTGCTTACCTCTTCCGTAAATCCGTATCTGGTGCTTTTTTGCAATGTGGTAAAGATGAACATGCACTCTGATCAGCCCCAACAATGAAGACCATTGCTTAAATCAATCTAACACAAGCAAAGAATTATGAATTCTTCCATCATCTGTGAGGCCAAAATGCATCTGGTGTATTTCTTAAATTGTTTTCCTATGGGCTGCTCCTTGCTATTCCCTCTTTGCTGCCAGTTGTTTTGGAGGGAATTTATGGGCCTTTGATGCCCAGTGGCTTGGGAGCTCTTGGCACCTTCAGGAAACCTTTGGAATGCAGCAGGGCTCCTGTACAAATGCAGGACACTGTATCTCTCATTGCAATTACAGGTGGCATTGGTTTCACCAGTTAAAGAACTAAGCATTCACTGTCTGTACATTGACTACACAGCATGGAGCTGCCATAAGTAGAAAGTAGCCATTCTTCATTTCTTGCAAGGAACACTTGTGCCTTCCTGCTGACCTGAAAAGGATGAGGACCTAATGGAAACACAAGGTGTCCCATTCTCCTTTGGCCAGGTTTGAGATTCAGTTCCACTTTGGATCCTATTTGGATGTCTCTTCAGAACTCTACTTTGAGCTAGAGAATGCGAGATTCTGAAGGTTAGTTTATATCTAAAACAAGGATTGTTTTCTTTAATTTAGCAGTTATCGAGGCGCTCTCCACGACACTTTGTCTATACAGAGTGCTATTTTGGTTATGTGAAGAGTAAAGTGAGAATTTGGTGAGTTAGAGGGAGATTTCTAAGGAGTGAGGAGTGGTCCTTCTCTCTTCACTTTGTTCATCCTCCTGTAATTGGTTCTTACTTCCATATGGGGGGAGGGGGGGGCATGCTGATTAGTGAGTACTGTTAAGGTATTTGTGACTCTAATTATAATAAATAGCCCATAAAGTTATGGGATGGCATGTCAACTTGACCAAGTGGAGTATTCATACTGTGGTATGTGTGAAGTCACAGGTATGCGTTGTGTTCCCAATGAATGCATCGGCAAGAAGTGTCATTGGCTGTGCAGACTCCAGCTCTGGGTTCAGAACTTAACCAGCAACTGAAGTCATCATGTTTATGCATTTGCATGACAAAGGACTGTGGATTGAGTGATCACCAGGCAGTCTATGAAAATTGGACAGGTAATGCTGGAGTCCACTGAGTCTATATTGCTTGTTAATTGGTTTTCTGATTCTGGTGAGAGTGATGGTTTCGCAGGAGACTAGCCAGAAACAAATCAGTGGCGTAGAGGTTCCAGGGCAGTATGTTGCCTCCGCGATAGCAGGGTAAGGATATTAGGGTGGCGATAGGACAGTCTTGTGGGGGAGATTGCTCAGTCAGTGGTTACATTGGTACAAACAACGTGGGTAAGAATGGTGATAAGATCCTGAAAGCAGATTTCAGGGAGATAAATTAGATTAGATTACTTACAGTGTGGAAACAGGCTCTCGGCCCAACAAGTCCACACCGACCCTTCTAAGAGCAACCCACCCAGACCCCTATGTTTACCCCTTCACCTAAGGCTACTGGCAATTTAGCATGTCCAAATCACATAACCTGCACAATTTTGGACTGTGGGAGGAAACCAGAACACCCGGAGGAAACCCATGCAGACATAGGGAGAATGTGCAAATTCCACACAGACAGTTGCCTGAGGCGGGAATTGAAACCGAGTCTCTAGCGCTGTGAGGCAGCAGTGCTAACCACTGTGCCGCCTACTTAGATAAGTGAGAGATTGAAAGGCAGGACCTCTAAAGCAGTATGCTCAGTATTGCTTCCAGTTTCACATGTTAATTAGAATTAAAATGAAAGATTTCCATGTGGCTGGAAAGCTGATGTCGGAAGGTGGGTAACAGATTTCTGTGAAAGTGAGGACTGCAGATGCTGGAGATCAAAGTCGAGAGTGTGGTGCTGGAAAAGCACAGTCGGTCAGGCAGCATCTGAGGAGCAGGAGAATTGATGTTTTGTGCAAAAGCCCTTCATCAGGAATGAGGCTAGTGAGCCAAGGGGGTGGAGAGATAAAGGGCCCCCAGTCCCACCCCCCTCCCATTTATCTTTCCACCCCCCTGGCTTACAAGCCTCCTTCCTCATGAAGGGCTTTTGCCCAAAATGTCGATTCTCCTGCTCCTCGGATGCTGCCTGACCGGCTGTGCTTTTCCAGCACCACACTCCGAACAGTTTTCTATGGACTAGGATTGGTTATGTGGAGGGTGGGACTTGTACAAACTTGATGGGCAACAACTGAACAAGGCAGTGATAAAATTCCTTGTAGGGAGATTTGTGAGTGTTATTGGGGAGGGTTTAAAATAAATTGGCAGGAGATGAGAATCTGAAGGCAAATTCAGATCAGAAAATGGAAGGCAGAAATTTTAGAGAGTGACTGAATGAGCAAGGAAGCAGACAGTTAAAAACATGTAAAATATAAGAATTTGGCAGCATTAAAAGTTATATGTATAAATACAAAAAAATATAGCAAATAGAGCCGATGAGCTGAGGGCATATATAGAGACATAGCAGCATGAAATTATTGTTATAGTGGAAGCTTGGTTTAAAGTGGCACAAGAATAGCAGCTCAACATTCCTAGATATAGAGTTTTCAAGAAAGACGGAGAAGGGGATATGAAGACATAGCATATTCAAAACAACCTGTTTAAAGATGTTAGTGTCAAGCATGTGGTTCTGGAAAGACACAGCAGGTCAGGCAGCATTCAAGGAGCAGGAGGATCAATGTTTTAGGCATAAGCTGATTCCTGATGAAGGGCTTATGCCTGAAACGTCGATTCTTCTGCTCCTCGGATGCTGCCTGACCTGCTATGACTTTCCAGTACCACACTCTCGATTCTGATCTCCAACATCTGCAGTTCTCACTTTCTTCCTGATTAAAGACTTTATTATGCATTGCTGCAGCAGTTAGGACTTGAACCCTGGCCTTCTGGTTCAGAGGTAGGGACAGTACCACTGCACTGCAAGAACCTTTTGGGGTACAGCATTATTGGTTAAAAAATCAATTACAGCTGTGAGGAGAATGATGTACCGAATAAAGGACTGAATAAAGTCATATAAGTTGAGCTCAGAAACAGAAAAGGGGCAGCCACACTACCAAGCATGTCCCAGAGACCCCAAGTAGAGAGTGTTAGAGGAGTAAACATATTTAAATCATAGAATCCCAACAGCGTGGAAACAAGGCATTCAGTCCAACAAGTCTACAACTACCCTCTAAAAAGTATCTCACCCAGATCCATTCCCCTACCCTCTTACTCAACTGTTCCCCTGACTATTGCACCAAGCCCTCACATCCCTGAACACCATGGGCAATTTAACTTGGCCAATTTACCTAACCTGCACATCTTTTGGACTGTGGGAGGAAACTGGAGCTCCCAGAGGAAATCCACACAGTCACTAGGAGAATATGCAAAATCCACACAGACAGTTGCCTGAGGCTGGAATCAAACCTGGGTCCCTGGCACTGTGAAACAGCAGTGCTAACCACTGACCCTCCATGCCACCACTTATAATAGGTCTCTTCTCATTCCCCTAAACTCCAGTGAGTATTGACCTAAGTTTTTCATTCTCTTCTCATTAGACAAACCTTCATCTCTGAAATCAATCCAGTGAACCTTTTCTGAACCACATCCGTCTTCAAGTAAGGGGACCAAATTTGTACACAATACTCCAGGTGCAGTCACACTAATGCCAAGAGTGGTTGGAGCAACACTTCCCTAATTTAGTACTCTACTCTTTTAGCAATAAATGTCAAATTTCCATTTGTTTTCCTTATTACCTGCTGTACCTGCAGACCAGTTTTCTGTGATACATGCAGAAGAACACCCAGATCTCTCTGCACTGAAGCACTTTGAGGTTTCTCTCCATATAGATAATAAATTGCCTTTCTCGTCCTGCTGTACCATTCAATGAGATGACAACTGATATGATAATCAGTTGTCCCCCTGCCCAAGTTGACTCAGATTATGCCCTTTGGTCCTAGACTGTCCCACTTTCTGCATCTACCCTGTCAAGTCCCCTAAGAATTCTGGATGACACAATAAGGTAGCCCCTACTTTCTTCTAAATTCCAATGAATACAGGCCCACCCTATTGTCATTTATGCACTCATCAGGAATCAGCTTATGCCCGAAACACCCTTTTCAGGCAATGCATTCTATAGCTAAACAATTATGCACATAATTACTTTCCCTGAGCTTTAAATAAAATCTATCCCTTCTTTTACTGCCCTTTCTGTCACCGAAAACATTTTCTTCCCTTCCACATCAAAATTGATGAAATCCCTCCTTAAACTTACTGCAAAAAGAAAATCCCAGCCTTTCCAGTTTCTCTGCACAACCAAACTCCCTCATGCATGATTTAGTTCTAGTTGGTCATCCCCTAGCCTTAATAATGCCAAGGATCCTGTAGCCTTAACATCCTTCTTTATTTGCCTTGCCGTCTTTAATGGTTTGTTTCTCTGCATCCCCTTTAAATTTTTACCATTTACTTTATTGTGCCCCTCTCAGTCTTTCTACCAAAATGCTTAATTTCACACTTTTCTGCATTAAGTATTATTAAGCTGTTCTAGTGGCCCATGTCCTCCTGAAGTAACTTACTATCCTCACATTTCACTACATTTCTAAGGTTCATGTCATCTGCAAACTTTGAAATAATCCCTTGCAAACCATGTCCAGATCATGAATACAAATCCAAAAAATGCAGCAGTTCTACTGTTGAATACCCGTGGAAAAGACAATGAAACGTGAATTTATAAATCCCCTTTCACAACTTCAAAGTGTCTTACAATGAAATCAAATGGCCTAATCCTGCTGTCAAGTCCTATGCTCATATGTAGACATGACAGAGCTTTATCAGTAGAATCATGCCAGCCAATTTGTATTTCACAAACTTTCTCTTTATCAAAGAGAACAATCAAGTGAGTCAGATAATAATGTCTCATAAATCCAGTGCTCACTTTCATTTCTTCAAATGAAGCTACACATTAAACACAACTTGTTTTGAACATAGAAACTTTTATTCATTTCAGATTTTAGTATTTAAAAATATACTTACTTCAGCAAACAAACCAAACTTTCCTATAAATGGGATAGTGCCCAGAAAAACTCGAATAAGAAAATCAAGAAGTGGGTCATCATATCCCCACCTTATCTCCTTCATCGATTTCTTAATAAATAGAGTTTCATTTCAAACCATAAGGCAAATCTTCAACAATTAAAGCTGGACCCAGAGCAATGCAGGCAGATTTACAAGTGCAAAACAATAGATTTCAACTAACCAATTAGAAATTGGATATCAACAAGCAATGAGACAGCCACGCAGATACAATATTTTTGAACATTTTTACAAAACATTTTCAACCAGTCCAATGAAAAAGGGTACAACTCTTGATTTAGTCTGAGAAAGTAAAGCTTGCCAGGTATATGAAGTAGTAACCATTTTAGATGTACTGATCATAACAGTTGAATTTGATTAGATTCCCTACAGTGTGGACACAGGCCCTTCAGCCCAACCTGTCCACACCGACCTTCTGAAGAGTAACCCATTTCCCTCTGACTAATGCAGCTAACACTATGGGCAATTTAACATGGCCAATTCACCTAACCTGCACATCTTTGAACTGTGGGAGGAAATTGAAGCACCTGGAGGAAACCCACGCAGACACAGGGAGAGTGTGCAAACTCCACACAGTCAGTCACCTCAAGGCTGGAATCGAACCTGGGATCCTGGTACTGTGAGGCAGCAGTTCTAACCACTGAGCCACCATGATTTAGCATTATTACAGAGAGGGAAGGTAAAATGGAACATGAGTAAAGGTTCTAAATTGAGGAAAGGCAAATTTTACAAAGCTGAGTGATGATCTGGCAAGAATTGTCTAAATGTATCTATTTGAAGGTAAGTCAGTTATAACTCAATAGCAGGCTTTCAAAATGGATTCATCAGGCGCAGTGTAGACATGATCCCACAAAGAAATGGTGCAAAGCTTAGGCTAGATAGTTATAGTCTGAGTCTGATCTCTGTGGTGGACAGGAAGAAAGTGAGGATTGCAGATGCTGGAGATCAGAGTCAAAGAGTGTGGTGCTGGAAAAGCACAACAGGTCAGGCAACATCCGTGGAGCAGAAAAGTCAATGTTTCGAGCATAAGCTCTTCATCGGAAAGAATTCCATCTGTGGTGGACAGAATTTGGAATAAATAATGATAGAATTAACTCTTATTTGGGCATGCATTAGCTAACATGGTTTTGTCAAGGGACAGTAGTGTCTTATTTTCTCAAAAAAAATTTCATAGCCAGGAGTTCAATCAGAGTAGTGTTGTGGATATTGTCTGCATGGATTTTAGTGAGGCATTTGACAAGGTTCCACATAGCAGAATAGTTAGAAAAAATATTGCTTCTGGGACATAGGCAAATGTGATGAGCTGAATCCAAAATTGGCTCAGTGAGTGGAAACAATAGGTAATGGTCAATGGCAAGTTGTTTCCAGTCCTATTCCTCAGGAATATCATGTGTACCCCTTACTGTTTATGATATGTTCATGATTTAGGCCTCTATGTAAGAAATATTGGTGGTAAATTTGTGGATGCAACAAAAATTGTCCATGTATTTCATAATGAAGGGATGGCTATTGACTGCAGTTGACATTAATGGTTACTTGGGCAGGAAAGTGGCAAATGGAATTTGTCTGGAAAATGCAACATTATGTATTCAGCGAGTGCAAACAAAGCACGAGGATATATAATAAACAGGCAAGTATTGAGAGGGATAGACAAAGTGAGAGACCTTGGAATGCGTGACCATAGGTCCCTGAAGGTAACAGAGCAGTTAGATAAGGTGGTAAAGACAGCATGTGAGTTGCTTTCTTTCATTAGACAGGATTTGAATACAAAAGTAGGGATATAATGCTGGAACTATATAAGACACTGGTTAGGCAACAGTTTGAGCTTTGTATACAGTTATCATTACCACATTACACAAAGGTCTTCATTGTTCTTGAGAGTATGGAGGAGATATACAAGAATAGAAATTGCTGGAGAAGCACAACAGGTCTGGCAGGATCTGTGGAAAGAAAGCAGAGTTAATGTGTATTGGGGTGGTTGCTTTCATACACACAAACGAAGTTGCATCAAGACACTATTCAAAAGGGCCATAACACACTGCAGCACACCAGAACTGCAAAAAGAGGAAGAGGAACACCTATACAAGGTATTCGCAAAAAACGGATATCCTCGCAATTTCATCAACAGATGCCTAAGGGAGAGACAACAGAACGAGGACATGCCGCAACCCAAAGGACTAGCCACACTACCATACATAAAGAACATCTCTGAAATGACAGCCAGACTACTGCGACAACTAGGACTTATAACAGCACACAAAACAACAGCCACTCTCAGACAACAACTCACCAAAACAAAGGACCCGATACCCAGCATGAGCAAAACTAACATAGTGTACAAAATCCCATGCAAGGACTGCACAAAACACTATATAGAACAAGCAGGAAGTTAGCTAACGATCCGCATCCACGAAGCGGACAGCTGAAACTGACAACCGGAAGCGGCAGGGACAGGCCACTATAAATGCCGGAGGAAACACCACAGAAGCACTTCACAGGAGGCTCCCAAACACTGAGGATGTCACCTAGACAGGGGACGAAACGTTTGCAACAAAAACTTCCAGCTCGGCGAACAGAACCACAGCAGTGAGAAAATGGGTTGGCAGTACTGAATGCAATCCATATCACGTGATAATAGGCCTGGGAGTACATGGGAATACATGACTGTGCTAAAAACCACCCCATGTCATAACAGGAGTTGGTGTGGGGTGGGTAAAAAAAACATGAAAGGTTGGAATCAGGCTCCAAAGTTATTGAACTCAATTAGAGTTCTCGAGGCTGTAGGGTCTCTCAGCGGAAATTGAAATGCTGTTCTTCGAGTTTGCGCTGAAGCTCGTTGTAACATTGCAACAGGTCTGTGATAGAAATGTTAGCCAGGGAATACATTAAAGTGCTGGCCACTAGAAGATCAGGTGCATTTTTGCAGACAGAGTGTTGGTGCTTCGCAAAGCAATCACCCAGCCTCTGTTTCAACACTCCAAAGTAGAGGACTCTACATTATGAACTGCGAAAAACATAGGAAAGTGGGACTAGTTTAACTTGGGAAACTTGGTTGGCATGGAAGAGTTGTACCAAGGATCTGTTTCCCTGCTATATGATGATATGAATGCAGTAGACTAGATTGAGTGAAGTACAGGTGTATTGCTGATATTTATATGTTTTCTGTCTCCTTCTCTCAGTCTCTCTGTGTTATCTAATTGATATGTATCAAATAATAAGGGCTTTGGATAGAGTGAAGAGGGAAGACCTATTTTCCCCTTTTAGAGGTCAATTGCCAAGGAGAACCAATTTTAGGGTGATTGGTAGAGGAAGATTAGCAGGGATAACAGGAATAGCATTTTCACTCACAGGGTAGTGGATGTCTTAAATTCAATGCCACTTAACGGTTGGAGTGGCAAATCTCAACTCCTATTTAAAAGGAACTTGAATCTGCATCCAAAGTAGTGTAACTTGTGAGGCTATGATAATGCATTGGAGATTGGGATTAGAATGGACTGTTACTGTTGTAGACTACTGATTTTCTGTCTTTCTCTCTCTGTCTCTTCTTGGAGTCTGGCACTTGACTGTTGATGTCACTAGTAAATCATACGGGCTGAATTGGGACGTTTCAAGGAGGATTTCTCTCTGCAAGCTCCAGTGTGTTTACTCACATAATCTTAAAGTTGTCACCACATGAGAGATGCACCACACCCCCATGTCACCGTTCTCACAATATTGTGCGCTCGACAGCAATGGATGTACTTCTGGTGCTGGGACCTTTTGATTTTGCTGGTGATATATTTAAACTTGAACTATACACCATTTGAAATGCTGCAAGCCAATATTCATAGTCCCAATATGTGAGGATCTCCAGTGATATAACTGATTGAGGTAAATTAGCACCCCACTGATGGTGGGAATGGCTATTCTCTTTCCTCCAGACTTACAGAAGAGCCCACAGTACCAGACCGTAACCCTAGGGCCATGCTATTTCCATAGTCCAGATGAAAGTCCAGCAACATAAGAAGTAGATAAATGACAGTCGGCACTCCTCCACAAAAGTGAATGTCACAACATCTTTCTGCCCATTTATACTGTTTCTAACTTTGCTATTACATCCACATCCACCAAAGTGTGTGGTTTATCACTCTCCCCCTGTATGCATCTTCCCTCAATGGCTCTCAACTTCCAGACACCTGCCTTCCCAATCTCTGTGATATGTTTTCACTTGGAAAACATCAACACCTCTCCTGCACCTATATTGACAGCTGTGTTAGCCATTTCATCTCATTCAATCTCTCCTTTTGTCTCATTGCAAGAGAAAATATATTTACAATTTTGCAGAAAGGGCAAAAACTGGTGATGACATGGTCCACATTTTTCTGGTCACTCCAAATGAGTAGAGTACTTGAATCAGCAGGAAATGATTGAGATCTCGATATCCTGTCAATGAAATATGACTCATTATGATATTTGGTGCTGCTTTCAAGTGTAGTCAATTTGCGCAACTCATTCCTTTTCATCTCTGCAGGCACCAGCAGCATTTAAGTGCCATCTTCCCAGAAGAAAGCTATGCCTCTGGCTACAACATCAGAGAGTGTATTGGAAATGCTATCCCTTGCACCCTTCACCAGCTCAGATGCTGACACCTTACTAGATTAGAGTCAGAAACCCATTCTGGTGAAC
>NC_057723.1:42193892-42244892 GCF_004010195.1 Chiloscyllium plagiosum
GGTACCTGGGACTTCGATGCTGTGGCCATTTCGGAGACATGGTTAGAGCAGGGATAGGAATGGTTGTTGCAGGTTCCAGGATTTAGATGCTTTAGCAAGAACAGAGAAGATGGTAAAAGAGGGGGAGGTGTGGAATTGTTGGTCAAGGACAGTATTACAGCTGCAGAAAGGATGTTTGGGGATCGTCAACTGAGGTAGTATGGGCTGAAGTTAGAAACAGGAAAGGAGAGGTCACCCTGTTGGGAGTTTTCTATAGGCCTCCGAATAGTTCCAGAGATGTAGAGGAAAGGATAGCAAAGATGATTTTCGATAGGAGTGAGAGAGACAGGGTAATTGTCATAGCGGACTTCAACTTTCCAAATATTGACTGGGAACACTATAGTACGAGTACTATAGATGGGTCAGTTTTTGTCCAGTGTGTGCAGGAGGGCTTCCTGACACAGTATGTGGACAGGCCAACAAGGGGCGAAGCCACATTAGATTTGGTACTGGGTAATGGGCCCAGCCAGGTGTTAGACTTGGAAGTAGGTGAGCACTTTGGTGATAGCGATCACAATTCTGTTATGTTTACTTTAGTGATAGAAAGGGATAAGTGCATACCACTGGGCAAGAGTTACAGCTGGGGGAAAGGCAATTACGATGCGATTAGGCAAGATTTAGGAAGCATAGGATGGGGAAGGAAACTACAGGGGATGGGCACATTAGAAATGTGGAGCTTATTCAAGGAAAAGCTACTGGGTCCTAGATAAATATGTACCTGTCAGGCAGGAAGGAAGTTGTAGAGTGCAGGAGCCATGGTTTATGAAGGAAGTGGAATCTCTGGTCAAGAGGAAGAAGAAGGCTTATGTTAGGTTGAGATGTGAAGGCTCAGTTCGGGTGCTTGAGGGTTGCAAGGTAGCCAGGAAAGACCTAAAGAAAGAACTCAGAAGAGCCAGGAGGAGACATGAGAAGTTGTTGGCGGATAGGATCAGGGTAAACCCTAAGGCTTTCTATAGGTATTTAAAGAATAAAAGAATGACAAGAGTAAGATTAGGGCCAATCAAGGATAGTAGTGGGAAGTTGAGTGTGGAGTCAGAGGAGATAGCGGAAGTAGTAAATGAATATTTTTCAATAGTATTCGCTCTAGAAAATGACAATGTTGTTGAGGAGAATACTGAGATACAGGCTACTAGACTAGGTGTGATTGAGGTTCACAAGGAAGCGGTATTAGAAATCCTGCAGTGTGAAAATAGATAAGTCCCCTGGGCCGGATGGGATTTATCCTAGGATCCTCTGGGAAGCCAAGGAGGAGATTGCCGAGCCTTTGGCAATGATCTTTAAATCGTCATTGTCTACAGGAATAGTGCCAGAAGACTGGAGGATAGCAAATGTTGTTCCCCTGTTCAAGAAGAGGAGTAGAGACAACCCTGGTAATTATAGACCAGTGAGCCTTACTTCAGTTGTTGGTAAAGTGTTGGAAAAGGTTATAAGAGATAGGATTTATAATCATCTGGAAAAGAATAATTTGATTAGGGATAGTCAGCACGGTTTTGTGAAGGGTAGGTCGTGCCTCACAAACCTTATTGAGTTCTTTGAAAGGTGACCAAACAGGTAGATGAGAGTAAACCGGTTGATGTGGTGTATATGGATTTCATCAAGGCGTTCGGTAAGGTATGCTTCCCTTTATTGGTTAGAGTATAGTGTACAGTAGGCTATTGTACAAAATGCGGAGGAATGGGATTGTGGGAGATATAGCAGTTTGGATCAGTAATTGGCTTGCTGAAAGAAGACAGAGGGTGGTGATTGATGGGAAATGTTCGTCCAGTTACTAGTGGTGTACCGCAAGGATCGGTGTTAGGTCCACTGCTGTTCATCATTTTTATAAATGACCTGGATGAGGGCGTAGAAGGGTGGGTTAGTAAATTTGCAGATGACACTAAGGTTGATGGAGTTGCGGATAGTGACGCAGGATGTTGTAGGTTACAGAGAGACATAGATAAGCTGCAGAGCTGGGCTGAGAGGTGACAAATGGAGTTTTAAGTGTGAGGTGATTCACTTTTGTCAGAGTAACTGGAATGCAAAGTACTGGGCTAATGGTAAGATTCTTGGTAGTGTAGGTGAGCAGAGAGATCTCGGTGTCCAGGTACACAGATCCTTGCAAGTTGCCACCCAGGTTGACAGGGTTGTTAAGAATGCATACAGTGTTTTAGCTTTTATTAATAGAGGGATCGAGTTCCGGAACTGTGGGGTAATGCTGCAGCTGTACAAGACCCTAGTGCAGCTGCACTTGGAGTATTGTGTACAGTTCTGGTCACCGCATTATAAGAAGGATGTGGAAGCTTTGGAAAGGGTGCAGAGGAGATTGGATGTTGCCTGGTATGGAGGGAAGGTCTTACGAGGAAAGGCTGAGGGACTTGAGGCTGTTTTCGTTAGAGAGAAGAAGAGGTGACTTAATAGAGACATATAAGATAATCAGAGGGTTAGATAGGGTGGACAGGGAGAGCCTTTTTCCAAGAATGGTGACGGCGAGCACGAGCGGGCATAGCTTTAAATTGAGGGGTGATAGACATAGGACAGATGTAGTAAGGGTATGGAATGCTTTGCCCGCAACAGTAGTAGATTCACCAACTTTAAGTACATTTAAGTCATCATTGGACAAGCATATGGACGTACATGGAACAGTGTAGGTTAGATGGGAGTCAGATTGGTATGACAGGTTAGTGCAACATCGAAGGCCGAAGGGTCTGTACTGCGCTGTAATGTTCTATGTTCTATTTCTGAGTGGCAATCCTTTTAGAGTATCCTTTTTGAGAAGATCAGGAATCTGAGATCTTAAGGATATAGGGATCATGGCAGCTCCCAAGCAACCTAGCACAGATTTCGAAGATACGATTGTGATGATCACAGATGAGTTTGACATTATCTGAATTGAATCTTTTTGTGTTGATGAAGTCAGCTGCATTATGATATCGAACTTTCAATGCTATGTGTGTAGGTCTGCAGCATCCTGCACTTGAATGTCCTAATAGAGAAAAAGTTCTTTATGGGGCATCCTCATTCAACAACAGCATTGTGCCTCACTCATCTGAAAGACAGTGGCCTCCTGCACTTTCTTCACATACTTAGGGGGCAGATAGAGTTTAATTCAGATAAATGCGAGGTGCTGCATTTTGGGAAAGCAAATCTTAGCAGGACTTATACACTTAATGGTCCTAGGGAGTGTTGCTGAACAAAGAAACCTTGGAGTGAAGATTCATAGCTCCTTGAAAGTGGAGTCACAGGTAGATAGGATAGTGAAGACAGCATTTGGTATGCTTCCCTTTATTGGTTAGAGTATAGAGTACAGGAGTTGGGAGGTCATGTTACAGCTGTACAGGACATTGGTTGGGCCACTGTTGGAATATTGCATGCGATTCTGGTTTCCTTCCTATTGGAATGATGTTGTGAAACTTGAAAGGGTTCAGAAAAGATTTACAAGGATGTTGCCAGGATGGGAGGATTTGAGCTACAGGGAGAGGCTGAACAGGCTGGGGCAGTTTTCTCTGGAGTGTCGGAAACTGAGGGGTGACCTTATAGAGGTTTATAAAATCATGAGGGGCATGGATACGGTAAATAGACAAGGGTCAAGATTAGAGTGGTGCTGGAAAAGCACAGCAGGTCAGTCAGCATCCGAGGAGCAGGAAAATCGACGTTTCGGGCAAAAGCCCTTCATCCTGCTATGTTTTTTCAGCACCACTCTAATCTTGATCTGATCTCCAGCATCTGCAGTCCTCAATTTCGCCTAAATAGACAAGGTCTTTTCCCTGGGGTGGGGAAGTCCAGAACTAGTGGGCATAGGTTTAGGGTGAGAGAGGAAAGATATAAAAGAGACCTGAAGGGCAACTTTTTCATGCAGAGGGTGGTACGTGTATGGAATGAGTTGCCAGAGAAATTGGTGGAGGCTAGTACAAATGTAACATTTAAAAGGCATCTGGATGGGTATATGAATAGGAAGGGTTTGGAGGGATATAGGCCGGGTGCTGGCAGTTGGGGCTAGATAAGTTGGGATATCTGGTCAGCATGGACATGTTGGACCGAAGGGTGTTTCCGTGCTATTCATCTCTCTTACTCTTTGACTCTATGACCACCTTATATAATTTCTTCATTTTTGAGGCTGTTTGGCACCTGTTGTAGATTGCTCCTGGTCCTGGACTTGGGTTTCTCCTCAACGTTTCCTGGCTGTTCATACTGCTGTGGTCACAGTAATAAAACAGCTACTATGCCTGGAATCTTAAATAGTGGTTCTGATGACCTGATGAGGGAAATTTGGGAAGCAAAACAAAACCTTTGTAATGTGCACACCAATGACAGTTTACTATAGTTCTTGATACACTGTATGGGCATAGAGGCCTCTGACAAGAATGGTAATGGGATGCTTCCATATGGATCTTTTTAGCACAGAAACCCTTATTTTGATGTATGCCACACTAACCTTTACACACGCATACACTAGGAGATTACACTTGCAGAATTTGACAATGACATCTTCTTAACACATTTTGACCTCTCTTAACTAAGGCAGCATTCCATTTAATAGCCTGCTGTGAAATACTTACAGATTAATGTGTTTGGAAAGCAGCTCTGGGACCTTGTGCAGTCTAAAAGACCTTGCCACGTGTTTATGAATTATGGATTGTAGATTGCCAATGATTATTTTTGCTTTGTAGAGATCACTAAATTTAATCTGTAATGATCAATATCATGTAGGAGAAAGTGAGGATGCAGATGCTGGAGATCAGAGCTGAAAATGTATTGCTGGAAAAGCGCAGCAGGTCAGGCAGCATCCAAGGAGCAGGAGAATCGACGTTTCGGGCATGATCCCTTCTTCAGGAATGAGGAAAGTGTACCAAGCTTGACACACTTTCCTCATTCCTGAAGAAGGGCTCATGCCCGAAACATCGATTCTCCTGCTCCTTGTATGCTGCCTGATCTGCTGCGCTTTTCCAGCAACACATTTTCAGCTCTGATCAATATCATGGTCTGGATTAGAAATGGAAAGTGCTAGAGAAGCTCAGCTGATTTGGTAGCATCTGTGAAGAAGGAAAGGGTTAACGTTTTGAGCTTGAAATGACTCTTTATTGCACAAATGAGTCACAGCAAACTTAAAATATTAACACACCTTTTCTTCATAGATGCGGTCAGACCTGTTGAGTTTCTGTACCATTTTTGTTTCTATTTCTGATTTCCAACATCCATACTATTTTGCTTCTTTCATGATCTGGACTGCTTGTGCACAGGATTTGTAACTGATATAAAACCAGTTGCTGGAAAAAGCCAACAGGTCTGGCAGCATTTGTGAAGAGAAATCAGTGTTAATGTTTCGGGTCCAGTGACCCTTCCTCTCGATCTGAAATGTTAACTCTGATTTCCCTTAATAGATTCTGCCAGACCTGCTGAACGTTTTCAGCAACTTCTGTTTTTATTTCTGATTTATAGCATCTGCAGTTCTTTTTTGTTTTTATTTTGTAACTGACATAGATGGTCACTCCATAAAGCAAACATAAAGTTATCTGTGAAAAGAGATGTCTTTTACTCAGCCTGCACAAGTGACTGATTAAGGCAATTGCTACTTGATGGGCCTCACTTCACACACAAGTGGATCCCACTCCTGCTGCCAAAAATATGAATTGACCCACTCTGGTTGCGTTAGCAGCCGTGTTTCATTTTGTGATTCAAATGGAGATGGAAGCCATCACAGCTGCAGAGACGGAGTTGCAGGCTCAGCCTGTAAATGAAGATGATGTCACATCTCTTCACACCAATCCCTCTTAACCTTTTTGTCTTATTCTTCCTGTCAGCCCCATCAGGTTTGAGCTTCTGCCAGACAATATTTTTCAAAATGTAACTGTTCATCTTCCCATGTTATCACATCAGCCCAAATCTACAATTCAGTAATACCCAAGATAGTGCTGTACTGTCTCCCCCTTCCCATTGCTCCATCACGCACCCCCCCACCACCATTGAAGCCAGAGTGATAGTGTCCATAAATGACCAACCCATGCAGTACTTCATGTCCACCCATTCTCTACCATCTCCCATCTTGTTGATTTGGCCTCCTACATAGTGGTTTACCTATCTGTATCCCAGCATGCTGTCTAAAACTGACTTCTCAATTTGGCCACCAAACTCAATGACACCTGGTAGCCCCTGTTGACTCTCAGTGCACAGACTCCCTGGCCTGAACATAACCCACCTGCCTAAGCACAAGTAGTGCATTTGCCACATTATTTGTTGGCATAAGCCATTGATGTACCATGGTGCCATGTAGCAACATGTCTGCTGCCTTTAGTGATCATGACTGGCAAAGATGATGACCTACTTGGTTTTCTGGAAAAAGTGAGGTCTGCAGATGCTGGAGATCAGAGATGGAAATGTGTTGCTGGAAAAGCGCAGCAGGTCAGGCAGCATCTGGGGAACAGGAGAATCGACGTTTCAGGCATTAGCCCTTCTTCAGGCCTTCTTCCTGAAGAAGGGCTAATGCCCAAAACGTCGATTCTCCTGTTCCCTAGATGCTGCCTGACCTGCTGCGCTTTTCCAGCAACACATTTCCATACTTGGTTTTCTGACCAAGGAAAGATAGAACTGCGTGAATCTGCATGTTCTGATTGAAATGAAAATATGCTAAAAGGCAAGACAGAGATCTGTATGAGCATCCAAATAAATGCACAGTGAGTGAGTGTTAAAGTAAGCCAAGAGGTCAGAGTGGACCTGATTCTGAAGTATGAGATGGTTGCCTATCCTTGCAGGCAAATCACCTTGGCTGCGGGATTGCAATGTAAAAAGCAGTGAGCTCCAAGTGCAGTAGTGAATTACAGAACTATATTACAAGATCATCCCTATATGTGCCAAGATGGTGGCATGAGGTTGGTGCTTTGCCAATGCCAACCTCTGGACAGAGGGCGCAGGCAATCACTGCCCATGAAGCACATCCTGAAATGTTGGAGAATGCTGGACAACATGATGACCAGTGGAGATACCAGTAAGCTACAACCATCAGGTAACCATTGTGCAAGCTTGGCACTCCTGAGGAACACAGAAATGATGTTAGGGTCTGCATTACAGCAAGATAAATCCCAGTGATTACCCTGCATGTTTGCTGCATGCAAATTGTGTTGGACAACTACGGAAGTCATTTTGAGAGTGCCAGCAGTTTCAGGCTTACATTGCCTACCCAGGTGTATAGCCATTCCTTTCCAAGGAGGTACTGCAGCTTCTACCCATTGCCACTGAGGATGTTGCTGGTCCCTACAGGCTCGGGTGGAGAGTGTTAAATACTCCTGGTTGCTGAGGGAGGGGATGGGTTGAAGGGAATGCAAGACTTCCCAATACTAAAAATTGATTACCAGAATAGAAGACAGATATATATATTTGTGACATTTAAGCAACACGAGTTCAAAAGTCTTCACTAGGTTATCAAATGCATTTTTTAAAAGTGTATTGTAAAGTTTTAATTCTATCTCTATGTACGAACAAAACTGACTGTAACCTTGCGTGCTCCTTTTAACTTCCAGAGGGATCTTCACTGAAGGAATATCTTGTATCATTGCAGGATTACTTGGAACAGGAAATGGTTCTACATCCTCCAGCCCAAATATTGGGGTCCTTGGGATAACTAAAGTAAATTTCTACTTACATCATTTTATTGTTTTGTTTTAATACATCCAGAAGTACTCTTACACACAACTGAATGCATCCTTTTTTTCCAATCATCAAAACACCCATGACATTTTTTTCTCCATCTATTAACCAGCACCAGTACATCACTGTTATTCCAATTGAATAATGTATATGCAAACTCTGTTAAGGGCATTTATTGTGCTTTGCTCCTTCCTTGTTTCACTATTTGTGTGGACCACTTAATGTTTATCAGTAATTCAGCAAGGTGAAAATGCTCATTTCAAGATGTTAGAAAAGTGTCTCTTTTTTAAAAAACATATTTTTCACTTCAACTGTCAATAAACAGTTTTTGGAGCATTTGATTCTGGAAGATAGGTAAAGTTATTGACTTTGGTAGAATACAACTTCTAAATTGATTGCTATGGGCAAGAATAACAGTGTTTGTTGAAGTTTATGAGGAAACAGCGTAAGAGAATTCAAATCTAACATCTAGTACAGCTTGTGACTTTAAAGCCTTTTATGTTCGATCGAGTCTTCACATACACTGAATGGAATCTTACAGCCCTAGTTTCTTTTAAAGATGTCACCAACATTTTCAATTTACTGAACCTGATTATTGTAGCACAAGGCACTCTGTCTGCAGGAGCAAATCAATTAAGACTCTGCCTCCGAGTTCCCTCCAATCATTTAGCAATGGCAAGTAATAGGGTATGGCTATTTTGTTAGAGGAAGGTTTGTTTTGCTTAGCAATATCAAGATTTCCTTCAGAGCAGCTAACTAGACATAATTTCTTTTAAGGCTTCAGTCATTGGACTGATTTGAGGAAATGTGCAACTTGATCTAGTGGCTTGGGACATTAGTGTTCACACATGCCAGTGTGACAAGTCATCTATTCTTGTCAGTTGACTCTTAGTCGGGGTCCGCCTATTTTCACTTGTACTTTGATGGTTATCCTCTGTCTATGGAAGGCGTGGAGTTACAGAAAAGGCAGTTGGCATTGTGGGAGCTGCAGCAGGGATCTGTTGTGGTAAAAAACCTGATGCCTTAGGTCCTCAATAGAGATGGACAGTGGAGTTGAAGCTGCTCCTGCAAAACTCTTAAGGCTGCCACCAGTAATTGTAGTTGAGATCAGGTAAAGTGCTGGTCAGATTAAAGCAATTGTCAATCAACCACATGGCAGAAAAATTGCTTTCCCAAACAACTTTTCACTTGGACATGCCTAACTTTATATTGCAAAAGGTCAACATCGTCACAGCTTCATCTTCATGGAGGCCATTGTTTCTGTTGAACTCGTGCCTTCTTAAATCGGGTGAGTGGGAGACAACTGCTCTTCTATTAGGAAAGAGGGATTTCACTCAAAGTATCTTAATTATCTTCTAGCTTTTGTTTGTCTTCCTGATTTCCTAACCAACCTGTCCTGGAAAATACAGAAGGAAGTGCAAACACAATGGGATACCAATCCAGTGGCATTTTCTTCCCCAATTTCCTGACTTGCCATCCCCACCTCCATTCCTCCTGAACCCTCATTCCCCACCAAGCCTCATCTTACAAACCTCAATCCGAGTTTATCTCCAAGCTGTGAAACCCAACAATAGTAATTGTATGGGGTGGGGGGAGGAGGAGAGTGGGGAAGAATGTTTCAATCATTCTCTGGGCAAAGACATAACATTTACCAAATCTTTTTGTTTTCTCTCTGTTATTTTATAAATTGTAAAGAAAATCTTAATCTTCTCAAGATGCCTGTCTGTGTACCTGTGGTCTTTGCTAGAATGTCCTCCCTAGTATATCTTTCTGAATAGAAGCTGGACTAATTAGCCTTTTGTTATGCAATAGTAAGTCATCTTTCTTGTGAAATGCTGTGTGTGCTCAAAACATATGTTCTTGGCTAACTCACTGAACTTTGGGCTTGGCCATCCTTCAACACAATACTTGTGAATAGGAACACATTTTACTTCAGAACTTTGTTCTTGTTGAATTTGTTTGAGCCTACTCTGACTTGTGTGCACTGATTCTTGGCTACAGGAAACACATTACTGATGTTATTTTAGCTAATTTCATTTTGGGTTCTGCCAGGAGTCGAGGAAACCCAATAAAATGATCCGCTGGTTACTCGTTGACTGGTTGTTCAACAACTGTTTGTTCCTGGGCCAGTTGTTATCTGATTGACCCATCTTTGCATACACTTGACATAACTTAATCTTTCCTGAGCTGTTCTGTGTCCATTGTAACTAATTGAACTTCTTCTGCTACCTACAAGAAGATTGAGGTTAAGAAGCTAACACTCAGCAGATCTGGCAGCATCCATGAAGAGATGATTTGGAGATGCTGGTGTTGGACTGGGGAGTACAAAGTTAAAAATCACACAACACCAGCTAGTAGTCCAACAGGTTTAGTTGGTAGGACTAGCTTTCGGAGCGCACAAACATCTGATGAAGGAGCAGCGCTTCAAAAGCTAATGCTTCCAAATAAACCTGTTGGACTATAACCTGGTGTGTGATTTTTAACTCAATGACGAGAGTAACCGTTAATGTTTTGAGTCGAGAAGTCTGACATCTGAAGTGTCTTGCTCTCAGGTTCAGAAAGGAGTGCATGCTGAAGAATGAGGTGACATGTTCATGCCCTTTATTTTGCAGCTGACCTTATTGAAACCTAGGGGCTATGACATGTGGACATATGGTTTCATCTCTAAAGGCTGTAACATTTGCATTTTCACTCATGGTAAAATAATTGGATAAGACAGTGACACCATCGCCGTATTAAATGAAAATGAATGAGATGTCCATTGACATAAGCAGGTTGGATCAAACTTTCTTTGTTTGGACCCTCAATTTCCCCTTTCAATGCATTAGATCTAGGGCCATTAAGATTTAGTTGACTTCCTGATGAAGAACTTATGCCCAAAACATCAATTCTCCTGCTCCTCGGATGCTGCCTGCCCTGCTGTGCTTTTCCAGCACCACAATCTCGACTCTGATCTCCAGCATCTGCAGTCTTCACTTTCTCCTATTTGCTGCTCTGTGTTCTGTTTCTACACCTCCTCTGGAAGTAGTCTATAGTTTTTACAGAATGCATTTTGTTTTCAATAGTTGGGCATCACTTTTTCTAGTGTGGTTCTTTTTGTTCCACTTTAAAGTTACTGTCTGTTAGAGTAGGTGCGTCTTTCGGGTTTTTATACTTTACATGGTTAATATATTCTGTTACTCTCCTGGTGGTAAAATTGTCCTTCTGCCACCAAATCATTTTGACTTGCCTAATTTTCTGATGGCAGCATAATTTGAATAGTTTTTTAAAAAAGTGAATCTTCTTTGGGCTATAATAAATCTGACTCATCCGAGATAACCTGTTATATTAACCCTTTCGCTGAGTCCCAGTTCTAAGTTTTACATTATGTGCTGTTTTCAGCTCTCACTTTCTGAAACCTTGAGGAAAATATTTATGAAGGTGAAAAGTGCAGGAGAAAATCTAACTAATGACAAATAACATTAGAGGCCCTACCGCAGCAAGTTTTCACCTGTTTAATCATGCACTAGTTAACTGGTACAGTATGTTTAATCTTCAGATTAGCTGCCTCTCTGTTGTGGTTTTAATCAGAATCCAGGCACCATGTGACAGGGAGGAATAACTGGATATGCTTCTCTTGGATGATTCTTTTCAATGCATTTTCAAAATGCATTTTTAGAAACCTGTAAATTCCATGTTCCATCTCTTCCATACTTATTTGGTGCATTTTATCATTGAAATGAGTTGGGTGAAGCATTATAAGTAAAATAAAGCCATTAAACTATTGGTTTGTTAACTAACTTCCACCATGTTGTTAATGTCATTGTTCAGCTTTTTTTGAAACAGTTAATGGATATCTCATTTACTTCTAAATGTTTCATTTTTTGAGTGACATTACTGGGTAAGATGAGTTCATCAGTCTTAATGAAAGGCTAATTTTAAAAGAGAAATGATCTGATTCAATTAATTACAGAATTAGGGCTTGGAATCTATTGATTGTAAATTTTACTTCATATTAGAAAGGAATACTGAGCCCATATTCATTGAAACTTTGCAGGTATAGCCATAGATTTTCTGACTGGTTGAGTTTTTTTAAAAAATAGAAAAATCATTTTTTCAAAAGATATGAAACAGAAGGCAGATTTTATGCAAAATATCATTGCTACAGATCATGAAAGTCACAGCTTTCTGATTATATTTCCTAAGTAATTGTGTAGTAATTAATCATGTATGTAGAAATCGTTATGAACTGTTAATAGTCAGCTTCCAAATAACTTGCGGAAGAATGATGCATCTTTTGTCTCATTTTTGTTTTATGAGCAATTGTAAAAAGGGAAAATAGTTTGAAATTAATCAATTATGCTATATAAAATTGCTGTTTACTGTGGAAAATTCCTTTCAGTCTCATTTAGTTAAAACTAAATGAGACTGAAAAGAATATTCCATAGTAAACACCAATTTCATACAGTATAATTGATTAATTTCAAACTATTTTCCTTTCTAAATCAAAAACCAATTAGATCAGAGTCTGGATTTATATATGAATGTTATGTTTATTTCATAGTATCAAGAATATCAGAATCGAGGCAGTGTACCTCGATTTGGCAAGAAGATGTTGTTGCGAATGGAGGGTTTGAGGTATAAAAATAGATTGGAAAGGCTGGGGTATTTTTCACTGGAGTGTAGGAGGTTGAGGGGTGACCTTATTGAGGTTTATAAAATCATGAGGGGCATTGATAAAATGAATGGCAAGGGTCTTTTCCCTAGGGTGGGGGCACTTTTTTTAAGGTGAGAGGAGAACGATTTGAAAAGTAGATGAGGGGCAACTTTTTTTTACGTAGTGTGGGTCATGTGTGGAATGAACTGCCAGAGAAAGTGATGGGCGCAGGTACAGTTACAATGTTTAAAAGACATTTGGAGAGGTTTATGAATAAAAAGGTCAGGAGGGATATGGGCCAAGTGCAGGCAGGTGGAGCTAGTTTAGTTTGGGAACATGGTTGGTGTGAACTGGTTAGACCGAAGATCTGTTTCCATTTGGTATGACTCTAACTGTAACAATTTGGTGGCTAGAACAATTCACATTGACCTTTTGAAAGGTGGCAGTTATTTGTATTGAATTACTTTTAATATTAAAGTTAAACCTGCTACATTGTGAAGCATCATACAATCTATTAATTTTGTGATTGAAAATTATTTTATGAATATATTTTAATTTTTTTGTAGAGAGACAGGATTATTGGTTGTGTTTCTGCAGCATAGAGCAAAACTGTATAATTTTATATGTGGAGTGAGCATTTCCAATGAACATTATATGATGGCTGAAAATTGCCCATGAATGCGGTAGCTAACAAAATACTGTAGCAATTGTTTAAATGATGACTACTTGCAATGCCAAACACAAATCACGAAGAACCAAATGGTGAAAATTTCCAGGTCACATCAAAAGAGAATCAGCATGCATTATTAAGATCTAAAATTCTTCAAAATATCCTATATTGTTCAATCAGATAATTAAGAAATCCATGCAAACCATAATCTTTAAATTTTAGTTTTCATGAATTAATGTCTTGGACCTGACATACCAACCAATAGCACCACAAGGATATGTGAATTGTATTCAAAATCCAAGCCAATCCCAATCAGAGTGTGAAGATTTAAATACAGTGCGTCTGCCATGAATAGGCTGCAGTTGTAAACTAGTTATTACATTGAATGAGAATTAAGGTGCAAACTTTCTGTTCCATATGGCCGACTTGGCTGACTTGATCAAATCAATAATCATGAGTATATCTGTGCATCCAAAAAAACTGAACCTCTTGAGGATGATGAGGAACATTAAACTTAATGAAAGTGTATGCTTTTATAATTATACAGAAGTTCTTAGCTCAACAGTAGCACCTTCAGTTCTAACTATCCATCTGATGAGAATCACCTGTTCTGTTAGCCAATGTACTGATGTAAATCAAGCTAACCCAGTCTGCTACATCAATTATTGAATTGACTTTGTTCACTATTTCTACTTCTGTCTACTTTATACAGATGTTCATTTGCTCCAAGCCATCTAATATTCTTTTCTTAAATGTAAATTTCTTTGCTTTTTTAAAATTATTTCAATTGATGTTTGAAAGATGACTTCAGTCTGTCTGTCCAATTCCTTACTTTTCGATCAGAATATCAATTAAGACCACACAAACACATTGATAACATATCTGACTTTGGGTTTTCCACAGCAATACTTCCTTAAAGCTTATGGTTCATTTGAAAGTTGTCATCAATAATTAAATATTAGTGCATATTTATGAATCCACAGCTGAAAATAGATGAGACCTAATAAGAATAGTTTGCTTAACTCTCTCTCTCTCTCTGTCTCTCTGTCTCTCTCTCTCTCTAACATTAGATATGATGTGGAAATGCTGGTGTTGGACTGGGATGGATGAAGTCAAAAATCACAATGCATCAGCTTATATCCCAATAGGTTTATTTGAAATCACAAGCTTTCGGAATGCTGCTCCTTTGTCAGTTGAAGTAACTTCACCTGCCGAAGGAGCAGCATTCTGAAAGCTTGTGATTTCAAATAAACCTGTTGGACCATAATGTGGTATCATGTGACTTCTGACTTAACTTTAGGTATGCACTCTTTACCAATATTTGTAAAGATACTCCATATAATTTGATTCAATGGAACTTTTTCCTACAAGCCTACTGAAGTAAATTTGAATGTTCTCATCTTCAGACAATTTATTTTCTTCAGGTGAGAGTCATGGCATCTGGTCTGTTACATCCATGATGATCTTTCTCATGCAATCTTCGACTCTTCTTCTCATTAATTATGCTACTGGCCTCTACAATTCTTATGTTGTGGAATCACATGTCAGGAATAGTGGAAATGCTTGCTGCTGCTGGGACTTAGTGAGTTCATGCTGGTGGTGCCATGTTTAAATCTCCAATCATAGGACTATAAGATATAGCAGAAGAATTAGACTATTCAGGCCACTGAGTCTGCTCTACATTCAATCATGGCTGACTATTCTCCTGCCCGCTCCCTATAATCTTTGATCCTCTTACAAACAAGAGCATATTTATCTCTGTCTTAAATACACTCAATGACTTTGCCAAAGAAAGCTATGGAGGCCATGTGTTCCACAGATTCACTACCCTCTGGCTGAAGAAATTCCTCCTCATCTCAGTTCCAAAAGGTTGTCCCTTCATTCTGAATCTTTGCCCTCAGGGTCTTGGGTCTTGCTACTAATGAAGACATCTTCACCACTTCCACTCTATCCAGGTCCCTCGGTATTCTGAAAGTTTCAATGAGATCCCCTGTCGTTCTTACAAACTCTGAATACTGACCTGGAGTCCTCAAACCAGAAACTGCCCTGCACCATTCTTACCAAAGAAATAGCCAAGCAAGGAAAGGTAACTCCTTAATTCATCAATAGGAACCTGGAGGTGTTGGTGAATGGGGTGTTGGAGAGAAGGCAACACTGTATCTTTGTGATAGGTAAAGGAGGCCATATCACCAGATGCAGCCACTTGGAATATGATAGCAGCCCAGGTTAGTGTAATGTCCGTGAGACATAACAATGCAAGAAGATGTTTAATGCTCTTCTGCACTATGTAAGATTAAGTACATTATCTTTTCTCTGCTGCTTCACAATGGCAGTGCTCCCATTCACTCTGCCACTGCACAGATATCTCGCCAAGGCTCATGGACTACAGCTTATAAAATTTGCATTCATCACATCCACTCAATGGCTCTCACACATTTTAACCCTTCCTGACCTCTGTACTTCTCTCAAGGGGACACCTCCACACCCCTCCTACTGACTGCTCTTTCATTCACCTCCATCATATTCAAGCTCTCCTTTTGTCTTGTTGCAGGAAAGATATCTCAAAAGGGTTGAGAAGGTAGGGTGGCAGAAGTAGATAGGAGGTTTCTCACACCATATAAAGACAAATTCATGGATTTCTTCAGAAAAGTGTGCAGTAGTCATGTGGAGTTGGAGAAACCTCAATGGACAACCAATCCAGTAAGTTTCACTGTGCTGCAGTGCTTTCCAATGACCACCAACCTCTAACACATTCTTAAATTGCTCAAGCTTTTATCCCTCTTGCATAACTAACTCTTTCTTCTCTTATATAGGGTACTAACAGCACCCAGTGAGCCTCTGACTTGAAGAGGTCTTTGCTGAAGACCCTCTGCTCCACTTCTACATCTGATGAGGGAACATCTCAACCCTCTGAGGATGCACCATGACCATTTCCATCTGCACCCTCCTCCACCAATTGAGAGACTTTCATTGCAGTGAGTTCTCTACCTAGATAAAGTCCAGGAGCACAATCTAGTGAGCACATTGCTGACACAGCACTGAAGCAATTTGAGGAAGAGATGCCTCTCGTCTCTGACCCTCTGAAAGTGATGATCTCATACATTTGTCAAAATGCACAGCCAGTCACAGAGCAGCATCATTCTTCGCCTTAGGGGACTACACCTGCTGCTTCTCCCTGGGAAGCTATGCAACAGCTACTAGAGGTTGTTGTGCATGCCCAACTTGCTATTGACATTGAAATTCCATTCTCCTGTATGTTCTCTTGACATTTGAAGTAAATGCCATGATGATTACAGCCACTGCAATGTCCGTGTCAGGTGCATAAGCAGTTACTCTATGGAGAATGTCAGAAAGAACAGCAGTTCACTAAGAGTACTCCAGAACCCTCGCATCAATCACAAGGAAGCATCATGTTATGCCCTAACATTTTGGAGGCTTCACAAAATAGTCAATGTCATACCTCGTTAAGATGTTGAAGTATGTAACCTATCCAAATGTATGTTGCAGAACCAAGGTATTCATGCTACATGAGGTAATGGGTTTCTGGATGATCGCCATTAGTCACAGCCAATCTGCAAAGCCAAACCCCAACCTCCATTGCCCCAACTTCCCACCCCACCCCACTTCCCTCATAAAGACACCTTGAAAAATTACAAACTGTGCCATTCTATACTCAAAGTTCAGTGTGCAACTGTGGCAGCTCCAAAGTACTGTATTATAGAATTTTTCAGAAATTTCTTGCACAGGTGATTCTTAAGTTAGCATCTGTTTACATTTGCTGAGCTGACAAAGAGGCAATTAGTGTGAATAATGATTGCTTGAGGCATAATTTGTAATGTGCTTTCTTGAACTGTAAGTGACCTACTGATAAAATGTGATACAATGCCAGTGGAGTGGCAATACAGAATCATTGGATGTGCGATGGATGCAACTGCCCTTAGCAAAGTCTCAAGTTTAAACAACTTCATTCCACTCGCAAAGAAAAAGAAACATTAACTTGCTTTTCATGCTGTGGCAACCACTTGCTCTTATTATTGTGCAGCTAACTTTAGATTGAAATATGGCAATGTTTCACGTTCATGACCTAGTAAGTGACTTGTTGGCCCTGCTTGAGATGCAGGATGATTTCCTCCTACACACCAACTTTCACTTTGCCTCTTTGCATTGCTGTTCCTGTATCATTAATGACCTTAGAACTTGTCCAATCATGTGCCTCACTGAGCTCTCTCACCCTTCAATTTCATTCAGCCCTTTTTAATTGGGCTGTTATTGACCTTAATTTACCATCAGTGTCCATGGCTTTTGGTGATTTTCATAATTTCTTTGGTATTATTGCAGAGTGATTATTAAGCCCATACTCAATGTGCATTGGCAGCAAGGAGCCCTGGCAAAATTAGAATCAATGAGAACTCAGGTAAAACTATGCTGGTTGGAGTGATATCTGGCACAAAGGAAAGTGGTTGTGGTGGTTGGAGGTCAATTATCTCAGTTCCAGGACCTTTATGCAGCAGTTCCTCAGGGTAGTGTCCTTGACCCAACCATCTTCACCTGCTTCATCAATAACATTCTCTCCCCATAAGGTCAGAAATGGGGATGTTTGCCAATGATTGCATGATGTTTAGCACCATTCATGACTCCTCAGATATTGAAGCAGCCCACGTCTAAAATGCAGGAAAATACGGACACTATTTAGGCTTGGCTGATAGGAAGTAATCATTAAAAACACAGAAATAGAGAACACACACCGGATCATCAACACCAGACTCACAGGAATCAGATTCACTCGAGTAGAAGAAAAGGACAACCAACTCCCATTCCTAGATGTGATGGTACAGAGAACGCCGAACGGAGAATTCACCACAAAGGTATACAGGAAAGCCACACACACAGACCAAGTCCTGAACTACGAAAGCAACCACCCCAACACACACAAAAGAAGTTGCATCAAGACACTGTTCAAAAGGGCCACAACACACTGCAGCACACCAGAACTGCAAAAAGAGGAAGAAGAACACCTCTATAATGTATTTGCCAAAAACAGATACCCCTGCAATTTCATCAACAGATGCCTAAGGGAAAGACAACGGAATGAGGACATACCACAACCCAAAGGACTAAACATGTTACCATACATCAAGAACATTTCTGAACTGACAGCCAGACTATTACAACCACTAGGACTCATAACAGCACACAAACCAACAGCCACTCTCAGACAACAACTCACCAGGACAAGGACCCGATACCCAGCATGAGCAAAACCAATGTAGTGTAAAAAGTCCCATGCAAGGACTGCACAAAACACTACATAGGACAAACAGGAAGACAGCTAACGATCCGCATCCATGAACACCAACTAGCCACGAAACGACATGACCAGCCATCCTTAGTAGCCACACACACAGATGACAAGCAACATGAGTTCGACTGGGACAACACTACTATTATAGGACAAGCCAAACAGAGAACAGCCAGGGAATTCCTAGAGGCATGGCACTCATCCACAGATTCAATCAACAAGCACATCGACCTGGACCCAATATATCGGCCACTGCAGCGGACAGCTGGAACTGACAACTGGAAGCGGCAGATACAAACCACTATAAATGCCAGAGGAAACATCACAGAAGCACTTCACAGGAGGTTCCCAAGCTCTGTGGATGTCACCTAGACAGGGGACGAAACACCTGCAACACAAATTCCCACCTCGGCGAACAGAACCACAACAGAAAGTATCTATTGACGACCATCTTCCACACAAGAGAATTTAACTATCATCTCTTAATATTCAATTACATTGCCATCACCGCTATCAACATCCTGAATGTTACCATTGACCAGAAAATTAACTGGATTGACCATATAAACATTGTGACTGCAAAAACAAATCTGTGGTGAGGAATTCTGTGGTTATTCCCTTCCTGATTCCCCAAATTCTGCCAGTAGGGCACGATTCAGGACTGTGATGGAATACTCTCCATCTGCCTGGATGTTGGAATGCAAAGTAACCCTCTTGATTGGCACCACACCCTCAATCATTCATTCCCCCCATCATCAATGTACAGTAACAGCAGTGTCCTCCATCTACTATATGCACAGCACAAATGCACCAAGACTCCAAAGACAGCATCTTCTAAACGTAAATACTACTAGCAAGAAGGACAAGAGTGACAGAAACATGAGAACACCAGCATCTTCAAGTTCTCCTCCAAGTCCCTAATCATCCTGATTCAGAAAAATAATTGTTCCTTCATTGTTGGTGTGTCAAAATTCTGGAACTTCCTCTATAACAGCATTGTGGAAACAGACTGCAACAGTTCAAAAAGATGACTCAACAATACCTTCTCAAAGTCAGCCAGTAATGGGCTGGTAGTTTCCCAATGCCACCTTGCATGGAATTGGAAGATGACAGTATACGTGGAGCATGCAGGTACATTGTGTTGAAAACAAAGTTGAATGAATGCCCAGAGAAGCCAACAGTGAGCTGTTGCTGCAAATTCCATGTCAGAAATTGGCTCATTAGTTTCTTTGATGCTGTGTAGAAATGAGGTGAATTGGTTTATTAATCTCATGTAAATACATGGAATATATGGTAGACACTGTTCTCATTAGTGAGATTATGAATTAACCGTTTAAACCTTCTTTTAAAGGTGGAAAGTTAGAATAATACTTTCTTGACCATTGAGATTCTTTTTCATTTTTAGCCATATATCGTCCCACATTACTCACTGTTGTCCATGTTGCTGCAAGGAGCAAGAAATTCCGCAGATAATCTCTTTAACAGCCCAACAACTTTTTCTTTTCTGCATTTCCTTCCATGAAATTTATGTCTAGTTTTCATTCGTGTTCTTATTGTAAAACTTAAACCCAATCGACATAAAGACTTCTCATGGAAATTGTTTGTGTATTTCAGTAAGATTTCAGTGCCTTATTTCAATTTATTTTGCTTTGGCAAAGCAATATTCTTTCTAATCTTGATTTTATGAAGTTTACTCATATCAGATTGTTGTTTTTGGTCTTCTAAATAGTGTTGTTCTGGTTCTCAAGGTTGGTAGCAGGCGAGTGGTCCAGTATGGAGCCGTTATTATGTTGGTCTTGGGAACAGTAGGAAAGTTTACAGCACTGTTTGCTTCACTTCCAGATCCCATTCTTGGAGGCATGTTTTGCACTTTATTTGGTAAGTTGAAATTTCCCCATACTTGTAACTTCATCCACTTATAGTCAATATAACTGATGTTATAATTTTAGGATTACTTTTTAAAGAGGTGTATTCACTGCAAGAAGATCTGCAAAGAGAGAAAGGCTCTGTGCATTTTACAACTACCTTGTTTACAGTACTTTAATATTAGGTATTATTACATGGAGAAATGCCATACACTTTACTGCAAATACAGCAAGTGAAATTGCAAATAAAAGATGAATGGTCTGATGAGGTCCGTTTATTTATTGATGCCATGATGTGATGTAGATGTGTAACAGGAGTGCATAATGAAATTGTTATTTAATCAAACATTCATTTACGTATATTTTCATTCCAACATAACTACATCCATCAAATGATAGTTGGCTGTTCAGTTTGGGATATATAGAGAGAATGGATTTGTTTGTTTGCTATTGCTTTAGCAAATGAAACATTTTGCCAAGGTTTCTCTGATCCATTTGTTACGATTATGACAGGTACTTAGAATTACCTGGGTTATGCCTATTAACTCTCAAAATAAACCTTTGGGTTCATGGTAAATGCTGTTATGTTTGTGAAATATTTTGTCAATAGTTGCAATCCTGAGTGATTTTAAGTGAATAAATGCTATAACATTTATCATTATATCAATTCCTTTACAAAACAAATTTGGTGAAAACTGCTTTGTTAACGTGGTAATTGTGCTATGTATTTTAAGGAATGTTCTAGATTGAAATTGTTGGTATTTCTTTAAATTTATTTTGGTTTTTATTTTCTCATTTTTATTTTCCAGGAATGATCACTGCAGTTGGACTTTCCAACCTTCAGTTTGTAGACATGAATTCATCACGCAATCTCTTTGTCTTGGGATTCTCCATGTTTTTTGGTTTAACACTACCAAATTATTTGGATGAAAACCCTACTGTTATTAACACCAGTAAGCTAAATAATGCACATACTTAAGTTTCAGTAAAATTGTTGGAGTAAGTTGGAGGAGGGAAGATTGAAAGTGTTGCACTTATAAGTAAAGGCATATCATTCCGTGTTAACAAATAACACATGTTGTATCACCTGAGAAATCACCTACTTTTCAAAAGCTGCCACAAAGTCTTCTACCTCACCCGAGATAGCAAATAGAGCTTTGGTTTAATGCCTTTGAACGCAATGTGGTAGTTATGATTATGTAGCACACCCTTGGAACTACACTGACGATAAAAAAACATCTAATTGTTAGGGACAGACCTGGCACCTAGGTGCTGACTTTTTTTTTAGGATCTCTGATGATCAAAAGACGTAGGAGCAGATCTAGGCTGTTTGGCCCCATTGAGTCTGCTTCACTATTCAATCATGGCTGATATGTTTCTCACAATCATTCTCCTGCCTTCTCCTTATCATCATTGATCCTCCAACTAATCAAAAACCTATGTAAATCTCTATGTTTGAAGATGGCTTATTTTGAAATAATGTTTAAAAATAAGTGATTGCAAGGAACCCTCTGCCTCTATGACTAGAATCTGAAAGCTATCAATTTTGTTTCATTGGAATAAGATTTCATACCATTTGTTAATGGAATGCTCTTTCTGTCTTTGTAAAAATATGTGACCTGAAAGTGTATTGATTGCTATGAATGTCAAAATATTATTTAAAAATTGCAACATAGGTATGGGCAATTCAGCTCAATAAGACAATCCTGATTTTTACATAGAATTTATGAAGTAACAAGGTTATGCAAAGACTGCATTGAATTTAGGTTAGATCTTCTAGTTGTCTGTTCTACTCTGCTATTTGTACTTCCATTGTTAACAACAATGTAACTCAGGTTAGCATAATATCTCTTGGGAGATGCAGGTGTCTTCTATCAGTGTAATATCAGTTTTTTTTGATTACTTACAGATTAGATTAGATTAGATTACTTAGTGTGGAAACAGGCCCTTCGGCCCAACAAGTCCACACTGATCCACCGAAGCGCAACCCACCCCGATCCATTCCCCTACACCTAACACTATGGGCAATTTAGCATGGCCAATTCACCTAACCTGCACATTTTTGGACTGTGGGAGGAAACTGGAGCACCCGAAGGAAACCCACGCAGACACAGGGAGAATGTGCAAACTCCACACAGTCAGTCGCCTGAGGCGACGAGTTCTGCTCAGCTGTAACTCTTACTACTAGATAAGATTTGAGTATTATTGCCATGGTACCTAGGTACAGTGAAAAGTTTCATTTTGTATGCAGCATGCAGATCATACCATACAAAGTACATGAGGGTAATACAACAGAGCAAAGACTACAATGTTACAGCTGCAGAGAAGGTGCACAGAGATCAAGACCAACATTAAATTTAAAATTTGAGGTCAATTCAGAAGTCAGCTATAGCCATCTCTTGCAAAAATACCATAAATCTGTGGGTATACAGATCAGTGATGATAGACTGGGTCCCTCATTTTGTGAAAAGACAAGGAATACCCTAACAAGTGAAAGAACCTTTTAGATGACATTAAACTGATTCAAGGTTTTGGGTAGTCTGGATCCAGAGAAAATGTATAGGGAAGGAGATAAACAAGAGGCTATCGATATAAGGTAGTCACCAAGAAGTCAAATAGAGAATTCAAAAGAAGCGTCTTTACCAAATGAATTGTGAGAGTATAGAATTGGCTACCGTGTGGGATGATTGAAGTAAATAGTTCAGATGCATGGAATAAGCGATTCCTATTTCAAACTTTGAGAAAAGATGAGACTTCAATAGAACACAAATCTATCTTGTTGGGCTGAATGGTCTGATTCTGTGTCATATCCAACATAATGTTTAACATAAACAAAATCTCTTCTGATGTATCCACTTTACATCCATCAGTAAAGATTCTAAGTTCAGAATTAAGGTTTCATGAGTTTGCAAAATTGTCAATACATCCTGCCCTATTTTCCTTTCCTTGGAAAATCTATCAGTAATATAGATAGGCAACTAATAGTTAAGTATTTTAGATTGTTGCTATGGATTGTGAAGAGTATGTTATGTCCAGCTAATCTAGTTGTATTTCTTAAGAACTGACATGGCCAATGGGCCAGAAGGCATTTCCCCAATGAGAGATTAGCAAAAGTGGGTTTGTTTTGAATTTAAAAAGTTGAGTGATCAAATTTAATTACTAAAAACAATCGAAGGGATGCAATAAGAAGTTTGGAATAACCTTGCAATTGGAAATTTGAAAGCATGTTATTATTTGAGGTGCAACTGGAATCTAGGATCTCTTCTAACAAACGTCTGTAGGTTATTAAAACAAAAATTGACAAGCTTTTGTTGTATTTAATGTGTATTGAGGGATGGTGAACAAGGAGAGTAAAGGGAACTGGGTTACCAATCATTCATGACCTAATGAAATGGCAAAGATTGTTGAAAGTGTTAAATTGGTTACATTTACTTTTCAAATGTTCAAGATTACAAATGCTTAATCTTCCCAAGATCATAGGGATGTGCCATGGTTACTTCTAGCTCTTGTTAATACAGAGCAGTGAGAAACAACTGTTCTTTATTCAGTTTTTTAAAAAGGCAAAAGAAGGAAATATTTAAGGAAGTAAATGACACCGTGGAATCAGAAGATAAAATATTTATTCTTAGCAAATATAGGTTTGTAAATTATAATTGACTCTATGGAGCTGAGCTGCCTATAAACATACAAGTCAGACACCAAATTGACTAATTCTCCTCAATCAGGCATTAAAGAATATTCTAGCAAGGACTATTACAGAGGATGTCTTAAAACGCATAAAGGTAGATAAATCCCTGGGACCTGATCAGGTGTTTCCCAAAACTTTGTGGGAAGCCTCAGAAAGTGTTTGCAGGGCCCCCTGCTGAGTTATTTGTATAGCCACGGTTGAGGTACTGGAAGACAGGAGGTTGGCTAAAGTGGTGCTATTATATAAGAAAGCTATTCAGGAAAAGCCAGGGAACTATAGACCAGTAAGCCTGACATTAGTGGTGCGTACATTGTTAGAAGGAATTCTGAGGGACAGGATTTATATGTATTTGGAAAGGCAAAGACTCATTAGGTATAGTCAATGTGGCTTTATGTGTTAGCAATTGTGTCTCACTAAGCTGATTGAGCTTTTTGAAGAAGTGACAAAAAAGATTGAAGGTAAAGCGTTGGGCATTATCTATATGGACTTCAGCAAGACGTTTGACAAAGTTCTGCATGGTGGACTGGTTGCAAGGTTAGATCACATGGAGTTCAGGGAGAACTAGCCATCTGGATACAAGGTTGGCTTGATGATAGAAAACAGAGGGTGATGGTGGAAGGTTGTTTTTCAGACTGGAGGCTTGTGACCAGTGGTGCGCTGCAAGGATTGGTATTGGGTCCACTGCTTTTTGTCATTTATATAAATGATGTGGATGTGAATACAGAAGGTATGGTTAGTAAGTTTGCAGATAACATGACAAGATTGGTGGTGTAGTGGATAGTGAAGAGGGTTACTTCAGAGTAAAACAGGACCTTGGTCAGATGGTCTGATGAGTTGAAGAGTGGAAGATGGAGTTTAATTTAGATAAATATGAGGTGTTGCAATTTGGTAAGGCAAATCAGAGCAGGATATATATGTTTAATGGTAGTTTCTGAGGAGCATTTCTGAATGAAGGTCTAGGGGTGCAGGTTCAGAGTTTCTTGAAAGTGATGTCATAGGTAGATGAGGTAGTGAAGAAGGTATTTGCTACGTTTGTTTTTATTCATCAATGCATTGAGTATAGAAGTTGGGATGTCATGTAGGGCTGCACTGGACATTAGTTAGGCCATTTTGAAATCCTACTGGTTTCCCTGCTACGGGAAAATGTTTTTAAACAAAAGGGGGGGGTGGGGTCAGAAAAATTAACAAGCATGTTGCTAGGTTGGCTGAATAGGCTGGTGTTATGTTCCCTGGAGGGATGACCTTATAGAAGTGGGGCATGGATAAGGAGAATAGCCAAGTTTTTTTTCCCCCAGGGCAGGTAAGTCCAAAACTAGAGGGTATAGATTAAAGCTGAGAGGGGAAAGATTTAAAGGGACCTAAGGGGCATCTTTTTCATGCAGAGGGTGCTGTATATACGGAATGAGCTGCCAGAGGAAGTGGTGAGGTTGGTACAATTACAACATTTAAAAGTCATCTGGATGGGTATATGAACAGGAAGGATTTAATAGGCAAGGCACAATAATTAATTACAATTGCAGCAAGATACCCCAAATAGTTATGCTCCAAAGTGAGGAGGGATGAGTTGTATCTCCTTTTAACCCTTCCCTTAAATGGTCACAAGAAAGTTACTTTAAAAGGATCTCTTCCCTTGTGGAAAACCTTTCTCAGCTCAATAGGAAGGGCAAATGGGACTAGATAAATTTATGATATCAGGTCGGCATAGATGAGTTGGACCAAAGGATCTGTTTCTTTGCTGTACAACTCTGACTCTACAGGATTTAACATTGTGATTCTAGGCAGCTTGATAAGGTTCACTAACAGAGACTAACAAGTGCTCAACTGTATGTCTTTCTCCTGGGATAATAGCCTATTGGGACAAAAAAGGAGTGAAAGGGAAGTAAGAAATGGAAATGAATTAAAAGTACAGAAAAAACTTTTTTTATTTTCCATTCTTTGATGGAAAACACTTAATGTTGACAATATTCACACTAAAAACTTGCCAAATGCAAGCATTCAAATAATTATGTAAGTCTTCTCCATCTCAATCATTTCTTTATTTCTTTTAAGGAAGTTATTTGTTGGCACAGGTTTTATGATGTAAAGCTAATAAGTGTTTGTTCTCAGGAATAATATCACAGCCTAGAGCCAAGATGATGACTGGTGATTAAACATAGTCCACAAGAGACCATTGACAACACTGTATATTAGAAAGAGAAATAACTGATTATCAAGTTGGAGGGGTACCACACTGCACATCAAAAAGATGTAAAACAATTAAGCACACATCTATGTTTTATCACAATATGCTTTGACCACCATATTATTGTGATCAATTCCCCAAGCAAGGCTGAATAATTAATTACAATTGTAGCAAGATATACCAAATGGTTATGCTCCAAAATGAGGAGAAATGAGTTGGCTCTCCTTTACTTAACCCTTCCCTTAGCTGGTCGCAAGAAAATTATGTTAAAATAATCCCTTTCCTTGTGGAAAAATTTTCTCAGGCCAATATATTATCTCTTTTTAAAGGAGTCAATTTAAGAAGGCTTTCTTAAATTTAAGGGCTAGTGAATTTATTAGCTACAATAATATGAGAAAAACTAACACAATGCACAAATAGACTGGAAATAAGAGGTGAGTCAAAGCATTAAAAGGCAAAGAAAATGAATTGGTCTTTGACATGTTCAAAAGAGCACTGCAATCTCTTTTTTCATTGTGTCCCAGATGGCAGACATAATATGAAAGAAATGTATTTTTAAGTGAAATGTGTATTTGTGTTTTACCCTTCTAGGAATAAACCAAGAAAGGGAGTTAAAAACCAACTGCAACCCCTGGTCTCTGTTGGTGTACGAAAGAGCTGGTATGATGCATGTTCCTTTATGCTAATGTGAGCTGTCACGGGGCACAATTGAGAACTTCCATTATACACCCCTTATGTGTGCAGTAAAAAGAAATGAAGTCTCTCTCAATGCTGAAAGCAAGGCAGCAAAATGCCATTGAAGGAAACCAGACAAACTCTATTCAGCTAATGGCCGAACTAAGACTTTGCAAACAATAACTCAATAGTGGGCGGCACGGTGGCACAGTAGTTAGCACTGTTGCCTCACAGTGCCAGAGTCCCGGGTTCAATTCCCGCCTCAGGTGACTGACTGTGTGGAGTTTGCACATTCTCCCCGTGTCTGCGTGGGTTTCCTCCGGGTGCTCCGGTTTCCTCCCACACTCCAAAAATGTGCAGGTTAGGTAAATTGGCAATGCTAAATTGCCCATAGTGTTAGGGGAAAGGGTAAATGTAGGGGAATGGGTCTGGGTGGGTCACGCCTTCAGCAGGTCGGTGTGGGCTTGTTGGGCCGAAGGGCCTGTTTCCGCGCTGTAAGTAATCTAATCAACTGCCAAAGTTAGTGCTAAGGTGTGTGATTTCTTTAGCACTGACCTTGGCAGTTGAGTATTTGTTTGGAAATTGTTAATTCAGCAGTCGGCTGAAAGGAATTTGTCCAGCATTGAGAGAGACTGAATTTCTTGTTACCAGCATATGCAGGACACAAGGGTATCTAGTGAAAACTCTCAGTGTGCTCCTTGACAGCACACATTAGCATAAAGGAACATGCACAACACCAACTCTTTAGGACACAAACAGAGATGAGGGGTTGCAGTTGGTTTCAAACCTTTCTTGGTGCATTCCTGGAAGGGTAAAACACAAATACACATTTCTTTTAAAACTATATTCCTTTCAAATGAAATCTGTGATCTGGGACACAATGAAAAGATGATTGCAGTGTAGTTTTTGAATAGCACTTTTCCCACTTGAAATATTATTGACACTTTTTTCAGGTGCCATATTCTGTTGTTCCTTCTTTAAACTCTAAAATCCCTATGTGGATTATTCAGGCAGGCATTACTTTAAAAAAAATGCACTTATTATTCCTAACCCCAAAACATCTACAAATACATTTAGCTTTGTAATCCATTATCATGACAGTGTGTGGTCTGCTTGCCCACTGGATATTTCCAGTTGATAAATGAGAGGGGCTTTGATAGACTCCATTTAAATACCTCATCGACTGCCCGCTCCTTGTAGGTGGGTGATTGTTCTGTGTCTTGCAAATTGCTCTTCAGATAATAGTGCTGACATGCGAGCAAACAGTTTGAACTTCCACAGCTCAATGACTTCAAACACGCTGCACCGGCTTCCAAAAAAACCCGTTGGTGGTCTCTAGCAACTTGACTAGCAAGAAAAAAAAATCAAAGTTCTTTGTGCAACATACAAAAATGACACTTTCTCTTTTTTTCCTTGCAGGCAGCCCAGAAATTAATCAAATTTTAACTGTATTGCTGACAACAGAAATGTTTGTGGGAGGTTGCCTTGCTTTCATCTTGGATAATACCATTCCAGGTATAATTGCTTTCACATTCAACTGAATTCCATTTAACAATTCAATTTTTTTTATGAAAGAAAGACACTGCTTTTATTTGTTAAATCCCTATGGTTAAGTCGCCTGGTATTGCCTGTGTTTATGCCTGGCTGTTTTTGAGGATCAAAGTGTTATCGGATGGTGATGATGGAAATGCAAAGGATGATTCCAGGATTTGGAGTTGGAAGTGTACATTAAGTGCGATTTGTGTTGCACAAGTTGTGAATGTGGATTTAGCTTATATCCCCATTTTTACCAATCCACATCTGAATATATTTCCTGACTAACCCTCCCAACAAAGACTTTTCAACTGCAAAAGTAATTATCCAAAGTCTTGTTTATATGCTATTCATAGAACATAGAACATAGAACAGTACAGCACAGAACAGGCCCTTCAGCCCACGATGTTGTGCCGACCATTGATCCTCATGTATGCACCCTCAAATTTCTGTGACCCAATGCATGTCCAGCAGTCTCTTAAATGTCCCCAATGACCTTGCTTCCATAACTGCTGCTGGCAACGCATTCCATGCTCTCACAACTCTCTGTGTAAAGAACCCGCCTCTGACATCCCCTCTATACTTTCCTCAAAACTATGACCCCTCGTGTTAACCTTTTCTGCTCTGGGAAATAGTCTCTGGTTATTGACTCTATCTATGCCTCGCATTATCTTGTATACCTCAATTAGGTCCCCTCTCCTTCTCCTTTTCTCCAATGAAAAAAGTCCAAGCTCAGTCAACCTCTCTTCATAAGACAAGCCCTCCAGTCCAGGCAGCATCCTGGTAAACCTCCTCTGAACCCTCTCCAAAGCATCCACATCTTTCCTATAATAGGGCGACCAGAACTGGACGCAGTATTCAAATTCAACCTTTCAAAATGCATCACCTTGCATTTATCCAGGTTGAACTCCATCTGCCACCTCTCAGCCCACCTCTGCATCCTGTCAATGTCCCGCTGCAGCCTACAACAGCCCTCTATACTGTCAACGACACCTCCAACCTTTGTATCATTTTAGCTTCATTCTTTCTTCAAAGCTGACTTTTTAAAATTCTTCTGCTCTAATTTATTTTAATAAACATAATTTTAAAATTGAAGAATAAATACATCCCCTGTTAAATGAAATGTGGAAGAAATATTTGTGAAAATGTTTTTCTCAGTTGTTTTCTGAAAGAGATCACCATTAGGGAGTATGACTAATAAGGGAATAGAGCTAAGGATAAATGTAGTAGAGATTTCTGACCTGCAGTAATCAAAAGATTCTACTATGATATTTCACTCAAAAAGGATGAATAATGCAGATTATAAGTTCATGGCTGTCCTTTTGTTTTATTTTTATTGGAGGGAGAAGAGAAAATAAACAATTCTTGACCCAGTTTGCTTAGACACTTGATCTGAAGTTCTTTAATGTTCATTATTAGAGTACCCTCTGGAAGGAACATACCGATAATGTAAATTCATGATAAAAAAAATTAAATATAAGCCATTTGGTGCAGTGAACCAGTATAGGCTCTTTCACATGACACACATTTGCTCTCATTTCAATATTTTTTCTTTCTTCTTTTCCTTTCCAATGCTCCTTGTCTTATCCAACACCAAGAGAATCTCTTTCTATTTTTGTTCTGCAACTCCCAGATTCACACTGGTTTAAAAACTTTTTCTATACTGTTTAAACTTCATACATATCAATGCCCCTTTTAATTGTCCAGACTTTGAGCTCTAATTTGACCAAAACATACATTATTTTCTTTTATTCAACACATTGTTCCAGTTACTCATCACTGAGTTGCACTCAGTTCCAACTCTTCATTCTCATCTACAAGTTTATTCATGGCTTTCTCCTACTCTAATTATGCAATCTCCTCTATTCTTTGCTTCTCATATCCTGTACAACTTACATTTTCCTTTAGTTCTATAACTCTGGCTTTCAGAATGTTTCTTCCTCACTTTAAGCGTCACCGCCAGAGTTTTCATCATCTTCTCCCTACTCAATGGAAGTTGTTCCTGCATCTCATTATCTCTCTACTTTCTTCTTCACAGAATCGCCTTCCAGATGGACTTTTGACAATGCTTCGTAACTGCATGGTCTCGATAGTATAGTATATATTGAACTTAATAGGTCTATTTATATTCCACTCCAATTACTTCCTACATTATCTGTGTCACCCTTACACTATTCTCCATCTAGAATATATAAAGTCTCTCCTTGAATATATCACTGTAAACTATTTTAACGTCCTTTGTGGTCTGCAGGTTTCACATTCTTGACTCTGTGAAGAGATGTCTTCTGAATTCTTGACTGAACCTTTTAACGGCTATTTTAATTCCACAGCAGCAGCACCCACTCCTTACCTCCATCCCTGTTCATAATTTAAACTATTTTAACGTCCTTTGTGGTCTGCAGTTTCACATTCTTGACTCTGTGAAGAGATGTCTTCTGAATTCTTGACTGAACCTTTTAACGGCTATTTTAATTCCACAGCAGCAGCACCCACTCCTTACCTCCATCCCTGTTCATAATTCATCCGCAAGTGGCAACCACTTTCCACCTCTCTATGACTGAATGCCTTCAAAATTTAAAGACTTTTAAATAAGTCTCACCTTGTACCCCAGTCTGCTTAATGTTTCCTGATGAATGTACTCTCTCAATTATGGCTAAAAGCCTTGTTGGTCTTTTTATAAATTGAAAGAACTGCAGAGGCTGTAAATCAGAAATCAAAACAGAGGTTCTGAGGAGGAGTCACTGGACCCAAAACATTAATTCTGATTTATCCTTACAGATATGCCAGACCTGCTGAGCTTTTCCAGCAACTTCTTTTTTAGTGGTCAATCTTTTTCCTGTTTTCTCTAGAGCTTCAATATCCTTTTCTAGTGTTGAGACCAGAACAGTGGGGCATAATGTTTAAATTGTATTTGATTTTTAGCAATTATTATTTATTTGTATGCCAAGATCTCCTTGTTCCATTGCTCCTTTTAGATTCCAAATTTCAAAGGAACAACACTTTTCCTGCAACTTTCTACCAAAATGGAACATCTGAAATTATTGTATTGAAAGTTTCGGCATTTATTTGCTTATTCTACAATTTTTTGTCTGCATTATGGAATACTCCTTCCCCTTTGCTGAGCAATAGCTTAGTTTCCTATTTTTACTCTTTTCCAGTCTTAAACCTTAACTCCTGATAGGGTGCATGGGAGTCCTGTTTGTCAAAAAATTACCTATTGCTTCTGAAATGGCTTAAGATATTTATCTGTCTGTCTGTCTCTCTATTTGTCTTTCCCTCACCCACCTTCATGAAATAATTCCACTGAGGCTGGTATTCTATCACCAAGTCACCTTTTATTTTCACATGAACAGTCCTTGATTATAGTAGTGCTTCATTCAGAGTCAGGCACCAGAGTGTCAGTATCTCTGACTCTCACCCTTTTTATGTCAGCGAGGGGTCCCTATTGGACCATTATTAACAGACCTAATCAGAGAACTCACTCATACACTGTACTGTCCAACTGGCTGACTTTGTGACAATCACTATACTTCACAGTCTCTGTTATGAAATATCTTAGGAGTTATTTTGCACTGAAAGCACTAAGCCAAATCATTTTGTATGTACTGCATTTCTAATGCTTTATAAAATATTACATTTCTTAACTAGGTACAAAACAGGAGCGTGGACTTGTACAGTGGAAAGAAGGCGCTCTTGCAAATAGTGACACAACAGTAGACATGAAAACATATGACTTTCCAATAGGAATGAGCCTCCTGAAGAAGGTTCAGTGTTTACAACACATACCTGTTTGTCCAGTTTTTAAGGGATTTTACTGGAGGAAGAAAAGAAGTGCCTTGACTGCACATGTAAATGAAAATGGTGACCATGTTGTGTGCACCAAAGTGTAATGAAGGTATAAAAATGCCAAACAAAACACATTTTAATGCGCTGCTCTAGTACTATATTATCTCTGTGAACTCTACAGAAGCTTCATTAGCAAGACATTTTTAGCAGTTACAAATTGTTTTTTTAGAGAGTAAGTTGAGCAAGTGGATACAAATGTTAACATGGTAAAAGATGATTTAATTTTAATGGAGTTAAATGTTTCTTTTTCAAATAAAAATCATCATATCCGCAATCTTGTGGTTGTGCCAACAATGAAAGTGGTAATTGGTTCAAATATCTTTTCTTTGAACAGCCATTTTTCTCAACATGCTCTTTTGAAGTGAGGTGCAGATCGATAAAGACAGAGTGGGGGTTGGAGGAAAGTAATCACTAAACACTCTTTGCAGGCTGATTATTTTTCTCTTTAGCAACATCATATTTTTAAATATAGTTGGTTTTGACTCTGGAATAATAATGATTACAAAGTCAAAATATTGAAGAATTGAGATGGGTACAATTCAGTTAATAAAGCATGGATATTTCCCTCTTTCCTATTTGAGTGAACTATTTTACCAAGGAAATTATGTTTTAAAAATATTATGATAAAGGAATGTGTAAATTTCTAGAAAAAAATGTGTAATTTTAATGGGCAACTCTGATTTTAAACAGATCATGAATTTTATGTTTAATTATTTACTTTGATCATTTTTAGATGAATTAATTGTAGTTACATGTACTGAGGCTATTTAAAATAAACTGAATGCAGGACATTTCATATTTTTGGTTCTCAAGTTGTATAAATTTCACATGTTTAGCCCATAGTATTTTTTTAAAAGGGCTCCCTCTTAAAAAGTGCAGTCTGTAGAATTTGTCACCATGACAATCTTTCCAACAACCAAGTACTGACAATTTCTTTTACCCTTTTTAAAAAAATCTTTTTTTCTACACACAGTTTATTGTACTGGAGAACAAAGTAGCTTTACAATTCAGTTAATAGATAACATTTTATACATGCATAAATGCATAATGCGTCTGCTAGCATAATCACACATGCAGTCTTAGGTATGTCCACCTAGTAGGTTTAGAAACATTGCCTTTGTTATTTGGCTGCTGTTCACTTTCCTCTAGGCATCTGTTTTGACATCATTTTACATTTTTGTTACTATATCCTGGAGTCTTGCTGAGTTGGGATGAATGGAGAATCCATTTAAACATGGTCAACAGATCAGCATGCAGGGATTCTCAAACTCCCACAACTGGAAATATTGGAGTCTTAGAGTCATATCTTATGGAAACAGACCCCTTGGTCCAACTCATGCTGACCTGATATCTGAAATAAATCTAATGAGTATTTAGCCCATATGCCTTTAAACCCTTCTTAATCATCTACTCATCCTGATGCCTTTTATGTGTTGTAATTGTACTAGCCTTCACCACTTCCCCTGGCACCTCATTCTGAACATGCATCACCTTCTATGTGAGAAAGGTATCCCTGAGAAAGCTTTTAAATCTCTCCTGTCTCATCTTAAGCCTATGCCCTCTAGTTTTCATTGAATAATAGAATCCCTACAGTGTGGAAACAGGTTCTTTAGCCCAACAAGTCCACACTGACCCTCTGAAGAGTAACCCACCCAGACCCATCCCTACCCTATTAATCTACATTTACCTCTAATTAATGCACCTAACCTACACATCTCAGAACACTATGGGCAATGTAGCATGGCCAATTCACCTAATCTGCACATCTTTGGATTGTGGGAGGAAACTGGAGCACCCTGAGGAAACCAATGCAGACACAGGAAGAATGTGCAAACTCCACACAGACAGTCCCCAAGGCTGGAATCAAACCCGGATCCCTGGCATTGTGAGGCAGCACTGCTAACCACTGAATCACCATAGACTCGTCCACCTGTTTATTTACCCTATCTATGCCCCTCATCATTTTATAAACCTCTATAAGGTCACTCCTCAGCCTCCACTTCAGGGAAAATAGCCTCTGTCTATTCAGTCCCTTGCTATAGCTCAGACCTTCCAACCCTGGCAATATCCTAGTAAATCTTTTCTGAAGCCTTTCAAGTTTCACAGCATCCTTCCTTTAGCAAGGAGACCCAAAATGCACACAATATTCTGAAAGTGGCCTAACCAATGTCCTGTATACCTACAACATGACCTCCCAACTCTGATACTCAATGTACTGACCAATAAAGGAAAGCATACCAAACACCTTCTTCACTTTACTATCTACATGTGACTCCATTCTCAAGGAACTATGAACCTGTACTTCTAGGTCTCTTCATTCGGCAAAAGTCTCCAGAACCTTACCATTAACTGTATAAGTCCTGCCCTGATTTGCCTTTCCAAAATGGACCATCCAAATTAAATTCCATCTGCTACTCCTCAGCCCATTGACTCATCTGATCAAGATTCAATTATACTCTGAGATAACCACCTTCGTTGTCCACTACACCTTCAATTTTGGTGTCATCCGCAAACTTACTAACTATACTTCCTATGTTCACATCCAAATCATTTTTATAAATTATTTTATAGAAGGACGCCATTTGGCCAATCATGTTTGCATCAGCTCTTCAAATGAGCATTATGACTTAATGCATTTCTCTTGCCTTTTCCCCATATTCTTGCACTTTGTTTCTACTTAGATCATTTCATACCCTCTTGAACATAGCTTTGCTTGAAATTTGATAAATATTTGCATTGGATTTGGGTGAAATCTGCTGGAGGGAAATAAACAACAATTTAAGGAAAACTGCAAGACCATAGACCTTCCTACACTGCTTGGATATAGACTGTCTCTCATGTGACTCAAATTGCACAAGAACTTCCTGCAGTTTTGATGACTGTGTAGAACACAGTATAATTTGATTGAGACTCTCTGATTGTATTCGACAGTTTTAGTTGTGTAGATTGATATTGGATTGGCTTTGTCAATTGCTGTTCTGCATTGCTTCACCATTTGAGTTGACAAAGACTACCAGCTGCCTCCAGCTCATTTTTGGTCATTTCAACATCATTTATGGAGTTATGGTTTCAGTTTTCCTCATCCTTTGTACTATACATTGCGCTATCAACCATGAATCTACTCGACTGTTTATTTGATTTGTTTGACTCTCTTTTGAGTAATGAGCATCTTACATTGTGAACAAATCTGACCATCCCACAGTGATAACTGTATTGTGGTATGGAGGTCTTTATTATATATTTTTACAACAGTGGATTTTAATTTGATTGAGTGAAATGATTTTGATTGTGCGAGCTGGAAGTTAACTGGATGTAAGACCTTTTGAAATCATGTTACAAGATCAATCTGTTTCTTAAGATTGAAACTTTATATCATTGGAAAATATTTGTCCAAAGAGACCCACAGCAATAATGTGTGGTTTATTCTTGTCAATTTTGAATCACAATAATCTAAAAAAACTAACTTTTAATTTTAATTTTAATTTTAATTTTAATAGGCGAATGGAAAAGCTACTTTATACTGAAGCACTAATACCTCATTTTGACACAGGCCAGTCTCTGAAGGTCAAGAATGTCACCATGAGGGAAACTCCCTATCTGTTTTTGGGATTATTGAAAATGAAATGCTGGATGCACTGTCCTAAGCTCTTAGCATACCTATGAAGGCTGAAAATGCAAAATTAAGACAATTAGTAAATAAGGTCTGTCTCTTTTGATGGTGAGAGTCTAAAGTCAGAATGGAGTAACTCTGCAATAAATATCCATGCTTAATCTTTCTGCTTTCACTGAATCTGCTCAAAAATGAAAGAAGATTTTTAATGATATTTAATTATCCTGTTTTGCTACTTCTAAATATCCAGTCAGCTTAATATTATTCTAGTAATGTGCAATGGCACAAACTACTACATTTTTTTGGGCCTGCACAGATTTGTCTTCTTTTTCTTTTGGCCACTATTGCGCAATTCGTTTAGCTTTTCTTTTTAATGTATCTGTGTGTAGTATTTAATGGAGCCTGAAGGAATGGGAAAGATTGTGGTAGGAGTCTTAATTAGGCAGGAACAGGAATCTTGATTTCCCAATGCTGCGGTCAGTTCATGAGATGGGCAACAGGTTGCTTGATGGTGGGAACCAGTTCATCATTCATTACATACCACGAACATGTATCAAGAGTTTTGATTGGGTGGCAACTGGATGACTTGGTAGAGCAATTGTCCATGGAAAATATACCTAAATTTATAACCATTTCCATTCAGAGGAACAAAGGTAATAGATACAAGGGAACACTACCACAACCTGAAAAGTGCCCTCCAAGCCACTCACCATCTTGCTCTGCAGAGCAATTTTATGTGGAAAATTAGGGAAACTCTGTGATCAAGAGTCCGAATTAAAAGAATGAAGCTGATTTTTTTCACAGCTCAATTGGTTTTTTACTGATGAGTTCGTGCTCCTGTAGGTTGAAGAATGCTGGCAAACCTTTAGACCAGATACAGAATCCGATGAGAAACAATTAGGGGTTCTGATATTTGAAACTTCTTCAAAAGTTTTTCAACTACTTCACAGAGATGTATAATGAGTGCTGCCTTTAGCTCCACTCAGACTAAGAGAAACCGGATAGCTTCTAGACATGAGCTCAAATAAAAAAAACATAGTTGTGGTTCTGTTCACCGAGCTGGAAGTTTTTGTTGCAAACGTTTCGTCCCCTGGCTAGGCGACATCATCAGTGCTTGGGAGCCTCCTGCGAAGCGCTTCTTTGATGTTTCCTCCGGTGTTTATAGTGGTCTGTCCCTGCCGCTTCCGGTTGTCAGTTTCAGCTGTCCGCTGTAGTGGTTGGTATATTGGGTCCAGGTCGATGTGTTTGTTGATGGAGTTTGTGGATGAATGCCATGCCTCTAGGAATTCCCTGGCTGTTCTCTGTCTGGCTTGCCCTATGATAGTCGTGTTGTCCTAGTCAAATTCATGTTGCTTGTTGTCTGCGTGTGTGGCTACTAAGGATAGCTGGTCGTGTCGTTTCGTGGCTAGTTGATGTTCATGTATGCGGATTGTTAGCTGTCTTCCTGTTTGTCCTATATAGTGTTTTGTGCAGTCCTTGCATGGTATTTTGTACACTACATTAGTTTTGCTCATGTTGGGTATCGGGTCCTTCGTTCTGGTGAGTTGTTGTCTGAGCGTGGCTGTTGGTTTGTGTGCCGTTATGAGTCCGCATACATGAACATCAACTAGCCACGAAACGACACGACCAGCTATCCTTAGTAGCCACACACGCAGACAACAAGCAACATGAATTTGACTGGGACAACACGACTATCATAGGGCAAGCCAGTATACCAATGTAGTGTACAAAATCCCATGCAAGGACTGCACAAAACACTACATAGGACAAACAGCTAATGTTCCGCATCCATGAACACCAACTAGCCACGAAACGATATGACCAGCTATCCTTAGTAGCCACACACTCAGATGACAAGCAACATGAGTTTGACTGGGACAACACTACTATTATAGGACATGCCAAACAGAGAACAACCAGGGAATTCCTAGAGGCATGGCATTCATCCACAGATTCAATCAACAAGCACATCGACCTGGACCCAATATACCGGCCACTACTGTGGACAGCTGGAACTGACAACCGGAAGTGGCAGATACAAATCAAGATAAATGCCGGAGGAAACATCACAGAAGCACTTCACAGGAGGCTCCCAAGCACTGAGGATGTCATCTAGACAACGGACAAAACGTCTGCAACACAAATTCCCAGCTCGGCGAACAAAACTACAACAACGAGCACCCGAGCTACAAATCTTCTCACAAAGTTTGAAGGAAAACATCCCCTGGGGCATGGTAACTCCTGATTTTCTCTCTTTTTGCATGACTGCATTTGTAAAATTCTGTAGTTGAAATTTAAGTACAAATTCCATCATCTTCACCTCATGTGTTATTGGTCCTGCATAGGTTGCCATTTTTCAAGCTGTCATAGCTTTGAGCTCTGATTTTTTTTATTTCTCCCTATAGTCCTCTGTCTCGTTATTTCTCTTCTGCTATGAGACCCCCCTTAAGACCTGTATTCTCCTGAGCTCGATTCACTCCATTTTAATATATTTCCCTGTTGTTGTCTGTTTCCACTTCAAAAAAAAGCACCTTGGGACATTTCCCTACATTAATGTTGTTATAGGAACCTGCTACGTTAAAAAGCTATGGATCTGATTAATGCCAACAGCATGGTGTTCAATCAATCACCTTCCAGCTGAGGTAAATAGAAACTGTCACCTTCTGTAATGACAGTAAAATATCAAGACTGTGATTAAGTGTTTATAATCATCAAGGATATGCTATGAGGCAGAGAACTCAAGAAGAAGAATTATGCTCTATAATTGCAAATTATTTTGCTGTTTTCAGACAAAACACATTTTGAATCCAGCAGAGGGCATCAGTATGTCTTCTATAATGAGGTAGGTTGAACTCTATTCATTGCATCTGTTAGTAATAAACAAGCAGAACTCAAAAAATGAAAACTGTTCTGTATTAATTTGTAAAATACAATTCAAATATTGTTGTGATCAATTTGTGTCTAGTTCCAAAGGCTTGGAATTAAAATATTCAATTGTGGGAGGTAATGCAGAAATGAGTTGTAGACCTGATTGGGGAGAGATTGGGTTAAATGTTCAGATTTTACAGGATGAATCTATCAGTGAACCAAATGACAACTTTAACCTCTAAGTACCCAGTGATCTTATAAGAATATCAATGAAATTGTAAGGTGAATAAATAGGGTTATCCAGAGAAAATGTACTATCAAATTGGACTTCAGTGGAACTTTAATCTTGCGCTCATGAGCAGCAGTGAATTCTATTTTCTCAATCTCCCTCAGTAGATTTCTCTTTAAGAATTTCTTTGCTAATTTCTTAATTTTCTATTAGGTATCAACTTTGAAGTACATTTATTTATACTTCTGGGGAAGGTAGGACCTGTACAAGAAGGATGGGTTGCACTTGAACTGGAGGGGCACCAATATCCTGGGCAGAAGGTTTGCTAGAGCTTTTCAGGGGGGGTTTAAACTAGATTGGCGGGGGATAGGGAACCAGAACTACAGATGAGACGATGGAGTAGGTACTGAACTATCTGATACAGTATGCAGAGAGTCTGTGAGGAGGGATAGGCACTTGATAGGACAAAGATGGAGTTAGTGTGATGGGTTGAAGTGTGTCTATTTTAATGCAAGAAGTGTCAGGGATAAGGGTGATGAACTTAGAGCATGAATCAGTACTTGGAGCTACAATGTTGCAGCCATTATGAAGACTTGGATATCACAGGAACAGGAATGATTGTTGGATGCTCCAGGATTTAGATGTTTCAAAAGAAATAGAGCGGGAGGAAAAAGAGTTGGAGGAGTGGCATTGCTAATCAGGGATAGTATCACAGCTGCAGAAAAGGAAGTCATTGAGGAGGATGCGTCTACAGAGTTAGTATGGGTTGAAGTCAGAAACAGGAAAGGAGCAGTCACTTAATTGGGAGTTTTCTACAACCCCCCCCAATAGCAAGAGTCACGGAGTAGATTGGGAAGCAGATTTTGGAAAGGTGCAGAAGTAATGGTTACTGTCATGGGTGACTATAACTTCCCTAACTTTGATTGGAACCTCCTGAGTTCAAATAGTTTGGATGGAGCAGTTTTTGTCACGTGTGTCCAGGAAGAGTTCTTGACTCAATATGTAGATAGGCTGCCTAGAGGGGTGGCCATATTGGATCCGGGGCTTGCCGACGAATCATGTCATGTGTCAGATCTCTCGGCAGAGAGCATTTTGGTCATAGTAGCCACAACTCCCTGACATTTACTATATGCATGGAGAGTGATAGGAGTAGATGGTATGGGAAAGTATTTAATTGGGAGAGAGGTAATTACAATGCTATTAGGCAGGAACTGTGGACCATACATTGGGATTAGATGTTCTCAGGGAAATGCACGACAGAAATGTGGAGATTGTTTAGGAAGCACTTGCTGGACAGGTTTGTTCCACTGAGGCAAAGAAGGGGTGGTAGATTTAAAGAAGCTTGGGTGACAAGGAATGAGGAACATCTCGTCAAGAGGAAGAAGGAAGTTTACTTAAATTTGAGAAGGCAAGGATTAGACAAGGATCCCCATGGTAGGTTCAATCAGAAACTAAGGAGGTATGGGATGTAGGGAAATCTAGCTGTCTGGATACAGAATTGGCTGGCCCATTGAAGACAGAGAGTGGTGGTAGATGGAAAATATTCGGACTGGAGCTTGGTGACCAGTGGTGTTCTGCAGGGATCAATTCTGGGACCTCTGCTCTTTGTGATTTTTGTAAATGGCTTGGAGGAGGAAGTGGAAGGGTGGGTTAGTAAGTTTGCTGATGACATGAAGGTTGATGGAGTGGTAGATTGTGGAAGAGCTGATGTAGGTTGCAACAGCACATTGACAGAATGGAGAACTGGGCTGATAAGTGGCAGATGGAGTTCAACCTGGAAATGTGTGAAGCGATTCACTTTGGAAGGTCAAATTTGAATGCAGAATACAGGGTTAAAGACAGGATACTTGGCAGTGTGGAGGACCAAGGGGATCCTTGGGTCTATGTCCATAGATCCCTCAAGGTTTCCACCCAAGTTGATAGCGTTGTCAACTTGGGTTGCAAATGGTGTGTTGGCTTTCATCAGTAGGGGGATTAAGTTTAAGAGCTGTGAGGTTCTGCTGCAGCTTTATAAAGCCCTGGTTAGACCACACATGGAATATTATGTTCAGTTCTGGTTGCCTTATTATAGGAAGGCTGGAAAGCTTTGGAGAGTGGATGACCAGAGACTTTTTTCCCAGGGTAGAAAGGGCTATTATGAGGGGACATAATTTTAAGGTGATTGGAGGAAGATTTCGGGGGCATGGTCAGAGGCAGATTCTTTACACAGAGGGTGGTGGGTGCGTGGAATGTAGTAGAGTCAGATACATTAGGGACATTTAAGTGACTTTTGGATAGGCACATGGAAGATAGTACAATGAAGGGCACGTAGGTTAGTCTGATCTTAAAGTAGGATAAAAGGTCGGCACAACATTGAGGGCTGAAGGGCTTGTATTATTCTATGTTCTATGCTCTATGTATATATTTTCTTCATTCTCAATTTTGCTTTGCTTTTGTATTTTTTCACTGCATTTTCCCCTTCCTTTGACAGCATATGGTTTTCTATTATTTGCTCATATTCCATTGATCCATTTCTATAATTTAAGGGTTCTTGATTATTTCTGTTTTCTTACATCTGCACCTCCACTTGATTGCTCTTTATTTGTGGTTTAGATTTCTGTTGTCTTAGTTGTATTATTGTTATGATTATATTTCATACATACAAGCATATGAATTAATAGCTGGAGAAGGCAACTCTGTAGGATTATAGCCGATTGTGTCCTCAACTTTACATTCCTGCCAGCCCTGATACACTTGTACTTCCCTGTCAGTCAAGAATCCATTGAACTCTGCCTTCAAAGTATTCAATGTCTCCATTTCTCTGTGCCAGAGATTTCACAGACTCAGAAAATAATTTTTTCTCATTTCATACTTAAATGGGAAACAACTTACTATTAAACAGTTTTCCTTAGCTCTAGCTTTTAATCAAAGGGGAAAATGTCCTTTCAGTATTCACAATGTCAAGTCCCTTCAAGATGTTACGTATTTCAACACTACTACCCCCTGTTCTCATAAACTCCAACGGGTTGCAGGCCAAAATTATCCAGCCTTACAGAAAGCAGTCAAATGAACAATCTTTGAACTCTCCTAATGTAATTATCTTCTTTTCCTTAAAGGATCAAAATTTTACACAGCTCTTGGGGCCCTGTTAGACATATGTCATTGGATTGTATGCCATCCCAGTATTTTCACAGGATTGAAGGCCTTCATAATTAGATCCCAAGTACATTATTTCTGTTGGTCAATGCACCAGTGTTATTCATTCATATCTGAATCCTTCTATTTTCATGTTAAAAACAGCTAATAACTTTCAAAATCCTGAAAATTCATTTCATAATGCTTGCGATGGAGTGAGTTTAAAATCAATTCTTATTTAGTTTATATTTTTGAAGCTGTTAGCTTAACAGTTCAGTTAATGTACTAATTGTGTTTTAAAGTGAATAATCTATACACACTTATTATAGATGTTAGAAATAGAAATGACAAAGCAAATAAACAGAAGCAATGTCCCAGCAGATTTGATTTTAAATGGAATTGGAGAGACTTCAATAAAGCTGTTGCATGTATACTGATAGACTTTTCTAGGTTTCTTGTTGCAGATTTATTGCAATTTGAGATATAATTAATATAAAATAAGTGTTAAGATGGATTTCATTTATTCAATACTTTTATTCAAACTAAAATTTGAATTTTAATCGAAGTTAAAAATATTAAATTCTCCAGGTTACATTACTACAGTGAAGGTACTGATAATGGTTATTGATATGAAAGAAACAAATGCAGAATATCCATTATGTTTATAGCCATGAAATTAATTATTTTACAGTTTATGATTTTCCAATCCACCTCTGATTTAGAGGTGGTGCCAGATGACTGGAGAATAAGAAGTGTCACACCCTTTGTTCAAGTAGGGTGTAAGGATGAATCCAACAACTACAGTCCAATCAGTTTAATCTTATTGGTGAGAAATCTTTCAGAAGTGATAATTAAGGACAAAAAGACCAACCATATAGACAAATGTGGATTATTTAAGGGATGGCAACATGGATTTGTTAAAGGCAAATTATGGTTAACAACGCAACTTTATGTCTTGATGCACAGAGGGTTGATAAAATTAAGCATTTGTGATCATATACATGGACCTCCAAGAGTTTTTTGATAAAGTACCACATCATAGAAAGGCCAACAGAGTTAAAGACCATGCTACTAAAGGGAAAATGGTAGCATGGGTATGAAGGTGACTATGAGACATGAAATAGATGTAGTAACGTGTGGCTATTTGAAAACAGAGAATCCTACATAATGAGTTCTTCGGGAGTCTTTCTTTGAACCATTGCTTTTCTTATCTGTATTGATGCTTTGGCCTGGTTGTAGGCCACAAGTCCAAAATGTGCATGTGACATAAATCTTGGAGTGTTGTGAATTGTGAGGAAATTAGTAATAGCCTTCCAAAAGATATGGCTTTGTTAATAAAAATATGTGAAGACATGGTGGGGGGGATGAAACTAAATGCAGAAAAATGCACGAAAATAGAGTTGGTAGGAAGAATGAGGCCAACCAACATAAAATGAAGGTCACCACGAAAGGGGGGGGGCGGTTCAGGAGCAGAGAGATTTGGATACAAGTACACAACCATTAAAGGTGCGGTTCATATTGAGAAAATTGTTAATTAGTCATAAGGGATTGTGGGATTTATAAAAATAAACAATACAAAAACAAGTCAATAATCATACACACCTTCGTAAAAGCAAGCTTATAAAAGCATTGGATAGGTTGCAGAAAAGGTTTACTCAAGTGGTTCAGGAATGAGGGACTTCAGTATCACAAATAAATCGGAGAAACTGGGGTCAATCTCAGAAGATTTAGAAACCAGATTTATAGTGAATTTCAACAGAACCAGATGAGGCAAAACATGTTATGCACTGAGAAGTTATGACCCGAATTGTGCTACCTGAGGATGAGATAATGGCAGATTCAATCCGGGTTTTCAAAACAGAATTGGACAATTATCTGAATAGGAAAGTCTACAGGACACAGGAACGGGATTAGGTGAGTTGTTCCAATAGAGAACTGGCATGGACACAATGTAAAAGTTCTACCTTTTGTCATTTTGACTATTCCACAGGTGATCATCTTTTTGTTCTTTCTCTCATTGTGCTTCTTTCTTTTGTTGACTCATCTGTAACACTCTCCCTAGTTTTGACTAAATCTTTCAAATCTGACTTTGTTTATCTCTCCACAATTATTGGTTGGTTGGTTGGTAGTAATTGTTTTCTCTTGAGTGTAAGATTTAGAGAAGACTTGGTCAAGATCTTTAAAGTGATGCAATGTTGGGTACAGTAGATATGGGAGAGATTTATTTAATTGTGGGAGAATGAAAAGCTTGTTAGAGGATGACAAATTGTCCTGGATTTCATAGATGCTTTCTGTTTTTGAGGCTATTGTTCCAAGTCCTGACTATTTGTTGCATATTTTTCAAACAGCAACCACAAAGCTTTGTGTTGCTTGTTACAATCCGAGACCAGACTGTCAACTTTATCTAGTTTTTATCTAGTTGAGAATCAATAACTTTTTTTTTAAAGTAGACAAAACATGATGTGCAGGAATTTACTAAGAAAATAAAGCCACAAGATTCCACAATTTTAAACAAATCAAACTTTACAAAACAAGTAGAACATTAATACAATTCACAATACAACTGCAATTTATATTTTTACACCCAGAATTGATATGCAGTAAACCTGGGTAATATACTGTGAATGAACACCCCATAGCACACATCAAAACAGCAAATAAAATCAAGATAAACCCACTGAGTTTTCAGCAGTTCCTCCCTCAAATGTTAATGGAATATTGGGTCTTTAAGTCTCATTAAAAGGATTACAATTCTTCACTTTTGCCATTCTAGTCTTGAAATTCAACGTCAAAGAATGTTTTGTCATGAATTGCCTAAATGATTGCTCCTGACTGGTTGATCACACTCTCTTCCTGGGTCTATACTGAACCTTAACTGTAAAACCGTCCTCCAGTACTTATTCATAGAATCCTCTACAGACCCATTCCCCTTACCCTATATTTACCCCTGACTAATGCACCTAACCTGCACATCCCCAAACACTATTGGCAATTTAGCATGGCCAATTCATCTAATCTGCACATCTTTGGATTGTGGGAGGAAATCCACACAAGCCTGAAGCTGGAATTGAACCCAGGTCACTGGTACCCTGAAGCCGCAGAGCCACCATGTTACCCTATTCACTAGCACAGCTACAGCTAGTCACCCATAACTAAATTCACTAAGCTTGATTTATCCTATCTTTTACCCTGAGATCCATCTTGCTCAGTTGTATCAAGGAGAGACTAGTTGTGGCTTTTCAACTTCAAATCTCAGTTATACTGACCTCAGTGATACCCGGCTTCTTGTAAGCCACCACAACCTCTAGGTATTAGCTGAGTCTCTGAATCTAAAACTAAACTGGCTACTATCTTCTGGATAAATTTCTGAGTTCTAACAGCACAGATATTCAACCATCCTGACTTTCTCTCACAGAGACATCTACACAGAAGCAGGCAGTTCAGTTGCCTTCCCTGCAGGACTGCTAAAAACGCAGCCTATCTAACATGATTTCCACTATTGGTTGCTTTCCCAATACTTCCTGAATTTTTTATCCCTTTTAAATTATCTCCAGTCACTCCCAAACTACTTTGCATGTCCTTTTGAAAACCTTGAAATAAGACCCTCCCCTATTTCTGGGCAGAATTGAATGTTGTTCTCTTGCAAGTTTTGAAACTGCCTGGTCCAGGAATGTTACTGGCCATATATGGCTGGCCTTCTCAGTACAAAAATAGGATATAATTCAAACATTTTATCACAGGATTCCATTGTTGCTTTTTATTTTGACCTTGAGCAAGCATGTGCCTGCACCTTCATAGTTCACTCTTCTTTTTCTGTACTGTTCCCATGGCCTGGACAGCGTCACTTGATCCTATACACCACCCCCTTCTCACACAGTGTGGACATCTTACTCCCACTCCCACATTAAGGACAGCAACTTCAGACCCACAGCCCTATGATTCCTCATGCCAATTGCCCCTTACTGATATCCTAATGACCCTGATAAATACAATAGAGAAATTCAAACAAATTTCTGAGGCAATGTTACAATATGGAACTTGTAAGAAGTGGTTGAGGCAAAAATCTTTGAAGTTTTCCAAAAGAAAATAAATGGATTCATGAGAGAAGAAAGAATATGCAGAAAGGCTGAGATAGAATGTTAGAGCCTTGTGTGGAACATAAACACAACCACAGACTAGTTGGGTCAAATGGCCTATTACTGCGTTGCAAATTCGATATGAAAATTTGTAAATTATGATTCTGAATCTCTTATAGTTCTTAACTATTCCAGGGTTAACTGAATGTTAAGCTGTGTTTGGTAGGGTGAATGATTACTGTTACGTTCACAATCAAATAGAAGCTTAATCTATGTATTTTATTGTCTGATATGAAATGCCATAGCTTTTCCAGACATACAGGTAATTTTCATGAATACTCACAAAAGTATAAACCCTGGGCTATTTTAATTACTTTAATTAACTATACCATTCTCAGAAAGTGGACTATTCATTCAGGTCAAAGGTGAAAATGATCATCAATTCAGCAATTGGAGAAAGTAAGCATACTGAAACCTTATGGTGACCCTTGATTTTTAAATAGAATTAGTTTTAATAAAGAATCAGCATGGTGACTCAGTGGTTAGCACTGCGGCCTCACAGCACCAGGGACCCAGGGCTGATTCCAGCCTGGGGCGACTGTCTGTGTGGAGTCTGCACAGTCTCCCTGTGTCTATAGGGGGTTTCCTCCGACAATCCAAAGATGTGCATATCAGGTGGATTGACTGTGCTAAATTCCCCATAGTGTTCGGTGCAATTAGTCAGAGGGAAATAAGTCTCAGTGGTTTACTCTTTGTCGGGTTGGTGTGGACTTGTTGGGCCAAATGGCCTGCTCCCATACTGTAGGGAATCTAATCAAATCAGAAAATTTTCTCCAGCAAAAAAAGGGCTAAATGACTGGAATCCATAAATCAGCTGAAAAGGTTACTGTTGCTTTTTTTTCATTAACAGTCTTTGCGTTCTACATGGAGTCTAATTCATATCAATTAGTTTATTGAGGTTGATGCATGAAACTTGATAGATTAGTTTGGAACTAAAATTTGTCGGATGATTGGCTAGATTACTCTGCTCATTAGCAATATATTTAGATCCACATTTGTGTCACTTGGTGCAAAAATATTCTACGTACTGTACAGTGGCAATATTTAAATTGGCCTGCCGTTTGACTTCTCTCTGTAGGGGCAGGTAGATATCTGAGAATAAGGTATCATTGAAAAATTAGGGCAGCCATTTCATTTAATTTGTGTGTTGGGGTTTTGTCTGCAGTCGGACATGAGGTGCCATTAACTTCTATTAAAGTAACTCTTCCTTTTAAGAAGACATTACTTCTTTGCAATGACATGACCTGCTATATATGTGTTGTTGATAATATGTCTGACATTTTGTAAGACAGAGAATGAGAGAATCAATTATTTAGTTATTGGAAGCATGTTCAAATTAAGTAACTTTGAATTAACATTGCATGTTAACATATTAAAATAGAACTAGTGGCATTTAAACAAAAATCTGTAGTGTCGGTGTAAGACCAGGGAGAAACCCCAAGCACAAAGTTTTTAGTTTAGAAACTCCTGGCAAGGTGTTCCATGGCCCAGCTCTGGCTTAATCCCAAATCATTGGTTGGAGCATTGTCATGAAGGAATCCACAGCTATGTAATTCTCAATGTTCCCAAAGTATTCACTGCAGGTCATTGGAATTGAATAATGTCTGTGTAGCATTCTGTTGGGCCATGCCAGCTGTGCTAGTTGAAGTGCAAATATTTGCAAAGGACATGAAGTCTTGTAACTTTAATGACAGCTGAACACTCTGGGCCACTTAGGATTGTAAAGCATAAATGTATATACTTTAGGTAAGTCATACTGTAGGTGAAAATGCTTAGAATTCCTGCAGCAATTGTTATTACACTAATCTTGCTTCTTACAGACGAATAGATGGAAGAAAAAGAAGAAGTACCATTGTAAATTTGCATTGACAAATGCTTGGAAACTTACTGAAATTGGGTTAGTTCTCCTCCTCCAACTCCACTCTACCCATTCCCCCACCCGTAATTACCATGCTGCTGTTGGCTCACAAGCAGTGTTAGAAAAAATACTTATCTGCTTGATTTGGCTACTCTTATCACCCTCTGGCTGTTGAGTTTTCTCAGTCCTGTAAAACTTGGATGCCGAGGAGTAAAGTTAAAACACACTCCCGACTCGACAGTGAGAATCTGATTTAGAATTTGTAATGAGCAGTCCCATCTATTGAGAGTTGGACACAGACATGCCACCATATGCACAGGTTAATGCCTCCCTTTGTTTATTTACTCAATATTCCCACCCAATTGCCCATAAGTGGGCTAAAGATCTCCAAGTGAAATTGGTAGCTTTACTCCCTATGATGGACAATAAACATACTGTCTTGAAGTTAAACACAGGAAACAAAGAATGCTGGAAACAAGCAGCAGACTACACAGGAAGAAACCAATTTAAAAAAAAACATTTGGGAGGAAATGAGTATGCAGGTCATATCGGATCTCCATTTTTGAAGTATACAAGATGGGTCAGACCAGTATGTGTCATTTTCAAGTTTTATTTTTTTTACCATCTGGACAGTCAGCACTTAATAAGAGGTAGTTTAATGTTTCAGGCATGTATTTGATCCCAGAACTAGAACATTCCCATTGACGTCTAGCCCTACTGCCTCTGACAGTTTCATAATGCATGGAATTTCTGTGGTATCCTGCCCATAGAATCTTTCCTAAAGCTGTAAAAGTGAAAAAAGAAATATAACCATGAGAGTAGATTATTGCTTGTTGATGGATGGAATGAAAATGTCAATCAGGACCAACTAAGCTAGTTGACTGATTTATGTAGATACGTATTTTTCTGATCCCAGGGAATAAATCACATCTTTATGATTTCTGCCAAAATGGTGGTCAAAGATCAGGAAACTCCAGACACTGTGGAAATGATACTACAATAATTTATAATCTCACGACTTACCAGCATGATGCTTGTCAGGTTTATGATGTAAATCAGCTCTTATAAGGCAAGTTACTGCTTCAGCTCTAGCACTTCAGTAATCACTATATGGCATGCACGGCTTCTTCAGTTGTTTATTAGCCATCTTCTTAAAAAAGGAACTTAATGCTGCAATGCATATCACATAGCATCAAATAGATCATCATTTTAATACTCTTTCATTTATGTCCTCTCACACTGAATGTAGTATTCAATGTTGGCCTCTTGCAGTTTAGAATGTCAGCAGGTATATTAAACTGTCTTACTGTTTGCCATTTATTTACCAGCATCTGTTGTCTGTTATGAATAATGTACATTAAAACCAATATAAACAGAATATTTTTTTTTAAAGTTAGTTTATTCGAAGAAGGATCTTTTCCTTGAAGAAATGATGTATCTTTGCAATTAAGAATAAATTTAAGGATGAAAGAATGAACCTTCCTGATTTGTTGCACTGACTGATCACTGTTGGAGGTGCACAGGTACAATTACCATATACGAGGAAAGAGAGAATCAATCTTGATAATCAAACTTTCCTTAATAGTACCACAATCTCACTATTGCGTTTCACATGAATATGGTCCACTTGCTGTAGTTTATAAAAACATCAGTGCCTGTGCTTGCCTGATGGGAGTCAGTGCCTTCGTTGGAGAAAGGGAGAAAATTAACAAAGGGAAAAGTAAAATTGTACTGTATAAGCCAGCATTGTCATGGTTACTGATCTCCTTTCAGCAAATGTTAATGATATTGTACAGTTCCTTAGCCATTCTCTTGCAAAATGCCATTTGAGCACAACAGTATGAGATTGTAGTTTAAACGACATCAACACACTGCTGCAACTCATTGATCCGCTGCAATCGAAAGTAACAAAGCAAGTGTTGCTTTATAGGGAAGCTCAACAGATCTGTTGTTGTTCATTTGCACAAATCCCTGTGGCATCTGTCAATTATCTGTTCCTTGCAATTGTTCCCAGCAACATAGACACAAGGCAGAATGTTAGACATGTTGATGAAATTGTTTGAATGGCAGTTATATGGAAACAAGACAGAGGGAGCAGATGCAGAAGGAATGTGACAGAAATGCATGGAGTAAAACTAAAGCACAAAGTTAATGAGAAAATGATTTTAAAATGCCCAAGAAAGAGAATAAAGATGTCTAGACTAATTATGTTCCTGATAAGACCAATGTCATTTTAAAAAATTGAATATCCAGTTAATAACTGGAAGAATGACATCATGGCATTTATTCGAATAAATTACTGAAGTTGTCATAAAGTAAACATCATCATTGAAGCCAACACATACATTAAGCCATGGAACAAATATATCACCTTCTTCTTATTAGTCAAACCTAAAAAAATGCACTTCACAGGTTTCTATTACACTGCCTTTACATAGGCATTCAATTATCCTAGAATCAATCCAAAGTAATTGTTGGCTCCTGAGATATTCTCCTTCTTTTATTTTCACAGTCTGGTAACTTGTAATTTAGAATAGCCTTTCACTATGAAATGTTTCCTTTTCAGAAACTCTTCCTCTCACCCAAGCTAAGCAATTCTTCCAGTTTATTTAAATACTATGAATTGGGTCAAGCGTTTTGCATTCTGTAATCCCCCTTAATAACCTTTCCTACTTGTCCGGCCTATTTCATTGATCCACGTACATGTATTCTAAGCTCCTGATAAGCTCAGAAAAATCACACTAACTTTGAAACATTAATTCATTTCTCACTCCAAGATGATGCCAAACCTACTGAGTTCCTCTAGATTTTTCTGTATTTATTTTATGTTCGCAGAATCCCTACAGTGTGGAAACAGGGGATTTAGCCCATTGCATTCACTCTGACTCTTCAATGATCAGCTTGCCTCCCCACACTATTGCCTCATATTTCCCATGGCTAACCCACCTGGACTGCACATCATTAGACACCATGGACAATTTAGCATGGCCAATCCACCTAACCTCCACATCTTTGAACTGTGGGAGGAAACTGGAGCACACTGAAGAAGACCATGCAGACGTGACGAAAATGTGCAAACTCCATACAGACAGTTGCTCAAAGTTGGGATTGAACCTGGGTTCCTAGCATTGTGAG